>NW_028186801.1:1026802-1113176 GCF_003343005.1 Rhea americana | reverse complement strand
AAAAAAAAAAAAAAAAAAAACATTTATAAGGCCAGTGAGGAAGAATGGCTGTATTTGGGGAGCTTATGATTGGTGGCAAAAGAAAAGGAGAAAACAATAAATGTTGCAGAAACCACATGACTGAGTTAAAAATCTGATGTTGAAACAATAGCAAACTTGGAGTTATTTTTCTGTTGCCTTTTTTGTTTCTGAGCCTTTAGGATACATTAGATTTATGTATATGTGGGTATTTATATATTTGTGTGTATGTGTGGGTATTATTATTTATGTACTTGTGTGTATTATTCCCCCCCATCCTGGCTGAGATCTGGAAACTTACTTTTTAAAGTGGAAATCTAGAAGTGTTTTAAGCTGCTTGTATTTTTATAATTACAGATACAGGATAATAATAGAAATAAAAATGTCAGTCAGAATCATTCACTCACGCTATCTGGCTGACTCCCAGATCTGCTTTTTAACCAGACTTTCTAGCACCTCTTTTGCATTGCTCCTTAAATACTTGAGACAGCTTTGGTCTGTAGTGAGTAAACTGTGCCTGTGTGACAAGCTGGTCAGTAACGTGCTCCTGTAGATTCAGATGCAAGAATAACTCTATARAGGCAGTTTACGTGGTTCAGCCAAATGCTCCCCTCTTGTAATGCCCAGAACAGAAGGGTTGTGCTCTGCTTTTCATTAAACTTGGTGGGACCATGGGCCAAACGGGATGGTGGGTGCAGAAGTGAAAATTAAGGGCCCTAAGCAGCTGGCTGCAAAGCCAACAGCGCTTGGGAGTGTATTGACTTATTCGTAGAAAGCTCCACTTTATAATGTAGGCGGTGCTTTTAATTTAGTTTCTTCTGTAAACCTAGGCACTTAATTTCATATGCGATGAAGAAATGATCAGGAAATTCATAAGGTCATTAGCTTGGATTTTCCTCTGAAATATTACCTGGGTGATAATTGATAGTTGTTTTGTTTTTGCTGAATTTTATTCTTCTGACAGATAAAGCAGCACTCAAAGAACAACAGTTGTGCACTGTAAAGTTACCTTTTGTTAGAAGGGGCAGCTCCTTCTGTTGTGGAAGAGTGGCAAACTGGAAATATTTGGTATTTTTTTTTTTCTCTAGCGCATTTGCCATACTCAATTTATTTCATTGTTACTTAAAATTCATAGAGCATACATATGAAAACTAGACTTATTTTTAAGCTTTCATCACTGCTGTTAAACTTTTCTTCTATTACACAAAGTTAGTAATTCTGACCCATAATATACTGTACATAATATACTCCAGGTCAGTCTTGCCAGTATTATGTTGCATTCTTTTTTCCTATTCCTGCTGAAATTGAAGGAGGAAAGCTCATTTTTTTTTCTAAAAGTTGGAATAGTAAATGTTTGATGGATTGGTGTATGTGGAAGAATGGAAATGTGAAAACCCTGGTTAGAATTTTTACCCTCAGATTGTCTTCTTTCCTTCTTCTAGCAAGTATTTCTGTGGAAGTACAGGGTTTGTTTTTTTTTTTCCTCCCCCTGTGTAAGTCCTAGTTTACTGTAGTACGTTTTAAGACGAGGTAGCGGGCTGTCTTTCTTCTCCTGTATTGCCCCTGAGATTGCAGGAAAAACTGAGATAAAGGTGACTTTGGAGCATCACAGATCCGAGGACCAGATTTGAGGGGGAATCCAGATCTGCTGCAAATCTCTAAGCGTTCAGGTAAGTTGACTTAGTGGTGGTGGTGGTGGGGGTTGCCTGTCCTCTATCTTAACTGAGTGGCTAAATGTTGCTGCTACATGAAATCCAGCCATGTGCAGGCTTCAGCTTGCTTCTAGCATGTGTTGGTTGTCCCATCGCGGAATAGAGGCCACYGGTACAACTAGCTCAGCCAGTCATCTGCTTACGCCAGCACGATGCCGTAGTCAGGGCACCGTGCAGCCCTGTTACTGTTCAGTGACTACATGTCTCTGTTGGAGACCCCATGTCTGCTGGGGCTAGGGGAGTCACTTCTAGGCTTAAGAAAGAGCAACGTTTGTTGGAGAAGCTAGTGTTACTTGAGTTTAAGGCTCTTAGTTTTGTTGTGGTTTGCTTTGCACCCAAGACAGACCTAGCTTGGTAGAAAGTTTCCAAGCAGGACTTGTTACTATGACTTCGATTTTGCAATTTAATTTATGATCTTGTGTGTGTATAGTCGCTAAATGGAGAAATGCGTCAGAGTTGTGGGATTTTCTTTCTACTTTTTTCTTTTTCTTTTTTAATACCATTGCTTTGTGATGATAAATTACAGTACATGTGATTTCCGGTCATTCAGCCACCATAGCTCATCAGATAATCTGTGAATCGACTAGCAGCTGATGAGATAGGTACTTCACAGACACTTTCAAGGAACTATCCAGCAGAAGATTAATCTTCTCAAAACAACAAAAATCACTCAAATAATTTCAGCACTGAAGGCACATGGCAGTGATGCTGAACTGCATTTAAAAAATGATTTTTGGTGGATACAAGTGCAGTGTCTAGATTGTCAGTTATGCTGTGATAAAAGGGAGTCTGACCTCGCAAAATCAAAATTCTAGGAAGAATGTTTGAATACAGTGTTTGAGATACAGCAAGGTGTATCAGATTTGTATGAATTAGCTGCTGATATATGGTACAAATATAAATAATCCTAGCCACCACCATAGAAATATTTATTTTGCAGCACTTTCCATCCTGAGACTGTTTCACATATATCATGCCTCAGGTTGCTTGAAATTTTCCGAAATATAGAGCCTTTTGGATAGGAATTTTCTATGTCTCGCATTTCTTGGATGATCGTTGAAGGGAGGGGATGAGAAGAAAGGAAAATACAAAAATTTTAGCAAAAATGCTTCTGTTCTTTCTCAGAACAAGTCCATGCRAAAGTGAGTTGTTTTTCTCATGTTAGACACCTGTAGTAATGGCACTGAGAAGCTTGAGCACATCAGTTCTTCAAGACAAGTGCTTTGAAACTTTGGTCAAATCATTTCTTCTTGCCATTTTGGGAGTAGAGTTTTTCAGGGATCAAGAGTAATTTTTTGCAGTAGCTCAAATCTGGTTAACATATGAACCTCTGGAATCTAATTTTACAATTCCTTGATATTACAGCTTGCTGCAACTTGTCATGTCTGTTTTCAGTGAAATGCCAGCACTGATTTTTTCCTCTTCTGAATGAGGATGAAAACAAACGTTAATTTGTTCATAAAACTGATTTTTGAAAAAACATTATTTTAGCTCCATTGAAGCACTATTTTAAGGAAATCAAAACATTGTATTCAGCTTTTGACTCTTTAATTGTTCCATGTAACACAAAATATCATTCTAAATGAAATGCCTTAAAAGGGAAAATGACATTTTAAAATGAAAAATGGTAGAATTGAAAGCATCAGTCGTTGTTGCTTTGTTTTTAGTCTTTAATTGAAATGTTGAAAATGAACYGTCAAACCTTCAATTTCATCAAAGTGGCATTTTCCACTGCTCCTTCTGAATCCAATAGAGGCTTCAACTGGAGTTCAAAAAATAATTTAAAATTACATAATTGTTTGGCAGTTTCCATTCCAGAGCAGTGCTGGCTGAATGAGACCTCTGTAGCTGCTTTGCATGTGGCCAGGAGACAGAAATGGAGAGCACACTCAGTGTTTTGATCCTCGTTCGCCTCTACCGCTTGTAATTTTTGCCGGGGCAGCGGGAGAGAGTAGGAAGTTACTGCTATGGGGATTTAGATGACATGCCTGCATTTGGAGAGTTGGAAATGGAGCATCTGAGTATAAAATGTGGAGAAGACAGGCTGGAAAAGTACAGCTGGCTGAATTTGGGTTGAGGAGCTGGTGGCAGGAGGTAGCGTGGGTGGGCACCCTGGGTTTGGCCCTTGTCCTGCCGGCAGCAGTAATGACAAGCCCTGTTGAGAAAGCGCGCTTTGCTTCCCTCTAGTAGCTGCCTCACGCAGAGGACTGCTTTGTAGTGGTGCTGGCCTCCTAAATGGGCAGAAGGTGGTGAAGCGGGTTTTACTACTGTCTCTGCTCACGTCCTTTCCTGGAGAAGTTAATAGGGAGCAAGTGTTTCACTGCTTGCCAAGAAGTAGAGAAAAACAGGGAACTTGTAGAGCACTAAAACTTCAGACAAATCAAAGGGAAGCCTTGTCTATATAATACACTGTAGAATTTGCTGCCAGAAGTTGTATTAGAGACCAAAGCTATGAAGGTTTTTAAAGACACTGAAGCAATTTAATAGGTATTGAGAGTATCAATCCAATCTCTGGCTCAAAAAAAAMCCCTAAGCTACAAATTGTTGGGACTCCAAGGAAACAATCCCTTTGCAGATGTTCTATGACTGTTTAGCTCCCTGAACTGTGAATACTGCTGGAGACAGGATGCTGAGGTAGATGAATCTTTGGCCCTGTCAAAAATGGCTACTCTTAGTTTTGTGTGGTAGAATTTTTTTGTTTTTCTTTTTTTCTTTTTTTTAATTTTATTCCCCTCCCCTCCTTTTTTTTTGCTTTTGCTTTCTCTTGTTTTTTTTAATGCCTATTTTTAAGGACTTGAAAGGTTAAAGACAAATATGTAATTAAGAATAATAAGTTAAGAAGCTGATGTTCTCATAAGTGATGGAAAGTCATACTGAGAACTGCCCATACAAAGTCTCCTCCATTGGTTCTGCTCATGGACAGGATCAGAAAAAATAGTATGGTTTCATAAAATATTTTAATATTTGTGCATGAGGGATGCTAATAAAAGTCAAATCCTTGTCTTTCTAACATAGCTTTGTTTATATTTGTGTTTTGTTTTTCTTTCTAAAGCTGTAGTGGCATGTGAGGATTTTGACTTAATGCTCCTCTTCAGGTATTTCAAAGCAGAAGTTTATCACTGTAGCATAGACCTCTGCCATTTAATCTCTACCGTGTATTGACAAGAAAAAAATGAAACTAAAAGCAATGGTTTAGTTCCTAAGCTCCAGGCTGTTTTTCAGCTTGACACAAAGTTGAAGAAACCAGCCTAGTGCTTTCCCCCTTACCTCAGCAACTGAAAAGAGATGCCAGTATAGGGGATCTCCCAAAGTTACTTGATGGACTAGGATCAGTTTGGTGGGAGCCTTAGAGCACTTGCCTTCACTGTTAATATTTTCCTGAACAATGATTTCCAGAGATGTTTGTTTCATAGTTTAATGAGATGGAGACAGTTTGCCTGTCGGATTTCAAAGCTTCCTTGTGGGTTATAGAGGTGTTTGGGTCTCTCAGAGAAAGTCAGCAGGATCTTTTTGAAAGGAATGTATTAGGCCAGATGAAGGGGTTGTATTCCTCTTGCGTTGCAAATTTCAGTTTCAAAGAACTTCTATTTTTATCATCTWAAAAAAAATTAAGGTGTCTTTGTTTTTCACTTTTAAAACTAGTAGTATTCTTTACTGGRTTGCTGAGTTTCTTCATTGGTTCCTGAATTTTGCCTCAAGTCACTTCGTCATGGTTCTGTCAGTGCTGTTGACCTGCATTGTTATTTTTGCCAGAGCGCTCTTACAGATCGCGTTTAACTTCTATCTCAGAACTTCACAGGCATGTTTGAATAAGTAATATTTGTTAAATGCAAAACCGTTCTCTTGCTTTTCTCAAATTGACATTTTTATTTACGTGCACTTCCTCATAGCATTTGCTACCTGGATGAGTAAGGGGAGGGGAACACAAATGGTTGCTACTATATAAATATAGCTTTGTTTTGCCAAATTCACCTTTTCTTTTTTTTTTTCCCCTTAAGAAAACCCACTGGAGAAGCCTAGGGAGACAGTAGCATCCCTGTGATTGAGCTAAATTTCCTGCAGCATGTGTGCTAAGAGACACATGTGCATGGGTCAGCAAGGTCCCACAGTGCTGCTTATTTGAAGGGCTCTTGGACAAAGAGTTTTCCAGATAAAATCATTAGCTATTTTATTCCTCAACTACATATTCTGTTGTTGACCAAATTGCTTGATAAGAGCCACAGAAGGGATTCAGAGGCCATTGCTGGGTGGACTTCAACAATGTCAGTCTCTGTCTGTATTCCACAAACTATAGAAATTGAGCAAATTGCTAGTTCACTTCCCCAGAGTGACAGAAAAATAATTTAGGGGAAGCTGAGGAAAAATTATGTGCAAGAAAGAAGAAGAAAGCTTGTTGAAATATAATTCAACATCCTCTATCTCATTAGTGTTGAAAGACAAGATATAGCCACAAATTAAATGAAATTGCAAATGAGGCTAATAACAAATTTAGCATGATAATAAGATAAGAACTAAACATAGTATTACAGTGTCTGCAGAAGGTTGTAGATCTATTTTCTTGCTTGAATTCAGGCTTGCAGTTAAGCAAAATTGTATTTTTTTCTACAGTAGAGCTACACAAACTTTGTTCAAGGGGTGCTGAAATAATCTCTTGGAAAGTAAGCCTTGAACTACATAGAGCTCTGGAATCATTATACCCGAGGCTATTTTTAATTAAGATTTATCAGCATTTTTCCACTGGATTATGAAGTGTAAAGCTCCTAGGCATATGTATGAACAATGCATGGTAAATACGCTGCAACAGTGTTTTCCACTCCCTTCCTAAAGCCCTCCAAGTCTTCAAGTTGAAAAATAGTGTTTTATACATGTACTAGCTAACCCTTTGTTATTTAAATACGTGTTAGTTAAGGCTCTATTTTTCTATTATTTACATGTGAAGTAGCTTGCATTTCCACAGAATTTGAATGCAACTTGTCATTATTCTCACACTTAGCAGCTGGTGCACATCTCTGGACGCTGGCCAGAAGGAAAGGTGGGAGAAAGGGTGTAAGCTTCCAAAGGGAGACTATTGTGAGGTTTTAACCACTAGACAGCAACCCCTCCTCTCCCCCTTCCCTGTTCCTTATCATGTGCTAAGCTCAGCAGCTGGGGCCTCAAATTCATCTTGATTGCAGTTGATTGAGATTAGTACCTCAATTTAAGCACTTATTTTTAGCTTTTGCATGTAAGCTAGGTGTTTAATTCCCATTATCGTCAGTGGAGATGTAGAGTATAATTAAATTTCCTAAATAGACCTCTAGTGCTATTAGAGATACTTTTGGATATCTTATGTGGCCTCCTGCTGTCATTTCAGAGGGGCATGAATTTCTTCAGTAGGTCCCACCTAATATCTACCATCCCTCGGGCACTTCTAGTGAGACCAGATGCTTTCGGTCAGGCAATTGAATTGAGCTCTCCAAGTCAGGACAGGCTAGGAGCGATTCAGCTTACCCTAACACAGTTACATTGCCTTGACTAGTGACTATCATGGGAGCTTAAACACCTTCATGGACCCCTAAATGTAGGTGTGTTAATCTCAGAGATCCCACTCAGAGCAATTAGTGTGCCTTGGATAACAGGTTATGATTTTGGAGGTCTTATTTGTTAATTTAGTTTATAAAAACTTTTTAGTTTTACTATAAGATTAGTTTTCTTTAATAACAAATCTTAATTTTTTTTTTTGGTTTAGTGATGGTCTTCTTTATAATTTACTACATAATGCAATGATTAGAAAACCTATATAAGATTGTGAATATTCAGCTTGAGAATACTTGGTTCAGTATTTATTTGAGCAGAAAGTGGCTTACTGGGGATAATTTGTACACAGACATACATAGACTTGCCCCATGTGTATAACACCATGAGCAGGTTTCTTTTACTATCTGGTATGATTTTAAATTACTGTAACAGACGTTTACATTATTTTAAAGAGTTTTCACAGAATAAGTGATACTGAAAAATACTCATTAATAACTTTTTAAATTTGGTCTTAGTCTAATAGTGCTTGTAGCTGTAGAAATCCATCCAGAAATGGCCTCTTCATTGCTTCATAACTTCTGAGTAGACAAAGCATAGCATTTTACTGTTTCCTGCACTGGTCGTCACAGATTGCCTGGATTGTTGCAAATCAATACATTCCTAATTTGACTAAAAGAGTAACATAAAAATCAAACAAACCAAAAAAGACCAATAGCAGCATAAACGTATAAAACATTTTGTCATTTCCTGTTTGTTGTATTCTAATGCACCAATATGAACAACAGAACTTGGATATTTTGGCCTCACTTTATAGAAATGCTTTTGCTCACTTGGCAGTCATGGTGTTTATGTCCAAAAGATCATGATTTAAAACTGCAACAACAGAATCTGCAAACTTTCTAAGTTAGAGCAGGATGTGTGTTTGCTATGAAAAAAAAAATCAGGTTTGTGAAGGCACATGCATACAGGCATTAAAGCCCTATCAAAGAGGAATTAATTTTCTTTCTCCTATATGGTATAGTAATAGGGGTGAGCAATAGCTGAAATGCATTTGTTAATGACTAACATTTAGGTAGGGAAGAACTGGAATCTGGAACAACTGGAACACTAAGATTTCCTTTTGAAATCCATAAAACCTTACTTTTATGAGAACTACAAAATAACTAGGAGAACTGGTAGAATTAATGTTGTAGCAGTGAGGTTGAATAAGATATTTAAAAATACGCTCAACTTTAAATATGCAGTATTTTTTTGCACCAGATCCACCGCAAAAGTAAGTACGTGCACTCTACGGAAACACAAGGTTTTACATTTCAGATAGTTTGCTCAACTACTACCTATCATGGGGGGAACCAAAGTCTATAGGCAGAATTTCAAGAAGAGATGTTTGTCAACTAAGTGAGAGAAGTGGTTAAGAACATAATGCTATGACTTTCGTCTGCCAGAGTGAAATAAGGATCCTAGGGTTTCCTTTATGAAACTTACTTGAGGTGAAGTGTTTGTAGGTACAAGGGACGCAGTTTCAATCGGAATTTCTTACATGCTACTGACTGTAGGAAAGGGTTGGAGCAGAGCAGCAGTATCAGGGCCAGTTTGTGTTATTTTAAGGAGAACAGCAACAGATGCCTGAGATTCTTCCTGTTGAGCTTTCTATACTGTTTGGAAATTTCTGTCTAATGTGGTGGCATTTTTGGATCCTGCTGGGGCCTGACTAGGACAGTTTAGGTGTCTAAATCAGGATTTTTGATTAGACTGTACAGCTGTATGCTACTAAGCTGATAAGGAGGCAGCTGATCTACCAAAGCGCTTTCTTAGGTCTTAAGCTGAAAAGGAATAGTATGTTTTGGGGTTTATGTGCATGTGTTGTTAGTTGTTTCATATAACTGTGTATAATGTAGCTTTATTTTCTTTTAGAACTTCATATAGTGAATCCTTTGTATATGTTTAGATGCTTTTTTTGGTGTAATGTGCTTTCAAAATTTTCTAGTGGGAAGGTTGTATTTTTGTATAACTATATAGGGCCAAGCATGGTAGAGAATTAAAGACTGATAATACTGATCCAGTGTGCTGTTGAAGAAAATATTTAAATGTTTTTCCTACACGATATTCTACATTATCTCACTCTATGTTGAAGCATAGCATGCAGGAAGGTAACAGGTCTCACAACCTGGGGAGAAGTCCTGCTAGTTGTTCACTGGGCTTCTGCATTTAGATCCCACTGAACTGAACTATGTATTTCCAGTCTTTGTGATACTGAGCACACATCAGTGCTCTGGTTGTGGATTTCTAAGCAAGAGTTAGGATTCAGCTGATATGCAGTAATTCATGGAATGCGAAGTGTGTGTTTAGCTCACAGTAAGTACTGTGTAACTGCTTAGTATAACCATCTTTCATCTTGGGCTAAGTGAAGGCCCACACCAAATGTAAGGCAGCATATGCCTAGATAAGTCTTCATCTGCCGTGCATTAACTCGGGAAGCTTGCTTCATAAATTTCCTCCTCTTTTCACCTCTTTGGAGAGCTGAGAACTTAGGGCCTCACTGGTGAAGCTCCGTGACCACTACTAACATCTCCAAACTCCAAAGCAGCTTGGGAAGAGGATCTAGGAGCGTGTGCGCTAAAAGAGCATGTTTTCAGCAGCATGCAGTAATGAAAGTAAGCAGATGTATCTTTTGCAAAGGGTTCAGCACTTCTCATTTTAGAAAACCCTAGCTGTTTTTTCCATCCTCACGTCTCTGAAGGGACTTTGGAAACTGGACCAAGGTCTTTTAAGGTCTTCTTTCTAGAACTTCTTTGTGAGTCTGGGCTCTGGAGTTTGCTCTCTTCTTTCCTGTCTCTGACTTCCTTGGCTGTTTTCACTGTCATGGACATCTCTGCTAACTTCAGAAGCTCATTGTCATCTATTTTCCATGTGCATCCTTTCTCTTGGTCATTCATACTATGTGATCTTTCTTTTTCTTTCCTATTTCTTCTACAAGATTCAATGCATATTCAGGTACTGTTCTAATGTGGAGAAATGCCTGCTCCTTCAAAATTTTGCTGACTTCTCTTCCTACTCCCAAAAGAAAAGTTCTTCCAGATTTTGCCAATCTATTGCTTTAAATTATTCCTGTTCATATAAATGGTAATTAAAGGTTGTCCTCAGTTGTCCACAATTTCTGGTCCTCCCTTGATTGCTGGTCAAATCCGCTCTATCGGAGCAGGTATGCTGATCAATTTTGAACCTTAAGTGAAAAAGGAACAAGATGCTTTCGTGTACCTTTCATACATATTTCTTGGCAAAGGTTGCAATTAGAAGCACAATCTAGCTACATTAAAAATATTTAAGGAACTGAATAATAACTGTGTGGTATGATTCTGTATAAAATTAATGCAGTAACCATCATACAGAAAATGTTTCGTATTTGTTCCCTGTCTGACTATGAGCTATGACAACCACTAGTGATGGCCCATGTCTTCATTGTTTTTATAGAGGCTTCACCTGAAATCTTTTAACCTCTTCAGGCTGTATTTCAGCTAAATTAGTTTTCAAGATTATTTTTAAAGCCTGGTTTATGCCTAGTTAGTTCATAAATAGCAAACCTCTCCCTCACTCTGTTGGTCTAAGTATTCCCCTTGATGCCTCATTCAGTAAGTGGTGATTTGATGCTGAATATACCAGGAAAGAACCAGCAAAAGAAAAGCTGAATTTTTTCAGAGGTGGTGAAGGAAAACAAGGTCTGGAGTGAACCTTCCTTGTTTACAAACCAGGTTGTCTTTACCTTCATGCTCAGCAATTACAACCAAGAGACTCCACTGCTTCAGTGCAAGTCATCTCTGATATTTGGATTCTAGAGTTAGTATAATGCACTTATGCTGTATCTCTGTAATGGGATTACAGAGGCAGGGTGCCGAAAAGGCCCTAACTGTGGGGCAATGATACAGTAATTACAGATACATTGACTTTGTGACAGCTGACCCTTTCTTTGTCACAAATTTCTATGTTGGGCCGGTGATACGTCTATGTTGGGACGGAGACACAGATTTTACCTGATGAATTAAAGTACTGAGGCAGTAATATATGGAGGACAACTTTGTAGTTGGATCTTCATGTCAAACTGATATGTATGATCCTCATTATAATATTTCAGTTGGTGAGTGGGGGCAGTTCTGAGATTTTGTGGGTAATGTTGCCTGCAGGCTATGGATTTAAACATGTGCATGATGGGGTACACGTTTCCTATGTCGTCTTTATAATCACTGACAGTGAAAGATAAGCATGATCTACAAAGATATGATGCAAACTTCCATGCAGTCCAGTTTTTGAGAAGTATTTTGAATGAAGTTCCATCTCTATTGTGTATTAGTCTGCCCACTGTATGCAAAAATGAGATATCAGTTACTTCTCTGTGCACTCTTTCAGCCAAGGCCTGTTAACTCCATCAAGCAGACCCCTTCTGCGCTCCTGCTCCTAAGAGAATATTAATCATCACTTTCCATTCTTCTTGGTTAAATTAGAGCTATCCACATGGTGATTTTTGGGTAGCTTGAAGTACAATTGTACTTTGGCACATAAGACTTTTCAGTAATCCTCTACTCCAGTTGGTTGTTATGGCAGGGTAAGGATAAAAACCACTTACATAACTGTTAGAGCCCAGATGTCCCAGATGAGTCATGCAGAAACTTCTCTGAGGTGGTTCTCTGAAAAACTGTCTTTATTTACTTAGATTCCAAGAAATTTCAATCTATGCAGTGCTTAAAAGCAGTATTAAAGTTGAACATGGCATAGAACTACGTCATATCACACATGCTCTCAAAAATAGCATCTTGTTGATGGTGTTCAATTAACAGTATTTAATTGTGTATTTTTCACAGTTTTTCAAGATGTTTAGTGAAGTTTTATGTATAACAAGAAATCTAAAGCCTTTTGTAATCTGTGTACTGCAGGATGCAGACCGCAATCCAAGGATTTAGGAGAGGACAAAGCATTTAATTTTGCCCTCAAAAGCTTTGGTTTCTCTGTTTGCTTTATTTTAATTGGAACAGCTGTGGCCAATCTTCATTTCCCCCTTCCTCTTCAAAACCCTCTAGATGGTAGAAAATGTGGCAGGTTGGAAATGTTGGCCCCTCAGCACCAGATGACACATCATCAGCTGGTATCCACAATGGCTAAATTTACTGCTTTTAAATGGGGGATACTGCTGCAAATAGAAATTTTCTCTGGCAAGAGGTAGGTTTTTCACGGTGAGAAATTGTTGCAACTTTAACTCTTCAAAAAGCTGTAGGCCGCTGAAGAAGGATCTTTTCAGTAATGGATTTATGCCATAGTGTGAAGAACCAGTATGTTCTTAGTTCACTTCAAGCATGTTGCTCCCAGTGCAGGGCACAAAAAGAGTTAGACCAAGGCTTGGCATCGGCAGATATGTTATAGCAAGAAATCTCTAGGAAGAGGATTTTGGCTGGTGGCATTTGGCAGGATGAGAGTCTCTTCTTGCTCTCTCAGTTGGTGTGAAAAGACAATTCATGCCTGAGAATCTGTCCCCATGTCTCTCTGTGTTGATAGAGCAGGTGACATAGATTGGTGGTGTATAGATAGGTGGCATATACAGAGATCAACACATGCAAATAAGAATGAATTAAATACAGTGTGACTCAAGATGGATGTGAGGTGTACCACAGGCTCTGGAAATGCTATCACTTTTTGTGAAGTTCTTATCTGCATGCTGTCACCTAATCCCCCCAAACAAGTGTACTCTTTTTCTTAGTCTTTGGGAAGAAATTAGTAAGCCATGAAGTCTTTGGAATATGTTGTAAGCTCATGTGAACCAGGGAATTTGTTTTCGTGACTCTTGCTTGGATTTTGAATATGCTATAAATATATTCTACTGTTCCCTTAATAAGTTTTCTAATCCTTAATGGGGAAGAAAGATTCTTGTAACAGGAGATAGGCCTTTTGACCAAGGAACCTGCTTCAATAGTCTTTTGGCTAATACCACGTATAGGATAGGTCTGCCTTAGTATTTTGAGTTCGGATTGTGGGTGCGCTTGTGAAATCAGTATCCCCGCTTTGGATCACAGAGCAGTTTTGGACCATGTGGGCTAGATTCCCTCTGGGATGAAACTAAGCCAGGTGATGTGCTCCAGCCACTAGCATATGTTCAATCCATGGGACCAGACAAGAGTTAGTCAGAAATAGCCTCTCCCCCTCACACTGCATGTGTACTGTGGATGTCATGTCTTCGACAGCAGCTGTTTCACTCCACAGATCTCTCCGGATTGGGCTGCACTGCTTCCTGACACAGTCCTAAAGCTCTGCCGTAGGAGTGAGTCAGCCAGCACCACTGGGGGAATCGCTAATCTCGAGGATACATTTTGGTTCCATTATGGGGGGCTAAACTAATAAAACATCTGCTGCTTTGTAGAGGAAGAGGGCTTACTTTGTGATAAGTGAAAGCAGCAATCATGCAGCACCTACAAATTCTGCTCCGAAAACAGTGTGTGCTTATCAAAAACATCTTGTGAAAGCCATCGGTTGAGGACATTGTTTTACCTCTGTTGCATTTTAGGAGGTTAGCAGTCCACCGTTTTGGCCCAAAACTGCTATGCGCAAATATGTACCTAAAGAGTACTAAAATTACATTAACAGTATTAATAGTCACAAAAGAGAAGAGCTTTTAAGACTTGTTGCTTGCAGCACATCTGGTTGCCTGTCAGAATGTTTCAGGGTAAAAGCCCAGGGTTAAATACTCGGCTAATTTGGGCCTGCAGGCTCGAGGACACGGCACATCTTTATTGCATGCTCAGGTAGACGGTAATTGGTTTCAACCTTGCACAGCTGTTCTGTGAGCTCTCTGTTTTCATTACATTTGGGCATATCACAGTTGAGTTCATCTTCCGTGCGCTAGTCCAGCACTAGTATGTCATGCAAAATCATGTGTGTGTATGTACCCGTGCTTCTCTTATTTCGTCTCTCTCTGCGTAATGAAAGAAATGAATATATTTTTTTGACCACGGGAAAATAAGAATGGTAACAGATCTCTGACTAAGGCAACTTGTGTAAGATATTGTAATCCTTAATGAAGCTGCAAATTTGCACTTAATGGTCCCCCTTTCTACTGACATCTTTCTTGAGCTCATCAAAAAAAGCCAACAAGGGGTATATTTTACATTTTGCTCTTGCCACCAATATTAAAAACCACTGTGATGATAAACAGATTTTTTTTTCACCATCTTTAGTTATAAAAGGCTGGGGCAGTGGATTTCCCAGGTGTGAGGGGACCTTACCTGCTGTTGAGAATATAATGACTTTGAAGCAGCCTCATCACCTTAGTCCCATTGACACCTCTGGCCCTGATTCCCATCATGCCTGTTAGTAACTTATATGTAAATTGACACACTGAAAAATTATAAAATGGAGCAAAAGTGTGGAATTCCTCAGGTGACTTTTAAAGACTTTCTGGTGCACCCATGCGTTCCTCATCCCTCCAACCATGCCTGCAAACACCCTAGCTGTTAATCTTGGGAGCTGCTGTCAAGTTGTTCTCTCACCCGTACGAATCCCATATGAAAGAAATGCATACAGCCTGCCAGAATGGACAGCTCAGAAGTAGAGGAAAGAGACACTTTCCAATATTAAATTTTCCTCTTTTTTATGTTTCCTATCCCCCTTGTGCCTTGTTACTGCTGTTCTAGTTTGTACTGCTTGCAGTGATAAACTCTTGATTTTATTGGGTTTTCTAGGCTCTTTGGAAGCACTATTTCTATTACCAACGTAGAAATAACATTGACTGAAATTCAAAATCCTACTCTTTTTTTGTACTACAGCAAGGTAATTCTTTATATAATTGTGCCTTACTTTGCTTTTCTGTGTCTGGTTGTGGATTCTTGGTAAATAGTACTGTGTATCTCTTCAATCCTTAACCCCATGTGCTCTCATCCATTTTGCTTGTTCCATAAGAACCTATGTATTGAATCTTGTCTCAACTGGTACTTTAAATACCGTAAGCTTGGTCCCTCATTAACACCACAGAGACTTAATCAGATTGGAACCTTTATGTGTTTCTGTAGTGAAATTATTAAATAGTATTTTCTTCCTGGTTGAGCAATAGATGTAGTGCTGTCAGAACTCTTGAACTACTTATCAAACAGAAGTGTTATTTTAGGGCCCATAGCTGAAATGAGATGAAATACTTAGTGGCGGCTGTGCTATTATTTCCATGAAGGAGGTAAAACTGAAATGCAAGTGATAACAGTGGCAGTGTTCAGCATAACTATTTGTTTATTCAAACTTTGGGAAAGGCTGAGCAAATACTACTGTGCTTTTTAATTTGATACTGTGGGTATTCTCTCTTCTTTTAAGTGTTTCACCATTTAAAGGCCAGAAAATATCAAAGCCTCTTGAAGTGTTTCAGCTGTGAGGTGTTACCTGCTTTCTCCCTCTGCCTCTAAGGATTTGAATTTTTTGATCCTTGTCAGTCCAGAAAAGCTAAATGCTGCCTGCAGCTTCATTTTATTATTCTTAAGTTAGCTTATTCTATTAAGGATATTGTTTTAAAATATGTTACGGCTTTTGAACAGTGTTGAAATGTCTTTCAAAGCTACAGTCATATTTCTGCCTTCATTGGCAAAGACATCGATGATGCTTCAAGTTTGTAGGGTAGCTCAGGTCGAGGAAACCAATCCATTGTGTCCAGTTGGATCAGTCCAAGGGAGTAGTCACTGAACAGTTACTTCTTCACTTCGGTTGTGTGTAGTCTGAGGAAGTAGCAACTCTTAACTAATTCTCTCATAGTATGAGAATGCTCAATGAAAAGCTATTATAATTTGATTCTTGTTTTCCCTGTCATAATATAGAATAGTATTTCTGATGCTATGGTAAGAGCAGATTTTATGAGTATCCATTGCTTTGGCTATGTCTTGGTGTTTAATCACTGTGCTGTAAGCAATATCCCTAAAAAAGGGTTATGGGATGGGAATATTCTGGTTTGTAAAGAACATCTGCACATGATTATTAAACATTTAGTCTCAACTGATCATGTTTTCTTGGGGTATTAATATATGCCTCAAGTGTTTTGACTGGTATGAAACCAGGGTGGTAGTAGTAGTAATAGAGGTGTTGAACCTAATAGTTTTATAGTAATGGAACAGATTTGGCAAATACTGTTAATTTCTTTGTCTTCTGCGAAGCAGAATGACTGACAGTAAGTTCTTCAGAGTGAAGGTCTGACCTTTTTCAATGCTCTTATTTGCATTAAGGAATTCTTACCAGGAATTCGAGTTATTTACAGATGATTGTTAAATTTAGAGAAAAGAGAATTAAAAAAAATGCCATTGATTTCCGTGGTAGCTCAGTGTAGAATAGGGAATTGCACTCACTTAGTAAGCGCTTCCTCCCCCCACTCCCCAATATGCATGTAACAGAATGTTATTCTGTGTGTGCTTGCTGCCCTCGCAAGATTTCTAAGGAAGAACAGCTCAGATATGGACCAGTTTTACTGGAAATATTACATCCTCCTTCTGAAATACTTGATGCTTCACAACTTAAAGGAGTGACAAACCTCCTAAATCTATTTTTCAAAGGCTTAGGTCAGGTAGCTTTAATGGGAATTGGAGTTAGAATTCCATTATTCTAAAATGGTCAAAGTTTAGCTATCGTTAATTGTCATGGACATAAAATGAACAATTTCAGTCTAGAGATCTATATATGTGTATCATTTATTATTGAAGCTAATTGTTTCTTTAATTATTCATAACATTGTCATGGATTGACTTCTCTGTAGTCTAGGGATAAAATTTGACTCTAATTTTGAAATATGTTAGAGAAATATCTTGTAAAATTTCTCTATTTGTAGCATATTTAATTAGAAAAGCATTCAGGTATTTTTCTTTACATGTTAATAACAGATCTAATTTTCAAATATAAAGCACATAACCATTCCTATTTATGGATTGATTTTGATGTTTTGACTTGAAATATTGCCTGGTGTTAAAAGATAGATAGAACATTGAATTAACTTTTACTCATTCCAAAAATAATATTAAAATAACTTGACAGACATAATGGAAAACTAGATTTTTTTTCTTAAGATGTCTCCCCCTCCCCATTTCTATATATGCTTACAAATGAGACTGTCCTACATATCATATTTTGTCTGCTTTGGTATCAGACACCAAAATGTTAAATCTACATTTCTGTACAGTTTAAAGCTGTCAGTGAATTCAATACAGTGAGAGACAAAAAAAAAAAACATAGGGATAGCAGAGGACCTGGCCATATGACCACCTGGTCTGTACACAAGAGCAGGTGAAGTCACTTCACACTGGTGTTTCAAGTTCTTTGGGAACAGGTCGGGCAATGGCAGCACTTCTGCTGCTCACCTAAGCTGCTTATTCCTACTCTATCCTTACTTTTAGGAAGAGTCCCTAAAAGATTGCATGTATTTGTGGACTCTCTGTCTGTTCAATCTTACCTTTCTAAGAATCCCCTTTTATTCAATTTTTCTTAATGAGTCCTGTTTCCTAGATCCTTGCACATCCTCATGGCCATTATCTGAGCTTTCTTCAGAGGGTCCAGATCTTCACTGAAACACAGTGACAAAGCAAGATGAGTATTGAAGAGCAGCATTACTTCATACTTCTTGTTAACTGTGCCCCGACGGTTATTTTTTCTCACCTGCATGACGTAAGTGAATACAAGCCAAATCTTACAAAGAGCCACCTAGATTCTTATCTGCAAAACTGACCCTTAACAAATTGTTCCTCATCTGGATTTACAATGTTGAAATGTAACATTTCTTATTACTGACTTGCCTATTTTTACCATTTGATTCTGTCAAGATTAAGGAAAAAATACCTAATTTCATGTTTAAAAGTACTGGCAGTTTAGTTTTATATGGATTACGCATTTAGTAAGCATTCCCTACATTTTATTACTAATGAAACAATTGAACAGTGTTATATATGGATATGTTCTTATAAAACACCTTTTGATCTGCCCTCCATTTTCACAGTGGACTAGGAATAGTTATTCTTTCTGTATTTTTTTTTTTTTGTAGTTTTGTACTGACCTAATGATATTGTCAACTAATCCACTTAGCTTACTTAGATAGGAATTAACTTAAAAAATCTTTATTAAAGACAAGATAAGTAATATTTATGCCTCCTTCACAATCCCTAGAGCTGTGTTGCCTCCTTGTAGGAGACAAATAGGTTTTGACAATTCATATTGGCTATTGCTTATTTCACCATTTTCTTCTAAATGCTTGAAAAATAGCACTTGTGGTATCTCGCCAGGAACTAGATTTTAACCAACTGGTCCACAGCTCTCAGGCTTTGCTTCTCCTCCCTGTGTGCCCCTTCATAATAAATATAGGTGCTAGATTTGTCCTTTCCAGTCGTCTGGAACTTTGTTGAAGCTTGGAGCATCGCGCTCAGTGCTGTAGATCAGCAAACATGTGCCCTCCTGGTGCACTTGTGTTCACCTGTGTTTTCTTTCACCAGTAGATCTAAGGGCTCTCTCTTGCCTTTATCTATTCATTTCCCTTTGCTTCTCTTGCCTTTCTTTTCTACCCGAATGCAGCCCTTCTGCCACTCTCAATATATATCGGTGTGCAAAAGTTATGCTTGTGGTTTTTTGTGAAGAGGTGGAGGTCCAGCGGGTGGAGCCGGTCCAGCTTCACCAGCCTACTGCAGATAGGCTTGGCGTATCTGACTTTTGCATGCTCACAAAAGCTAAGATATTATTATGCAAGTGATTATTTCTTCTTTTTTAAAGCTTTGTGTTCTTGATGACTATTTTGCTGCTTTACTAAATTGATTTGAGGATGAAGGTAAGAGTTCATTTTGTATAAAGATTTAGATGAGTAGGGAGAAATTAGAAAAATAAATCATTTTGGAAATTCACAACTTTTATGTCATTAAAAATACTTCTTATACAGGGAACGTGTGCACATGCTTCAGAAATTTTGTATGGTCAATGCTTGGAAAGATAAGGAATGAAAACATGAAAAGACTCATTGAAAATGTTAATAGGATTTTTTTTTCCACTTAGTAAATTATCTTAAATATGTAACTAACTTGAATATGTTCCTCTGTGCCATCATGTGGACCTACCTTTACTGCTTACAATTTAGTCTTCCACCTCATGAGACCTTTATAAAAGCTTGGTTATTCTTTTAAGACATCCAGCAGTTATTCAGATGTTACTACTTTTTAAAGTATCTTACTCTAGTTAGAAAGGAGAAGCAAAGCTATGTGAAGTCAAAAGGATGCCCATAAGAAGTTAGAACTTTTTATCTAGTCTATTAAGGACTTGCAAGATTTCTTTAAAAAAAAATACACAATCTTATTAAATAAATATGGACACATATTATAGGATAAATTCTCAAGTGATGTAAATTATCACAACCCTGTTCAAGTCCAAGGACTTGCTTCAAGTTATGTGAGCTAAGGCTTGCATGTACAACACTTAAAATATGGGGAAACGTTTAATTTAGTTGTTGTTGTCTGAGCACTAGGCTTAGGCAGTCAGCAGCCTTTCCCTGCCACTGCCATGGACGGGCCGCATGGATGTCAGCAGGCTGCAGCAGGCTCTTGTTGAGCCATTTGGAGCGGTTGCAGAGAAGGTCTGTTGAGGCCTGTTTAGAGCCAGAAGGTGTGAGTGTAGTCCCACGGGACTTCATCTGCCAAACTCTTGGCAAGTCTCTGATGAGCATGCCTGGACTGGAATTTTCAGGAGCTCAGCTCTTCGTTGTTCAGAGAAGGTTTCCACAGACATAACCAAAGACGCAGTCCAGGCAGTAGAACAGCCTCCTGGCTGTTGTGAAGTCTCTGCTTTTAAAGCAGTGGTTCCTAGCTTGTTGCACAGTCAGCTGTGCATCTTCACGGGATCATGATCCTGTTTGTGGGGTGCAGACCATGCACCCACAGGCTTCCTGCTGTGAGCCCACTCTTTGTCTGGTCTGAGGAGCATCCAGTCAAGAAAGCGGTGGTGGTACAACACTTCCCCTCAGCCCATTTCTGGGCTATTCCTCAGACTTCTCTAGGAGGTCCTCTGCTCCTCAGATCCCCCCTGCCTTTCCTCCAGCATGTGCCCAGTGATGGGGGCGATGGCTGGGGAAGGCTGCCTGGGCTTCTCTGGGGAGAGGGCGCTGCGGGAAGCCAGCCTGGGAGCTGGCCAGGCCTGTGGCATTTCTCCTCCCTTTTGTTTGCCTTTAACCTTGGGTAAGCACTGGAATTATTAAAGCTGAGAAATGGCTGAATCGTTCTTAGTGAAACATTCTGGGTAAATGAATGCATCCTAAAATAGGCACCTTGGGTAGAATAAATCAGTTTAAATGGTTCATATTGTTGAAGATATGCTTGACAGAAAACAGTCTTGTAACAGATCATACTATTAATTGCAAATGATGTGTGCAGCATCACCTGTGTGTATATATGCACATACTCATGAATGCTTCTATAAAAATAGTAGTATATTACTTCTTCATAACTGAATAACTTTTTGTTTTAGAGACTCAGATTGTATTTCTAGATGGATGACTCTTCAAAGCCTTTGTGAGCCAGATAAACATTCAGTTAATTTTATGGCATATGGAAGTTGGCTCTCTCCATCCACTGGCTGAATGTTTCCCTGCAAGGTTATATTTTTATTAGTGGTGGTGTTATTAATGAAATTACCAACTTGGCACAGTGTTTTGTAGCAGAGTTTGGTGAAGACCATTTGAGCCAAATGAGCTTCAAGTAAATAGCTTATTGCCTGGAGGAAGACATGCATTCAGAGGATGAATGTGATCATTTGGAGAATATTTTTATGTCTAATAAAGGGCTTAATTATAAGACTCTCAGTCATGCAAGACATTCAGATATTCAGGACAATATATTTAGTTTTAAAAATAAAAAAGCCAAAAGATAATTGGCGATATATAGTAATGTGTGCATGCTATTTTATTATTCAATTACTATTAAACGTTATATATAATATTGTAGTGAAGTTTAGTAGTACATACTCTCTAGTGAGCCAACTAAAATGTATTTTATATGTCATTACTTTTTAAATTCTCATAGTTTTTTGCAAATCTATTGGCCTTTTTTATTTAATTTCTCAGGAGAGTCTTAGAAAAAATTGGAAAGGTACATTGAACTGAGAAGATAAATGTGCTTTGTGAAACATTAGCTTCATTTTGAGTGAGATTTTGAACTGAAATATGACCACAAAATTGCACCTTTATACCCAGGAGGTCTGATCGCTGTATTTTTAGTCTGAGATTCATTTGTTAATTTTAATGACAAAAGTCATCTTTCACTGACTTTTATCCCTGTTGGTTAGTAAACTTGATGTACCAAAGGGTGGATTCTATTCTGCTTTATAGTTAATCACTGAAATTGATAATTAATTCCCAGTTGTAAGGCCAAATTGTGCCCAAGCTTTATCAGTCAAACTGCACAGTATAACCAATATAAAATGTCAGACATCAGAATTGCATTGGTATAACCGTCAATATTTTTTCCTTGATGAAACGTTTATAATTGATTTAAAAAAAACAAAAAAGGCTTGTCCTTTAGAACCCACTGGGTTGGGTTTTCTGAGTGCTAGGTCTGCTTTCCTGCAAATAGGTCACTTATAAATTAAGGAGATCCGGTCTAGATACAACTGAGATACTTCAACAAATATCTCCAAGAATGAGGAGAGACTTACTGAGGTAGGACCAGTTCTTGGGACTTCAGTGGACTTTGGACCATGCTTCTGAATATGTTCTTAACTAGTTATTAAAGTCACTAATAAATTGGCCTCGAAGTTGTTGCCTGCTTGGTTGGATTTTTCTTTTTTGTGTGGAGTGGAAGGGCTGGCATATCTTAACATTTTTAATTAGTGTTAAAATTAGATAAATAGTTCCTAATGTCTACTGCTGGTTTCACCACAAGTGAGAAACTACTATAAATTAAAATGTATACTTGTGTTTTTTCATTTATTTTTAATTTAATCTTTCAAAGCTTTTTTTTTCCCTTTATTTTAAAAAATTTCCTGCTTATGCTGAGTGCTGACCTATTTTGCTAATATGCTTACCGTCCTGTTTGTTCATTAAAATGAAGGCCAACTCAATTTGCAATGTTTTTTGTTCATAGTCTTGAGGAAAGGAGCTGATCTGCTTTCTCACGCTGCCCCGAAGGACTCTCCAGGCGTTGTTCTGGCTGGGTGTGTGATGGGGGAACTATAGGTGCAGGTCACTGGACTGAGCGAGTTGCACTATGCTGCTATAACTATAATTTGTAATTTGGACCCTAAATCTGCTCTGAACTACGAAGGATCTAGCTACCTCGGACCCTTTCGGGTTTCTGCCTGTGGAGCCGGGAGGTCCCGGGCTCGCCAGCGGCCAGGAGGCGGCTGCAGCGCGCGGGGCTGTGCGGCCACGTCGCGCTCCCGGCTCTTGGGATCCAGGTTAGCCAGCGTGGGAAGGTCAATAAATGCCTCCCCCCCTCCATCCCATACTCTAAATACAAATTGGATTTCTTCTCAGTGTGAAAGGCTCTGAGCGTTGAGGGTGGAAAGGGATGTGGAGGGAATCCCAAATTTCATTTCTCATCTGCTCACAGGAGATTACGGCTTTTGCCTGGCTTGAAACATCCAGTGGCTCCTTTGAAATGAAGTACCGTGAAATGTTTCATCTGCTCCTTATTGGTTCTGGAGTAAAGAAAAAGGGCAAATCTTAAATTTGATATTTCTATTCTGTATCTCCTAAAGGTCACCAGTGTTCAAATTTACGAAAAGCTCGTATTGATCCCTGTGTGGCGTTCTCGTGTCTGGTGCGGCCAGAGGAGGTCGTCCCTCGGCGTTACTTCCGTTTGCTTGGCTGCAGAAAGCAGGATTTAGTAAGATAATTTGAGTGCGGTTAACAGGATCAGTTTTGACTTGTCACAAGTGTTACATGCATGTAATAATGTAATTTATAAAACTGTATAATTCCACAGCTAGAAAGGTTGTTTAATAAAATTTTTGTATGACTAAGCCTGATTCCGATACAAACTGAAGTCTAGATGCAAGTAATAAGCCTAAGCGAGAAGTTACTTGGTGTGATGTGCAGAGATTAGCTCCATAGTGTCCTTGCCAGTGGCTGAACACTGGAATAAGTACCTCAATGGCAGGGGTGAGTGCTGGGGAGTAATTAGGGACAAAGCCTGTTCTCAGTTATTCCCATTAACTCCAAAATAACTGGAATATATTTTCTGGAATTGCAGTTGTGAGATTTATAGTGCAAAATACCCTTGGTTTTCTCTTTAACTAGCAAAGAGCTATTTTAAGTCTGTATGTGCCTTCTGGGTTTCTACAGGAGCAGCCAGGGTGAAATTTTTGGAGGTTATGGTAATAATTTCACATCTGCTTTTTCCTGCACGTGACAGGTAACGGCTATCGCTGGTCGGGGGCTGAGGTGGCGCAGGGACGGCCGCACGGCGATTCTCCTGGCTCTGCTCAGCCCAGCCTGGGGGGAGCTCAAGCGCGGGAGCCAGGAAAAGTACTTGGTTAATTAAATTCAGCATTTTGCAACAGTGAGCAGGGCTTCAGAGGCAGGGAGGGAGAAATCGCTGGAGATTTAGAGGGTGGATTTCTGAAGCTTCTGTAACTTGACAGGGAATTGATAAACTTGGATCAGTAGCTCTGTTTTACTGAAATTGAAGGAAAGTGGATACTTTTCTCCCCTAGAATTAATTGACGGCCTACTCAGTTTCCAGAAAAATAACAACTTTTAGATAAAGATTTTTTTTTTATTGTGGAAGAAACATTTTGGTGATATAGGAGCCTTTTTTATATTTTTATATCCAAGAAAGATAGGTTTGATGGTTATTAAAATGATAAGTGCAAAGTAATGAAGATAGCTACCCATATGTTTGTGAATTCATATCCTGGAACTCCATACTGCCATCGAATAATCAGGGTAGCTTCCGCTGATTTACTTTCCTTGCTAATTTAAGCAGCAGGTGTATTCCTAAATAGCACATCAGTAAAGGAAGCCTGGAGGAACTGGGCTTTATTTGGGCTGAGCAAGGCAGATGTGTTGGACCAGGTTCATTCCTGCTCTTCAGCTACCTATATCACTACCCTGTCTAATGCAGATTTAGGAATTGTTGCTGTTTATCAAGGTTGATATATCCACGCCTCTGGGGGACTGTTCTGATGCAAATCCCCAAGAACATCAATGTGTTATTTTGTTACGGGAACCTCATGCCGTCTGTAAAGCATAACCTGATTAGCTAAATCAAACGTTGTGGGTGTAGGGTGTCATGCAAAACATACCTGCGTGCAAAATGTAATACAAATCAGGTGGATGGAGAGACTTATGCAGAGACTGTGCCAGCATAAACTTCAGCAGAAGCCTCTGCTAGCTGATAACCAAAGAAAGGAGTTGTGCTAGTGGAAAGCAAGTGCAGTCTGGCTGCAGCCAGAAGTGATAGGAACAGCAGTGCCTGCAAAGCAGTGCTGCAGGACAGAGGCAGAGAGGCCCTGGCCGGGTGGACCGAGGGGACCTGGGCGCTGCATCCTCTGGCCTCTCCTGCCGCTGGAGCCTCCCTAGCAGCAGGGTTGCTGTCCCTGTTGAAATCCCTGAGAGAGATGGAAATTGCATCGTTTGGCTTCTATCTGTTATGCATTTACCTTTGGCTCCACGTTTTCTGTATTTCTATTGTTTGCCCCTCATCTATTTGCATTTTGACTTTTTGTCTGGAGGAGAGGAGCTGGAGAGCTCCTCAAATGCTCTTCAGACACAGCTGTTCAAACACTGGATCTGAACCTGCGTCTCCCATATCTCAGGCTCCGAATCAGGTGGGGCTGTACCTCCTTTTCTAGTTTTGTGGATGGGTGCTTTGTCCTGTTGTGAAAACAGTTTGAAAAAGGAAGAAGTTCTAGGTGGATCATCTTTTAAATACTGAATTCTCTGTTCATCCAAAATTATTCCCCAAGCATAATTTGAATTTGTGAAATATCTTAACCATCCTAATGGCATTTTTCAATGAATAAAAATTTTTGTGGAAACATTTTATCTATATATATGATTTGTGAGATTCTAAAAATTTTAGGATGATGGACAGTTCTGTGGAAAAAAATGTTCACTGTTTATTATCTAGAAAATGCCCCAGATACTTCCAAGTTCTTTACAGACAGTTTGATAAAGTACTTGGTTTTCCCACTGTAATTCTGTGTTACTGAATTTTGCATAATTCTGCATTAGTCGTCTTAATCTGTTTTGATATGTGCTATTGTATTAGTAAGGCAGTAAAAGTAAGACTTGAACCATTAGCTTTTAGCTGCACTTGTCAGGAGGTTTCTAAAAAAAACCTTATTTGGATAAAGAAAGGATTTGTAAAACGAGGAAGGTTTAAGAATACATTCCTTCTGAAAGAACAGGGTCTAGGTTCCCGGTCTACTCAGTAGTTGCACTGTTCCTGATCTAGTGTCATCTGTACAGTTTTATAAGCAGATCTGAATCCTGTAAGTGATCCAGGGTCACTTTCAGGTATCGTCCTTTGATTCAGGAGATGGATCCTGTATGAGCTGTGACAGGCCAAGCTTCCTCTCTTGAGGCTCCTAGTAGCTCTGCCCTGGACCAGGGCACCAGCATGGGAGAGGTTCATCCATGTAGTCCCTTCCCAAGGCTGCAAATGAACGCTAGCCATCACAAGGGAGTGAGAAGGGAGTAGAAACTCGCTCATCTCACTCTGTCCCTCAAACACAGTTAAGCTTTGACTGCGTTATTCTTTTTCACTTCGGTTTCTGTCGTTCTAGGGAGGTGGAACCTGCAGATGATGTTGTATGTTCCATTCAAATGAACTCTCCGTGATACGTGATGCCTGTGGTGGTGGTGGGGATTAATGTCAGTCTATTGCAAAGAGCACAAGCTATCAGTTTGCCTTTATCTTACTGACAAACTCAAGTTGTGTCTTTTGCAAATCCAAACTAGCACCACTCATTTTTTTTTTTAAAGGTTAGCGTAACCTTTAGGGTGACAGTAGATGATGTGGAGCTTCCTTACTCCATGGCTTGATCGTACAAGGCCAGTTCAGCGGGAAGGTGAACCTGGAGGGGTCTCGTATCTCCGTGCGTTTCCAGGCGCGCAGCTGAATGGTGTCGCGGCGTGCTCCTCCCGACAGCCCACCGCTGCAGCCTCACCCCCTGCCTCCTCCCTCTTCTCATCGTCGTGCGGGGAGTCTGCAGTCCCCACAGTTTTCTGGATAAGCTGAATTTCACTCCTCACTACTTCAGTCCTGCAAAAGCTCTCACAGAGTTAAATGTGACTTTGGCGGTATCTAGGCTATAGGCAAAATCCATCTGAATGATTTTTGACCGGGGCAATAAAGGGTCTTGTATCATTGAGAAGTGTGACTTGTTTTTTGCCTTTTTTTTTCCCTCTAATAAGATTAATTCCTGGCCATTAAGATTTTTTTCGAGAGAAGATCAGGTTCCCTGTATAACACAAAAGACATACTATATTCTAGAATCGCTGCCCATTTTTAATCATTCCTATGAAATCTGTCCAAGGCAGAAATTCTGTAAACAGTTAATTTGCCATCATTCTCCTTAGTCCAGATCAGCTATAAATAGTATTTCTATGCTGCCTTTGTTAAAAGCCTTTCCCTTGGACTTGCTATCTTCATTCTTTGTGGTAGCTTTTTTTTTCTTTCTTTCTTTCTTTCTTTCTTTAATTGGTGTCTGAATATTGACATAATTTTTTCGGCAGTGGAGTACCGATGTTCCACAGATAACGGAAATCTCGGTTAAAAGGATCCTTGATTAATTTTGTACAACATGCATTTTTTTTTTCATAAGCCAGTCAAATAGATGATAATTAAAACTGAACATACGAATCTTCTGTGAAACAAGAAAGAGCCTCCATCCCTTTGTAGGTGGTAGGTACCGCTTTCATTAGCAAGGTGCGTGTTTTTGGCAAGCCTCACTGGGATTTGTAAGATCAGCAGCAGAGCTGGGGGTGTGGGAGTGTGTGTTGAACGTGGGCCTTCAGACTGGCATCGAGCATCACAGGCTGCAGCACCCGGAGTGCTGTCTGAGCACGCTGCTTGGTTTTGGTGTACAAAGGAAATGGTAAGAGAGTGCTAAAGCAGTTCCGGAGTTGAAGCTGTTTTTTAATTTATATCTACACCTGATTAGTCAAACCACCGGAGCAGTATTCATCTTTGCATTCATTTCTCGCCTCAGCTCAGCACTAGCCCTGACTGAGAAGAGTTTGAAATATATATGGGAATATGCTTAAAATGAGAATGTTTGAAATGTCAGGCCGTAACATTGGGGAAATTCTATTTTATTTAAATGTTATGAGTATCAATGCAGACACCTGAGTTAATATAGAATTATGGCCGAGAATTTAAATTAAGTTTTTTTAAAAAAGAAGTCAGGAAATGCAAAGTGATGGTTACCAAAGCAACTATGATTCCTACCCGCTTGTACTCTAGTGGTGCTGTATATTCAGTACCACTGAGCTCTGATGTGTTAATATACACATGCAGAGTGGCTGAGTTACTTTTCTTTCTTTCTTTCTTTTTTTTAATGTAAAATCTTTGTAAGGTGCCAGACTTTTTTTTTCTGTTAATTCACTTTTTATTACAAGTGAGATGATAAAACAAGAGTCATTAAAACAAGTAATGGAAAATGAGAACATGCAACCTTAACAGAGAGCAAAATGCACATGGGTCCTCTATCCCAACGGTCAGAGGAGAAAGTGAGTTGCCCTTCTCTCCCTTCTTCAGCACAGCTCAGGGGGAGAGGAACAGACTTTCATGTAGCAAAATGTCATCATTCCCTTGCTTCTGGGAGAGGAAATAATGTTAAAAGATTAAATTAAAAATTGTGGCTATAGCAAATGGGGAATGCCTTACAGATAAGAAGATAGCTGGATGAGTGACATCCCCATCCCACCATGGCCATGCTTGCTGAAGCACGGCATTAGGAAGCAGAGCAGATGTTGCCTGAGCCCTCCTGAGACCCAAAGGACCACTTTAGAACAGTTTTTCCTCCTACTTGGTGCAGTGAGAGCTCCCCCTCCTGTTTTCAACCTTAGCTTCTGCATAGTATCAATATTAATTAGCATTTCAAAATTAGTATTTCAAAAATCAATTAGAAGTGGTGAACCCTCCTGCTAATAGTGCTGTGCAGGTGGAAGAGGCCTTTTCATTTGAGGTAGGGGTTGACCCTATGGTGTGTTGTGCTCCTGGGCTCCTCAGTCCCGAAAGCAGAACTTCTGCTGGAGCACTTGAGCTGAGTAAATGTGAGACTAAAAGTGGAGCAGTTTACTATTGTTTTTGTACAAATACACAGTTACTGAAGCCAGGAGGCCATACTGAGGCCAATATTGAGGCCATATTCTTTATAGTTTTGTTACCAGGTGTAATGGTAATGTGTGTTTTCTGTGTGGACCTTTAAGAACCATTTGATTAGGACAGGGTATGGCTCCCTTTCAGTGATGGCTTGTTTTATTAACCACCACAATAAAATTGCCAGGATGAGAAGTCTCTGCATTTTCTGCTTATTTTACATTGCTGTCACCAGGATACAGAATCACAGATCAGTTGAGGTTGGAAGGGACCTCTGGAGATCATCTAGTCCAAGACCCCCTGCTCAAGCAGGGTCACCTACAGCATGTTAGACAGGGTTAGACAGGGCCCAGCTGCGCTTTGGATATCTCCAGAGAAGGAGTCTCCACAACCTCTCTGGACAAGTTGATCCAGTGCTCCGTCACTCTCACAGGGAAGAAATTCTTCCTCACGTTCAGACAGAACTGCCTATGTTTCAGTTCTTGCCCATTGCCTCTTGTCCTGTCACACAGGGCAACTGAAAAGAGTTTGTCCCCATCCCCCTGACACCCTCCCTTCAGGTACTTGTACACACTGATAAGATCCCCCCTCAGGCTTCTCTTCCCCAGGCTGAAGAGGCCCAGCTCTTGCAGCCGTTCCTCATAGGGCAGGTGCTCCAGCCCTCGGATCATCCTCGTAGCCCTACGCTGGACTCTCTCCAGTAGCTCCATCTGTGTCTTGTACCAGGGAGCCCAGTACAATGTAGTAGAGGCTGTTTTGCATTTCATTCTGACTTTGGCATTTCAAGGGGACTCTGCAGTTCTGGGAAGATGCACCTTGTGCATGGACAAACCAAAAATCAGGGGAGCTGGTGTTTGTTCTGAACCAAGTGGTGAAAACAGATTCACGTGAGTGAGTCAGGTCATGAGAATGCTTCTCATTCTACCACATACATTTCTAGCCTTTTTAAAACATCTCCACAAGCTCTGAAATCCTACTTTACTTTTCTCTGCCTATCCAGTGTTTGGGGCTCAAAGGCTCTTTGCTAAGTGTTAAGTCACTCCTTCCCTTTCTTTGAGTGCCTTTGTGCACATACACCTCCCTTACGCAGGGCTCAGTATTACTCTTGGAGTTTCTCTGACTCTGTGCAGGCTATTCTGTGTCTCAGCTTGCAGGGTATGATTTTCCCATTCTCCAAATAGCATTTTGAAGTTTTTGAAAACTAACAAGTCTGATGTGTAGCTCTCCCAGGATTGTTGAAAGGGAGGGGCAGACAGGCAGGTTTTGCTTTTTCAGGCTCCTTGTGTTTTCAAACCTTCCCCAGTTACCAATCAACCCAGCAGTCTGTAAATTACTGTCTGTACACTGAGCCTTGCAAAGAGGATCTAATAAACAGCAGGGGGAAAGGGATGCCGTGGTGATAGGAAGAAAACCAGGAGGCTGCAAGAGTAGGTATTCTGCTTGCCTGCTTGTCTCACAAACTTTCAGTAGCAATTGCATTCGTGTGGTCATGTTCTTACTGCATTAGTCAGAAAAAATGTTTGAGGTTTATTCTTCATGGTTTTATGCCAGATACAGTGCCTGATAAAGTATCACAGAAAGGGTGATACCTTATCTAGCATAAAGTAGCTGTACAAGTTAAACTGTCAAAATTATTTGAGCTTAGATTGGGTGATTTGTGTCATGTAGTCTCTGAAATTTGATTCCAAGTATTACAGTTGGATTTATTATCCTGTCAATTCAAAGTTTGGAACAGTCATGGGAAAAAATAGGCAACTTGAACTTGCAGGCTGAACCAGTGCTCTTCACACTTTCACGGTTCTTCTTTTTTTNTTTTTTTTTTTTTTTTTTTTTTTTTTTTTTTTTTTTTTTTTTAAGTCTGACAACTTGGACAGTTTTCATGCAGTGTCCAGTGCATCTAACATCAAGATTATAGATCAGTAGGTTTCATGAACTGTTGAAATCACTCTTTCATGCTACTAATCCAGAATGTGCATATTCTGATTTGCCCACTTTTCCCATACAAATGTAATTCTATAAAGAAGTAATAGTTCAACATACAGCTGTGCAGCCACTTTCAAACTTACCTTTTTATCTGGATCTGTGGCTTCTCAACAGAAATCAAAAAAAGCAGTAATGAAATTGTAGATGTGCAATAACATCTAAAATTTCCATGATTCCTTTGAGTTATTACTGGAAATAGGTATCTGAGAAAAACTATTGGCTTGATTTGACTATTGAGATTGCAATAGTTTGAAAAAGGTAATGACTTTCAGCTGTGTTGGTAAGGTAGGAAATGGTTCTTTGCCAGTGTGCGAGTGAATTTGTTAGAGGATTCTTCATTTGAGTGACATAATAGCCTTAATACTTTTAGAGTCAGCTCGGGATATCTTCTTCAGAACTGCTCGTCATGCAAAGTGGATCACCCATTGCTGTGCACATTTAAATAAAAGTATTTGAATAACAGTTGTTTGCTGCCTTGTGACAGGTTTCCCCTCCTCTTGATTTATTTTTGGGCACAGCCTCAATCTGTTTCTCCTTGAGCAGTGCAATAGAATTAATTCCATAAATAACTTAGCACTTTTGTGTAGAGTTCCTAGCAGACAGCTTTTCAGCGGGTGTATTCTTGTGTAGGTTGCCATTGGTTTTGTGTGTCACTTTTGAGTGAAGCCACCATAATCTAATGTTAATTTAAATGTCAAATTAAGAATGCATATGTGAGAGTCAAGGATCCTACGCTGGCTAATTATTCACTAGGGGCTCTGCACTCTGTGTTAATGAGGTAAAACACGCAAAGGACCAAATAGCTGAACATCAAAAGCTGGTGTAAGTGAACATGCAAGAGATTTAAAACTAGAAAAGCTCTAAAAAAACAGCACTTCCTCAACATGTCTAGGAAAAAGAGAGGTACTTAGATGGCTTAAAGCAATAATAAAATGTGAATTAAAATTCTTAAATGTCAGTGCAGTGGGGAAAGACTGCAGATGCCTGCAAATCAGGACTCCATGTGTACAGCGGTCATAAAACTCATGTAGCTAGGCAAATGTAAAGATGCAACGTAGTGTTATCAACTTCCAAAAAGGGATTGATCAGTCTTTGGAATGGGCATGAAATTTAGCCAACCTTGATGTAGATTAAGGAAAACTGCAGCAAAACTTCTATCAGCATCCTGGTTTTCATTCACTACTTCATTATTTGCATTAGCAGTCTTTCAGTTAGCCAGTGTAACAAGGACTGTGTGTCTTTGCTCTGCCCATGGTAAGTTAAATGCTGTTGCCTGTTTAGCAGCTTGACCTTGCTCTGCTCCTCAATGTTTCGGTCACCTCACCCTTGCACTGCGCTGATGTGTTAGGGAAGAGCAGCAATTTCTCAGGGGTCCCAGGCTACGTTTGCTGAAAGTGGCTGCACTGGTGCTTGGGGAACTGTGCTGGCAACCTACACGTTGGAGTAAGATCCTTTGGGTTTTTACATTTTAAAGCCTGTAAGTGCTTTGGGATTTGGTTAAGAGGGACAATATGTAGCTGATTTCTGATAGTATTAACAAAGATGAAAATATTCTTTCTTATAGTAAACAAGAGCAGGCAGGTACTAAGGTATTTTTGTGAAAGCCTCTCTAAAACCACCAGAAAGGGCATGGAAATGTTTATATTCCTCTGATGTTGTATTTGATCTGTAGACCATTACTGGAATTAATTGTTTAGTGAGCATTGAGCAATTTTCCATTTATTGGAATGATATTGATAAGCTTGTTAACATGGCTATTGCAAAGGACTGTAGATTATAAAGCAGGCCCCTTGAGAGTGACTAGCATCTCTTCAAAATCTAAAGAAATGGAACTTTCTAAGAGAAGTAGAAAATGTGTGTTGTACTCAGAATATGCAGACAGTAACAAGGTGCCCAGGAAGTACCTTTTGACTGGTTCAGTGCTTGGTGGACTGCTGATGGGATCAGAGAGCAGTCAGAGGAACAGTGTTGTAGGGAGGGAGGAGCTGTCCCTGTTTGAAATTTTAAATAGTTGCCTGTAGGGCTAGTTAGTAGATTCCTCCTGAATCAGAAAATGGGTGCTTTATATTTATTTTGTACAAAATGCAATAAACTGTTTATTTTTGTTTCTTTCCTTTCACCTTACTTTTCTGGCTTTTTCTGGTATTCTCACCTCATCCTTTCTTCTTTCAGTGTCTGTTATTTTCTCATTCATTCCCTTTTTCCTTTGTTTCTTCCTCGTTGCTGCTATATTTTTTAAAATTTCCTGCACTGTGTTGTTTTGCAGTCACCAGTGATTTTAATTGTTCTCTTCCCTTCAGCCCCTTCTTAACCCCTTTCTCCTTATCTTCTCATACCTGATAATGGTCTTGTTTTCCTCCCTCTTCCTGCATTATATCTCCTTGGTAAATCCAATATGCCCTTTCCTCTTCCCCATGAACACTTTTCTTCTTTCTTTCTTCTCTGCACAGTTACAACTTTCAAATATGTTTCCACATGCATTTAAAAGAGGGGAAGAAAATTCAATTCTCTGTGCTGATTACGAACCCTCAGGCACCAGTCCTCTTCATCCTTCTCGCAGCAGATGCTTTGTGCGTGCATGCGAAGTCACATTGAGCAGCAAGCACGGCTACTAATATTCCTGTGTGCGTTCTGACTGAAACGCTAAATCAGGTGTATGTGGAGGTTTGGGGGGTTGAGCGGATAACATTAGGCTCCTCTTTTCACCCTCCGACTTTGAAATATTGTCTAACCTTTCTGGCCTACAGCATTACCTCTGGCAATGTGTTCCTGAATAAATCAGAACAAAGGAAAAGGGTCAGAAGAGGGAATGAGATTGGAAAGATATTACAAAAGAGAATGAATAAAATCCTGCTATTGTTGCTGAGACAGTATTGGATCCATGATTAGCTTTCACTTGTTTCTAGCCAAACAAGCTCTTGTGAATGAGCCAAACTTTCAGATGCTCCACAAACATTGATTTATTTTCTTTTTTTTTTTTTTTTTTAAGTTTGTGACTTAGGACATGTACGTGTCCTCTTAATGTTTTATTGCCCTTGTGGTTTTAGTGAATGTACATGGAGAAGTAAAGTTTTGGGGGATTTTTTTTTTTGCTCTTTTATATTAATATATTTTAGTCAGCATGTTTGCATAGCCTATGTCTGTTCATTCAGCATTATCAGTCACAAGGATCTGAAAAATCATGAGACTCAAAAATCATGCAGTTGAACTAAAACCTATGATTTTATTTTGAACTTTCAGATACCCGATACCTGTATAGTTAATTGCCCTAGGATGCTGAGCAGATCAAAAGTATAAAAGGACTTAAAGAGAGTTAGACTAGTTGACAGGAGTTTACAACAGATACTAATACACTGCTTCAGATGCAACCTTAGTCTCAGAAGTTTCACTAAGTTGTACACTGCTTGAAATTTTTATGTCATGTTGGATACATAGGTTTGCACTCATCTTTATGCCATAAATATCTGTTACTGGACTTTACCTCTGAAATAATGCAGACTGTTTTGTCTTCTTTTGAATTTTGATAAACTCTTCTTCATCAATCGTAGATGGCAAGTCTGGTGAGAGAAGATTTTAGCAAACCAGTGTTTTTAGACTACAGGATGATGTAGGAGCTTTCTTCTCCATATCTGGAGTTTTTCCAGTTGTCTGTGAGATTTGCCAACCCTCGCCTCAAATCTTGGTACTGACAGGGAAAAATAGAGAGTTGGCAACAATAGGTAATGTATTGGTTTGTCTGGCTTTCAAGAAATACAAAAATTTATATAATCGGTTGGTCTGGCTTTCCGAAAATAGAGGCCATCGTGTTCCAGGACAGTGCTGGATAACAGGGCACTGGCTTACCAGCCTCAGCGTCGACTTGGAGATGTCAAAAAACAGTGGCTACTTGTACTGATCACAGTGTGCTTTCTCGTCTTCACAGAGCGAATTTCATCTGTATTCAGAGCTTCTCTGAGCCTGGCTTTCCATCATTCTGGGAATAGCTATGATTGTTCATGATCGGCTAAGATATTTTTGAACCTCAGTTTCTCTGTAAGCATTATGTTATCTCATGCCGATCATGCTTGTTTCCCAGTGCCTTTGAAGAAGTATAAGGGTCTTCAGACCCTTGGAAAACAGTCTTCATATTGACCCCAATGTGCCAAACTGCAGCTGTTCAGCCTCGCTTAGGAGTGAAGGAAGGATGCGAGCTCGCCTGTGGGGTGTAAGCCATCAAGCTTGCTGCCCAGGGCCCTTAGCAATCACGTTTGTGTCCCGTTACAGAAGCTCCTATGGACGGGTTCAGCTGACCTGAGCACGCAATCACCTCTAAGCTTGTATTTAAATCGCTGGTGCCGTGTGCTCGAGTACTGCCTTAGAGTGAGGGTAAAAACTCCCATAACGTACCCGTCCAGGGACAGGATGTGGCACATGAGAAGACCTGGCACAGCCTCTGCTGTGCTAAACCGATGCCGTGAAGCATGACTTAGCGCTTGCTTTTTGTGCCCCAGCGATCGGGCAGCGAGCCTTTCTTACTGCCCTGATGATATGATAAACAGTTGTATTTCATAACCTGCCATTTCCAGAGATGCCTGGCTTCTTGAACTGAAGCCAATTAACAAGAAGTTTAACCAGCAATGGCATACAAAATTCAAAAACTAATTAATTTTAATGGTGAAAACCCAGCTTGAGAATGATTTGGAGTTTAAAATGTTAATTAATCACATGCTTTAGTTTAATTTTATGCAGCCTTGCTTACCCTACCAAATAGCAAATTTTGACCTTTATTTAAAGTGAGGTTACTTAAAGGTGATCATTAGTTGAACGTAGGCCATGTAGGGAATGTAGTTAAACAACCTGCCCTTCAGTAAGAAGGGAAGAGCTGAGGGTCCGCAATGGTTGGAAGGAGCGCCCCTAAGCGCATAAGAAAGAAACGTAATGAAACCCAGTTTCTAGTTGGTTGATTGTGACTGTTTTTTTTAACAGGCCCAAAAGAAAGAGGAGATTGTCTTAAAGTCTGACAAACAAATTATTGCCACGAGCTTACTTCTGGAGTCACAAAATCTTGGCCTAGAAAGCATTGAACAAGCTGTCAGACACTAATAGATTTGCAGGATGCCATCACTGGGGTTTGAATGGCACTCGATACTCAGTTCCCTGCCTTTTGGAAAAGGCACGTGTGAAATAAATTATTTCCTTGCTTTTGTTTAGGTAATGAATCCATTAAGAGTATTTCATCAGCAACCTACCTTATTGTCCTCTGTGAAAGTAATTACCCTTTGTCAAATATAGGTAATGCAGAACAACTTGAGTATCTAATATATGCACGGTACATGCTTGGCTTTGGAGGAGGAATGCTTTTGTTTCAGCACAGAAATCCTATAACAATAAGATCTGATGATCTGTTCACACAAAATAATCTATTTACGTAGGTTGCATCAGCATGAGACTGTCTATTGCCTTCTCTGCTAATTTTCTGTTAACTGAACTCACATGTTTCTCCTACATTCAGTCAATTATATAGGTTACAGTGAATATTCACCAAACCATTTACATTTTAGTATTAAAGTATTACAGAGTGAAATAACTTCTCAGCTTATTAAATTTCTCTAGCTTGAATCCTTCCAAGTTTTCCTTTTGATGCAGTATAAAGCTTATTGAGATGATTACATTAATAATACATTACTATAAAAAATTAAAGTGCATCACAGTGAACATGCTAATAGGTTTCATTGATTTAAACTTGTAAATGGGTGCTAGCAATCAGAAACCAGGTGCAAATCTGACTTTAAATTAACTGATAGTCATAACAGTGCCAAAATTATTGATGAGATTCATGGCTCTTATACTAAGGAGCAAAAACGTAAAACATAATAAAGTTGCATAAATTGAAGAAAAAAATCTAAGTGCATGCATTGGACTGTTCAGAAAGGTATTTTTTCCTTATATGAATTTAAACCTTGACTTAGTGATTTCACATTTTCCTATTCCATTTCTCTTTGAATTTGATTTCCTATTTGGAGATTTAAAAATAATTTTGGGGTAGGATTAGTTTTATCCTGTACAGATGGTGGAAGCAGTTTTCTTAAAAACAAATTTAGATTTCAAGTGATCAGAAAAATAGTGAATGTTTAGCACTGTTTAGTGCAGTGCTCTATCATTAGATATTGTTAGCCATGTCAATACTAGTTGCGGACAGTGGTACTGTTCTCTGAAAAATAGAAAAAGAGAGAGAAAGAGAAAAAAAAGGTAATATCCTTCATTTTCTCAAAGGACAAAACAAAGCAATCAAACAGAAAGAGTCTGGCTGTCATTCATATGTGAGGAATGATTATTATAATGATTGTTATTGTTTATTGTTACTAACAAAAGGAAGTGTATTACGCTTAGTAGAGATCTGGGGTCATGTTTTTATCTGTATCTCTTTTAGTTTTGATTGGAAGGTGCACTTTAAAGTGACTTTGAACTTTCTAACTTGCATATGTGCTGCAGCTAAAATTTGATCTCAGAGATAATCTTTAAACAAATCAGTTTTGCATCTTCAAATGTAGAATTTAGAGCTGCATATTAGATTTCTTTAAGTGTTGCTTCTGTACAGAGTGGACCATGTTCAATTTTGTATATGAAGATGGGAGTTTGTGGTCTGGAAATCAGGCCTTCAAGTGTTTTCTGGTCACCTCAGATAATTTGGGTTTTCTTTTTTCTTTTTCTTTTTCTTTTTCCTTACAGACCTACAGCTTCACAATTATATGAATAGCATGGAGAAACATTATTTATTTATGGTAACCCTTGATTTGGATTTTTGTTTTAATATTGAGATTTTTATATTTCCCCTATCTCTGTAGTAGCTTAGCCCTTCAGAAAACTGATCTGAAATCTCTGCAGGATGCAGGGGAATTGTAATATCTTAAGTGTACAGACCTGAAGATAGGAAACTTGTGTCAGATCAGGAAATGGAATCCAGATTTTAGCACGTAACTGTAACCATATACCTTAGCTGGCTACTCTCCATGTCCTTATTTCCTATAAAATTTACATTTTAAATGAGGAGTTTTGGAGATATTGGGCAGGATCAGACTGCTGAGATTCTTGCAGGTTTTTCTGAAGAACTTAAGCCTATGGTCCACTACCCATCCTTTTTACAAGGGGTAGCTGGACTCTGTGAAGAGCTACCCTACAAACATGCCAGTTAGCTGGACAAGACGTGTCTTGCTAATCAGAGATTTTTTTTTTTTTAAAGTAAGTCTCTGTAGGAAGAAAAAATTAAAAGCGTAGGTGAGAGTATCTAGCTAAAGATGAATGTGGAAGTAGGCATATTACGTGCGTTTTGAAATACAGTGGTTCATGAATTGCTCATTTATTTTTATTTTTTAGATAGGGCATGGAAAAGGGTAGAAAAAAGGTAGCTCACACATGTGACCAAGATAGTGTGGGATGTCGTTGCTTATTTTGCATTTCAGAATATGCACGTTCCCAGGTTAAAATCCCTGTGTGTAGTTGTTTAATTAGCGGAGTAACAGTGACTCTGGCAGGAGAGGGTTGCTGCTCACAGCCAGTCCAAATTTAGGCTTAAAAACTATGAGAAGAGCCCATGTTTGTCCTTCTGCCTCCAGAGGGTTGTTTGTCTCCGGCATTTTTGCCTCACTTGAATGCTGCTGTTCTAAAATGTGTGTGTGTGTGTGTGTACACCTGCAAGCTTTGGAAGTACCCAGTAAATATCTAACGTGGCCTGTATTGTAAGCCTGGTAATTTTTTGTAGATTTAACCATCCTGCTACAGTTGACAAAAGAATAAATGCAAACGACTTGGCTCGGCTGCCGGTTCAGCCCGGGCTTTGGCCGTGTCCGCGGGGGCTTGCAGGCTGAGAGCGCTGCGCACGGGCCTTTGAAAAATCACCACCAGTGCTGTGACGCTACCGTAGCTCTGAAGTCCTCTAGTCTTCGCTAAATTATTCACTGATAACGGAGTAAGTCTCTACTACAGTGTCACGGCTGCGTGCCGGGCTGGGGCACGGCTATGGAGGGGGGGACGGCTTCCTCCCGGAGCGCGCTGGCACCCACGGGGAGGGAGGAGTGAACGTACAGGACGGTCACTCCTGGAGAGGGCAAGGAGCAAACGCACGGGAGCTGAGGGGTCACTTTCTGCCCAGTCCCTTTGGGTTTCTGGAGAGCCTGCGGGGACCTAAGTAGCCTCCGAGGAGGCAAGAGCATAAATGAAGGGATCTTTGGGAAAGGGCAGGTTGAGCAGGGGAGAGGCAGGTGTGCAAATCTCTCTCACTCCTAGTCTGCCTTACCCAAGAGAGATGAGTTGTCGCTGTTTTAAAAGGCTTATATTCTAGCTAATATTCGAGGAAAACCCAGCCTGAGAGATTCGAAGCCCTTTTGGTTTTCTCTGGGGTGTTGGCTGTAAGGAACGACGCAGCCCAGGTTGCCTCAGAGGTCCTGCTCAGTCAAGTGAAGTGAAGATTCTTTATTTTCGACACCCAGATGTGGAGAACCTACGTGTTCCAGTTCAAGCCAATCCTGAAGCATTTACAAATCACAGTGATGTCATTATCTATTCGTACTATGAATAATTAGTGAAAAGTTTATTTAAATTGCATTGTATTGCTCTATATATTTAATATAAAGACACTCAAAAATCAGATCAGAAACCTTACCATGGAGTGGATCTTCTGATATCCTTCTTACCTACCTGATGTTTGGCTTAAAAAAAAAAAAAAAGAAAGGTTTTGATTAGAAAGCTATGCATGTAGAGGGAGATAAGCTGAGGTAGGAAAAAATACAAAAGCTAATTACACTTGAAGTGGTGGTGGTGGGAAAACCTAGAAGGCTGATGTGTTTACTTGCAGTCTCCTCCTCCCTTGTTTGCAGTACACAAGGGAAAGAAAACACAAATATGTTCCACAAGCATCATTTTTTGTCACAGAAATGTGCCTGATTAATTTCTGTTGCAGTAGTGGCAGTCACATTAAGTATGCTGCACATGTTTCACTTGTCCTTTTTGCCTACTGATGTTCAAATAAGAATTTGTAACTCATAGTCATATTTTTTTTCATAAAATGTTCATTGAAAGGAAGTTCAAAAATGTGAATGCTAACATGAATTCATTATAATCAAATTATTCTCTTGTGCATTCTGTTTATGGCACTGACAGCACTGCATAACAATACTGGACTTCTTAAGCAGCACCATATTATTATTATTGCCTGGTGTATTTAATTGTAACGTTCATTAAAGGTTTTGTGAGGTGTAGATTAAAGGTAAAAATCTCTGAAATCTCTGGAGCTGAGCTCTCAGTAATCATGCTGTGGGTTTCAATTATAGAATAATTCCTCCAATTATTCTGTTTAATTTTGGGAAGCAAAGGTCACAGGAATAAATTTTCTTTGTGTGAAGAAGCACTGGGGAAATTGTTGAGGACTCTTCTAACGTGATATATCATTATGCTACATCAATGATACAATATTATCACATGAGATGACAGTCCATTCCATCAATCCGGATACTTGCAGGTCACAAGGCAAGGAAAATCTCCAGGCAGTTTTAGTGGTACTGGTGCTGGTAGTCAGAAATTTTAAGGGAGCATTTGGAAATGTTCCCTGTGAGTTTTGCTGCTCCAATAAAGCCATGAGCACAGATAAGTCAATGCTGAGTGTTTATAATTTTTCTTCTTCGGCGTCTTCTTCTTTTTTTTTTTTTTTTTCCTATCCTTTTTTACAGTATGCGAGGGACTGGAGTAGTCAGTGTTACAGATATCTGGAAGCTCCTACAGTTCCTTTATTGTCTCCGGGGTGGGATTGTATCAGCAGTGGTCCGTCAGCGCTCTGCCCCATTTTACTCATCCTTGATTTAGGAATAAAAATATTTTACAACTAGAAAGGATGGGGATGGTTAGTTGTTGCTTTTATTTTTTTGAGGGTCTCCAAGTAATGGCTACAATATATTAATAGCACAGAATATTACTAACGTGTTAGTATTTTAATTAGTAYTTTAATTGAAAGGTCATGGGAAATGACTTCTTTGGATTTTTAGTGGTCCTCCTGTGCTTCTGCTTTTTTTGAATGTTAAACAATCCTGTAGACATTTTACTCACTGCTTTTAATTTCCGTGATCATTAAAACACTTGAATGTAGAATGCGAGTGCAGTGATGACAGGAGACTTTGTAGATGCTGTCTTCAGATCCTGTTGTTTGACTCGTCGAGGACTGAAGGGTGCCGACAGCGTGCCTGAGCCCTGGAGCACGCAGCCTGGGGAGGCTGGGTGTCCTGGGAGGCTTTTGAAACACAGCTTGACAACACCTGAGCAGCCTGGTACGGCTTTGACATTAGCCTTGCTTACGGAGGGGGCTGGACTAGATGGCCTCTGGAGGTCCCTTCCAAATAAATCTTTTTATAAGCCTGTGATTTGGTCTAAAACATCCTTCCCCCCTGCACTCCCCTTGCTATCTCTATTCTGTTTTTCTGTTTATTCCTACTGTATTTTGTTTGCCGAGAAATGTAGGCACATCAAAACCGACAGGCTGTAAGGGAATGTGTAACTTTCTATTGTCTCAATTAGATTTTCCATGACGCTATCTCAGCGCTGTGGGCACTTTTATGGAGATGTTTTTAATGGCTAATGGAATACAGCTGAGTGAAAATACAGGATGTTAGGGCAAAGACTGATACGTGGGAAGATGGGAAAAGATATGAAAAGATTAAAGACACACAGTTTGTCAGAAGAAAAGCTATAATGGAGAACTGTCAAGAGAAGACCTTTGGGTGGGAAATGAAGAACAGTTTTATTCCTGCTTATAAATAGAATTCAGAGCTCCCAGAAACAGTGAAATAAAAAAGSTAAGGGATTTGACACTTGAATGTAAGGGAGATGTGGGAGATTTATGTCCCTACACTAAAAAAAAGTCCCATGTATAAGCCAGCCAGCCAGTCTAGTTTTGTCAAATGAAAGAGGAATAATTACTCATTTTGGTGGATGTTCTGTAAAGGAATGTGTTAATTCAAACTAGATGCATCTGATGGAAAATGAAAAGCTTTGCCTTTTTTGACTTTTGCAAAATCTGGTTCCTTTCTGATGATATTTGAAAAGAAGAAAAAATTGGTAAGGATTGTCTTTAAAAAAAAATGTACAGAGCAAAGAGCTTATTTTAACATGTTTTATGTATTAAAAAAAGGAAATAAGAATTGTAGATGAAGTTTCACTATGGAGTTACAAGATAAAATGAGTTGGGAAATGCTATGGCTAACCAACAAGTTGAAATGGAGATCTTCATGCTTGAGAGGCATTATTTTAACTTTCCAAAGTGAATTATTCAAATGTGAATCCCTTTACACTCACTCCAGATGGGGAAAGAGTCTTACGAGAGTCTCACAGTAAGCCCCGCTTTCTACCTAGCTCATTTGAGCAGTTAGGCTGAAAACTGCATAATACTACGTAATAACTGGGAAAACAGGTCTATAAAAAAGGACAATTTGAAAAAATATGGGAGACCTGCCTTATTTTTAAGAAATACTATTTGGTCCAGTTTACCAGTTTAATTTAAATTCATTTTTATCCAGCCCTAGGACCTTTATTTCTCTCTAGATAGACCTGCTGTGACTTAAAATAGGCAATTGGTGGCCTAGATTTTGCAAGTCACTAACAATGTCTGGGATGGGTGTTGTTGTCGTCAGAACTCATTTATTCTTGAATATATCTGATTTCTGTGATGTGTACCTGCACAGCACAGTGGCAGTTATCGTACAGTTATCGATGGAAGAGTCTCTCTGTAGCCATGGAGAGCAGAAGGGTGTTAATGACAAAGGTGGTGGTGCATACATGCTTGCAGAACGCTTAGGTGTGTTGAAATAATTGAAATTGAATGTCTAAGTATTTACTTATTTTGTCTGTTTCTAATGTATCTTATCATCTCAAAAATGACAGCTGTGGTAGAAGCCGTGTGTGTTTAAATTCAACTATTACACATTTTGAAGAGGTAGACTGCAACCCCCAAGACTTGAGTTCTGGAGAAATTTGCTGAAAAAACTTCTTTTTTCCTGAAAAGCTGCTCAAAGGTTCTGGCTAGTTCACGTGAGCTTCAGGGCTCAGGGAGCTGTCCTACTCTGGCAGCCCAGATCTCCAAAAGGTAGCCGGGTCCCAAGAAGTAAGATGTTRTAAACTTAATGCAAGTGAGGCTGGGGCTGGAGTCGAAATGGCCTGACAAGAACCCGTAAGGGAATGTTGACTTGAATTACAACACTGCTGCTTTTTCTCATTTTTCAGAAATGTTAATGGGACTTTGTCAACTCTTGAAGTTTTCTTGCTGRTAGTAGTCATTTGACAAGTCACTTCTGCAACATTTGTCTGAAGGGAAGGGCTGTTGTTTCCTAACTTAAGCATAAGAGCATATTGCTCTCTCTTAAAAAAGATTTTCATGAGTATTTATAGGTTCTGTTGTAACTAACAGTGTCCCTACGCCTTCCTGTCACTGAGGCATAATTTTTTAAAGATTTTTGGGGAGTCTGCGTAACTGCATTGTGATTGTGTCTGAAGAACAAAGAACAAGGTCCTCGCTGGTTTTCCTGGCAAATTGTATTGTGTAGTTAATTATGACTTTGTATCATGCAAGCAGATTTTTAAAAAGGAGGTTGACTGCTTTTTACCAGAAGGTTTTACTTTTTCCTTCTGCTTATACTTCTAAAGTTTCAGTATGTAAAAATAGATATTTTTCAAAGTTCCACGGAGATGATTCTTTTCTTTGATGCATTTGTTTCCTCACCGAGGTGATGACATGCTGTGGATGTAAGGCAGAGATTGGCTATTACTGTGCACTAGCAAGACATTATGTCGTGTTTTAAGTATTTAAGTATTGCTCGTCCTTCATGACACTGGTTGTGTTTAGGCAACTTTCTTTTCTTCTGTACTACTTGGCTATGAGACTCTCTGTGAAAGTGAAATGTATGAATCAGAAAATACATAGGCCTGAAACTGTATATAAATGGAAAATATCTAGCAAGTTGTTAGTAATTGTATTTAATATGTAATGTGTATTAAGTGTCTTTAGGATAGCTGTRCTTTAGTGTACGCTGGGCAACGGCCATTGCAACCTTGTGGCTGTAAGAGATCATAACAAGATTAGTGGGGAATTAGGATAACAGAATTAACATGCATCAATTTGCAGTAAAATTATAAGGGCTCTTCTGACAGTGGGAAGCTTTAATGAGAACCCTTCCAGTGACCTTTGTGGTCTAGGGAAAGCAGAGAAGAAAAATCTGTGAGGAATGGGTATGCTAAGGCTCCAGATCAGTGAGTACTGAATGCAGTAACTCAATTTTTATAAAATGTCCTATGCAAGAGAGCTGAGAAGCCTAAAAGCAAAAGAAAATTTTCGTACTGGATTTTTTAAATAAATCTCATCTTGTCTCCAGAAATGATAAAAATAAAATAATCTGGTTCCAGTGTGTTTTTGACAAGGTGAGTCTTACACTTTCACTTACACTCTCTTACACTTTACAAAGCCATGCCAAATTTGTGTTAAAATATAATAGTACTTTTTAGTGGTAATAGCAGTCTTGTATTATCAGGCTACTCCTGCTTTCTCTTAGTAATATTTTTGAGCAATTTTTAACAAGCATTAACTTTCTCATTGCTGTGAAATACACTGTAAACACACAGTATTGCACATGTGATACTCTTTTTGACCTTTATCATCTTTGAAACTCCATAATAAATGAGTGAAAAGGATCATAGCTGTAGTTCAGTGTCAGAGTCCACTGCCATGTTCTGTTGATATCTTAAGAAAAGGAGGAAATTATATATGAAACTCCACATCATACAGAATCACAGAATGGTAAAGTTGGACGGGAGCTCTGGAGATCATCTAATCCAATCTCCCTGTTCAAGCAGGGTCACCTAGAGCATGTTAGACAGGGTTGCRTCCAGGCAGGTTTTGAATATCTCGGAGAAGGAGACTCCACAACCTCTCTGGGCAACCTGATCCAGTGCTCTGTCACTCTCACAGGAAAGTAGTTTTCCCTTACATTCAGATGGAGCTGCCTGTGTTTCAGTTTGTGCCTGTTGTCTCTTGTCCTGTCGCTGGACACCACTGAAAAGAGTCTGGCCACATCCTTTTGACACCCTCAATTATATTTTATTTCTTGTAAGAAATAGACGTTGAATTCAAATTGATAAAAATCTTTATCTAGGGAGTGTGTGTTATGCAGGTAACATCTGCAACTAACATTTATGAAATGCCTTTTCCTGTCTTGTGCTTCACTTGAAAAGCCTTTTGCTGTCATTTTCATGGCTGTTGTGATCACTGTTATAGAAAGTATTTCAACATTCTCAGTCTTCAAAATGTTTCCATGAATCTGACAGTTGGTATCCAAATAAAGTCATTACCTAAAGAAGCAGCAGAGAAGAGAATGTGCTATTATTACTTTTGAAGAGCAGACTTATTTTTAAACTATTCTCAGCCAGCTATTATGTGCATGCTGTTTTTACCTTGTTATTAAAATATCCCAATGGAGATCAAATGCAGCTATGATGAAGAACATACCATCTGTATGTAGTTCTATTATTTAAAAACATGGTAAGGCAGTGGTCATGAAAAAAGGTCAGTGAGTCTCTATAAGCACTTAYTCAGCTTGTATAAAGACCAAAAAGCAGCAAAATATTAATAATTTTTCCTTTTTGGTTTCATTAAGACACTGAATGGAAATGYAAGTGTGTGGGTCAAGTTCTCAAGTGCATCTGACATATACTATATACAAGCGGCTTGGGAAGGTATAACTCTCTAAATGGGGGGCAGATAGGAATTCATTTAGCTTTCATACAGCTCTAATTTATGCTACCAATGACAGCCCCATCAGGACTTTTGTACATGCACAGACTAGGATGGCTCTCTGTCCCATAGGTCTTCCTGGAGTGTGAAAAGGTTGCCCAGAGAAGTTGCCTAGAGAGGCTGTGGAATCTCTTTCTCTGGAGATATTCAAGGCCCGCCTGGATGCAACCCTGTGTAACATGCTCTAGGTGACCCTGCTGAGCAGGGGGTTGGACTAGATGATCTCCAGAGGTCCCTTCCAACCTGACCCATTCTGTGATTCAGTGACTCTGTGAAAAGGGACRCAACAAAAGACTGTGGCTCTGTATTGTTTCCAAGCTGTTCTCTCAGATTATACAGGTATGTGTTCAGATATATGAGCTTAGTGAAATACAAGTGAAAGTGATCTGGGTGGATGTTTTATAACCCAGGAAATGACCATCTACTTCAGAAGGGGGTGCAAGAGTAGGAGAGATAAGGAGGGAGGATGAAGCTCCTGGTTGCTGCAAGTGGCATAGGAATAGCTGTAGTAGTACAATAAGCAGAGCAGTGTAATACTTTATCTTCTGTGTCACTGGATATTGCCCTAGCATTTTCTTTGCTTGCCAACAGTACTGCAAAATCACAGATAGTTGATTAAAGCACTTCATGGCTATTTAGCACCTTTTTGGTTGTAAAGTGGGAGGATTTTATTTTTAACAGAAGATACAGCAGCTGTACCAATGATGGCTGAAATGTGTTAGCCTGATTCTTCAGAAATTGCATTTGTGTGTGGGGGGGGAAAATATGCATCTCCCAGCCAAATAATCCCTTACCCTCCCTCATGGCATATATACATATACAAAWGTTTGTGTGAACTGAGACAAAAGATTGGCTATCATTACAGCAGGAAAACTTCAACCCAGCTCTCCAGGAAGTTAGTGGAAGGAGTCCGACTGACTTCTCTGGGAACTGGAAAATGAATGCAAAATTTCAGTCCATGCATTTTCATTTTCATATTTAACCCAGACTGATTAAACATTTCTGTGTTCCAGTTTGCTTCAGAGAGCACTAACTTTGTCACCCTCCTCTCCTCTTCTGCCTACTGAAAATCTGGTTTTGGTAGAGTTTTGGTTTTTTCTTCTACTTTTCATTTTTCTTGTACGTTTGATGGCACAATAGATACCTGGCTTATCTGAGGGGTAACCATGTGCTCTATTCAAATGAAGTAGCCGTATTCAAGTTATTATGTAGGGAAAAATAATAGCATAAACTGTATTTGTCTCTTGATACCTTATTCCAGTGATTTAAGACTAAGTTTGTATCTGTCAGCTTTAACTTCATGGAAAGAGTATACACTTAGGTGTTCATGGGATATCAGAAGTGAAACTAAGATCATTGCTTGCAAATGCATTATCATTTGCATGTAATAAATCTAGGAGTAAATGAAAAAATGCTTTGTGTAGAGTATGGCACTTCATACAGAAAATAAAAAATACCTTCCCAGTTAAGCAGCTCAAGCAATAAAAATTAGAGACTATTAGTTGGGTATCTGTTTCAGATAGCTGTGTTACTTAAAAATGCACAGATCTACCATCTCTGTTAAAACAAGGGCTGAGGTGGAGCAATCAGAGTACATGTATGTACTAGGTTAGACATAGGCTGGATGCTTCAGAGCTAGCTTGTCTACAAGCTGTCAAGCTATTCACAGATACCATTATCCAAAAGAAACAGGAAGAAGTATGTAAGCCAGCAGAGTGTAACAGTCCTTTTTGACCTTATATTCTGCTGCTGTGAATGGTGTGTTTCCAGGAAGAGCAGCGAGGGTGGAAGGAGCGTGCAATGTGTGCTGTCTCCGTCGTGGTGTCRTTAGTGGGTTAGAGCAGGGCAGGTCTCTGTGGAAGGCTCTCGGCTTTCGCAGAACTGTCTGGCACCGTTGTCAGCACTTGTATTTTTGAGGGAGAGAATGGGCATGTTTCTGCAAGACCTTCTGGGTCATCAGATTTCCAGCCTTTGCTGGGCCAAGGCCAAAAGCACTGAGCCTTATTGTTCCCTGGGCAGTGATGTAGCTCGCGCTGAGCATGAACTTGAACCATAGCAGTGACTTCTGCTGCTAGGAGTTAAATTAGATGATTTCACAGCCAGTATGCATGATCTTGTTCATCTGCAAGATGCTGAACTATTTACAGATATTGCAATTAGAGAATGAGGGGGAGGAGTGGAAGGGAATATATCCACTGAGTGAAGGTAACTGCCCTATTCTGACCTTATATTCTTGAGTGTTGCGTTTCCAGAAACACCTTCCCTGCACCAAACTTTTTAATTGCTGTGGGACAAGCACCCGATTTCCCTTACTGACCTAGTGAATACTGCTGGCCAACTCTGTGAAGAAGAGTGTTCGGAAGTTCTTGTTTCTTTCTTGCATTTTCATTCTTAGACTTGCATGTTCTTTCCTTTAATGAGAAGTTACGATCTAGAACACATGATTCTATCAGGTGTTAGTTCACCGAGCTGCCACTAACACAGCCTCATGTTTGACTTAGAAACAGAAGAGAAAAAAAGGAGCAGCTATGAAAAGGTAAAGGTCCTGGCGAATCATCCATGGTGATTAACTAACTTTCATAYGTTGAATGACAAAAGCTCCTATCATTTGGAAAATGATGCATTAGGAATAAATAACAAATATTAAGTGAGAGAACAAAATGACCGGATAGGGCCTGACTATAGCAAAATTGTTGAAAAACATTTCTTGTAAATGCAACTTCTGTTACCCTGACTTCATTTTCAAGCGTCTGGATAAAGCACAGTGGAAAATTTGGGAAATGGTTAAGTCTTCTGACTTCCTCTCCAAGTTTATCACTCACATATGGTAAGAGGAAGGTTATTAAAAACTGTAAAGAAAAGATAGGATGGGAGAAATACAAAATATACCTTGTCACGTTCCCTTTGTGTTTAGAAAGGGGTGCCTTTCCTCCCACCCCCCCTTCTCTGTGTTGTTAGCCTTGCTTTTATGTGGGCTTTTGTCAAAGTCTTCCTCCAGGTTTCTGCAAGGAGTTTCACAAGAGGTTTGGAGATTCTTTAAGGCTTGCTAGTTACCTCTGAAACTGTTGATTAGAGGTTGGATTTTACCCCAGCTTAACCCCAAAAGCACCCATTTAATACCCACTATTAGGACAGGTAAGATCACTTGATCCCCAGGACACTTCATCTCCCATTCACCTCAAAATATGTTCTGCCACAGTAATACGATGGGGGGAAAAACTATGCATGGATTCTTCTTTTGTTGTTGTTGTTCTCTGTTCTCTGCTCAGCACTGCTGGGGCTTCATCTCAAGAACTGTGTCCAGTTCTGGGCTCCCCACTACCAGACAGACATGGAGCTACTGGAGAGAGTCCAGTGCAGGGCTACGAGGATGATCAGAGGGCTGGAGCATCTGCCCCATGAGGAACGGCTGTGAGAGCTGGGCCTCTTCAGCCTGGGGAAGAGAAGACTGAGGGGGGATCTTATCAGTGTGTACAAGTACCTGAAGGGAGGGTGTCAAGRGGACGGGGACAAACTCTTCTCAGTTGCCCCGTGTGACAGGACAAGAGGCAATGGGCAGAAATTGAAGCACAGGAAGTTCTGCCTGACCGTGAGGGGGAATTTCTTCCCTGTGAGAGTGACGGAGCACTGGCACAGGTTGCCCGGAGAGGTTGTGGAGTCTCCTTGTCTGGAGATCTTCAAGGCCCACCTGGATGCAACCCTGTCTAACATGCTGTAGGTGACCCTACAGAGCGGGGGGGTTGGACTAGATGATCTCCAGAGGTCCCTTCCAACCTTACTGATTCTATGATTCTATGATTATCATTATATGCTATACACACAAGCAAGTATGCAAAATGTGAGAATATGGGGAGAACTTACCCTTGGCTTTGGGACATGCCTAGTGAGACCTGATACTCCAGCTGCTGAAAAGCAGAAGCCAGGGTCTTCTGCATTAACTGTGCAGTGCAAAAATGTTCATCAAATCTTTGCACAATATTCATGTTTGTTTTCTGGGGAGAAGTTAGTTGCTTTAAGTGGCTAAATGGCTTTATTTGCTTTATGGTCATGTAAGATGAAGTGAAACTGTATATTTGGGAACCAATTAAAGTATTGCGAGAGAAGCAGCGGCYTGAGCTGTGCAGAAACATAGTCTATGCTGTTTGTAGTCACTTCAGTTGCAAGATTCTGTTTCTAAAATACAGGAAAAGGCTAATGATGTTGAAAAATGTAACCAGATGTAACTGCAGGTGCTCTAATGCAGAAGTCCTGAAAAACATATGTTGTTCTCATGGTGGGTACAAATATATGGCTTTTTTTTCCTTCTCCAATACGATTGTGTTCTTTTCTTGACATAAAATATAACATTAATTTGACTGTAATATTACTAACTATGGTGCTTTTCTTGACCATGGTAATAATGGTATGAGGAAGTCTTGATCTTTACTTAAGATCAGATAGCGGTGATGCAGAGGAATATTTAAAGTGAATGATGTCTTACCTATCAAGAAGCATCTATACTGATTATGCTTAGAGGATGTTTCATTAAACTAGGTTGTATAATTTAAATGCTTTTCATGTTATATTTTATCTTAATAGCAGTAGCACCTGCATTTAAATAGAATATAGCATCTATTTTAAAACATTGAATAGAAATACTCAGAATTTACAGAAAGGAAAAAAGATGCTCAAATGAGCGAAATATGCAGTATTTGCAGATGACCTTACCCTAAATAAACAAAGATCTCATTACCAGTGTTAGTTTCTCTTTATTTCCAGGGTTGACTTGCCTTGCAAATTCTGTTTGGACCGAGGTTTTAGAGCTTTTTTTATTATTATTATTTTTTAATACAGTACTTGGATGATCTTCCAAAAGTTTAGTTAAGCTGTTAAGAAACTTGTCAAAAATTAAATACTTACATTCAGCCCTTCTATTTTTTATATAGAGTTCCTCCTCCTATCATATAAGGAAGGAATTTAGTAAGTGATAACACCTCGATGTATTTTTGGTCTTGACATAGATTCAGTCTGTTACAGTTAAGTTTAATTTTTCCTTCCGTTCTGCTTAGTATATTTTCAAAAACACATGTTGAGATGCTTATTTCCAATATGTTTGTGGAGSAAAATGAATAGAATAGAGAACTTTTTGGACACTCAAGGCTTGCTTTCACTCTTTTTATTTAAAAGTGGAAAATAAGGGATTTGGCCAGTCTAAATTGGGCTCCATATATAATGTCTGATACCATTTATGATATTAGGTCCCAAATAGTTCTTAACAGTCAATAATACTTGGATAAACATATCTCAGAGAATATTTTAGGAGATTTTCGCAAACCCTGAGATAYGCAGGTTGCATAACGTTTGAGGCACTGGCTTTGATAACGCAGTGTAAGAAGACCCTGCTTGCCTTGGGCGCCTCCTGTTCGCATCTGCATGGAAGTCTGCTATTTGCTCCTTTGCATGGTAGGAGCATTTGTGAAGCTGTGCTGTAGAAGAGCTCAGTGCAAAAAAAGCTGGGTAAAAAGAGGAACAAAACAAAAGGGATTTCTCCATTTTYATACATTTGAACAAAGCTACATCTGTTTAGTAAAGCACATCAGCTTAACTAAGCAAGTTGGAAGTGTCTCTCTACATAGTACTGTAKGCTGATTCTGACTTCAATGTTAATGGAAGTATGTAGTAAAACTGTCATATATGGTTCCACAAAATCAGCTGTTTTAATGARCTGCTGTGTTAATTTAAAACACATTCACCATGACAAAGACATGCCATGTAATTGTTGAATCTCCTTTGTGTTTCTTATAATTGAATATATCATAATTTGAAAATTATAATTAAATAGTTAGCATAATTTATTTGAGAAAGCCATATTACTATCCTTAATTACATTATTTCTAACAAGACTGCACACTAAAGATATTCTGATAAGGGTCCTCATGATCCTATTCCTTGTTTGCCCTCTAGACATCTGATTTTAATCCTTAAATTTCTAAGGAAGAATCTATCATTTCAAGATTATGGAAATGCATGTAGTCTGGCAAATCAATCCTATTAACCTCTCTTACCCTGATGGTTTTGGTTATTCATAAGTTTTWGCATGAATCTGTAAAAGTATAAAACTAACACTAATGCAGATTTAAACACTTTCAATCTGTCTGCTTTCAGTGTCACGTTTGTATCACTACGAATGTTCTCAGATAATACAGTCTAAGGTACAACGTGTGATGGATTCTTCACTTTTAAAGACTCATCTTTAGAACACCAAACAGATATTTCTTCAAGCTTCTTTGGCTGAGTCGGGTGTCATAAACCTAAAAACAAACTGGGCTGCTGTAGCCATGCCTATTTATATCTTGTGTAAACTGAATCTATTTGGGGTATAAACATACTGGAGAATACTGACGATATTCTTAAACTTGAAGACGTGTTAGCTCTGTCACGTACAAAGGGACACTCTGTGATGGAGCTGGAGGTTCTCACACAAGCTCTCTGGCTCACAAGCAGCGCTCTGGGCGCAGGCTTGGGCTTCGCAAGGGTGACGTTGGGCWGCTCTCGGCTTGCTGTGGTCCCCAGCCTGTGCGCCGAGGCCGCATAGCTGGGAAACGTCTAGTTCACGTGGACGAGAAGGACACGCMGTGAACTGTTTGCCCAGACTTGGTACCTGGCACCTTGGCATCTCCTCCCCATCTTCGCCCATGGCCCTGTGCCTAAAGGTGGAGAGTCCTTTGCTGTCTAATTAACACTCTCAGTGCCAGGAAAGTGGACAAGGCTCTTCTCTCTGGCTCCAAAAGAAATCTATGTATGAAATCTTTATTACAGTTAAATACAGAAATGCCTCATTGTGTGTTTAACTACTCTCCATGCTCTCTTGTGCTCCCTCTCTCTCTTYCTGCATTTTTCTTCATTCAGACAGAAGCTTAATTATGGCGGAGCTGAAAAAATAGTTAAGTCCAAACTCCAAAATCAACTTTGTGTTCTTTTAATAAACTTGACTGTGGTGTGATTCAGAATGTCTGTCTTTGGTGATGCTGGCTGTCTGATCTGAATGTAGTCATTTGCAATATAAAAATGGTACTACCCATACAAACAGCTAGCAATTTTAACTGAACATGAGACATCAAAAATCCCTTCTTCTGTCTATGCTTATACAATGCAGTAAAAAAGGCATTCTCCTATATGTTCTGTTCTAGAGGTTCACGAGGCTGAAATAGGGAGATGGTTTAGCTTACAAAATATAATRTATGTGTGAGTACAAGCAAGGGAAAAAATCTTTAATTTCTATTCTGTGCATTTTTGTATGCTTTGTGATTATCATTGATTGTCTGAGCATTAAACATGAATTAAATAGAAAAAAGACTTGAAATGTATTTTGAGAAAATRAGATTAGAAGTAAAACAAGAAAAGAACAAGGTTTATTGGACAGAAAAGGAACTGGTAATCCTATACAGTAGAGAGGATRAGGTGAGAAGTACAAAGAAAGAGGTAATGAGAGTGTGGAAAATGGCTTGTTTAGGTAGGAAAGATCGAGGTTGTGTGCAGAGGTGGCAAATAAGGGATTAGAGGGCAAAATAAGCCAGTTACTGGATCAAGTGGTGAAGAATCTGGTTTAGTACAAAGGGGYGAAAATTTAGGCCGCTTGGGAAAGGATTAGTATTGAAAAGTGATAATTGCAGTTGAAAAGGAAGACAATAAGGTTTGCACAAAAGGGGGAAAAGAAGGATAAAAATGAATCTGAAAAAGCAAAGTAAAAAACAGGATTTAGTAAAGCAGAAGTCTGCCATGTAATAAGAGTCTCTCATTTAATCCAGGAGGGGATGATGATAACGCAAATGAATAATCAATTTGGTTTCAGTTTCCCTCACATGGTGTATGCCTCAGGATCTTTCCTGGAGGACAGAGGCAGGGAGGTCACGGTTGCGATTATGGGAAATGGATTTGGAGCACTTGCCATTTTCAGCTGCTGCCAGGTACGCTCCAAGGCGTAAACTTTCAAAACCACAACTGGGAGATGCTGCATACAAAAGCTTGGGGTTTGTTTGGATGATAATGGATTTGGGATGCACATCGCTCCCACAAAGTCTGCATCCTTCAGTCTGACAAGAGACCTCCCATTTTCCCCCAGGGATATATAGTTATTTATTTTTATATATGTATGGATAGTGATAGGGAGTTTGTATGCAGCCAGTGTGATTTCTGTTCTTTGATTCTGGTGCAAGAATAATTCTAGTCACTAGTAATAAAAGACTCTGGAACAATTTGGGCATATTTCTATGTACGTGGAATTCAGTGAAACAGTAATGAACAGAGTTAGTCTAACAATAGTAAAGTGTATTTAAATCATTTTGTGATTGATTGGTGAAATTATTACTGAATGAATTATTTATGAACTATTTTTCAAACATTTAAAGATTATTGCAAAATGTATTCACACTTCATTTGAAGCAATATGGGAAAATTAAGAAATGATTGCAATTAATAATTTAAGTCTGGGCAGGAATTGTTCACAGTGATTATTGCCGTGTATATTACCTAACATAGAGAAAAAAGTAAGTCAGATACAGTGCTCTGAAATGACAATGTCTGCTTATGTTACAGAACTGAGGTCTTCCAAGAGAAAAAAATTACTGAGTTCTTTAGAAATATTCTGTAGTGCTTTTTTTTATTTTAGTGTCCCAAGCTGGTGATGCTGCTCGTTGAATGAATCTGTTTCATTGTTTATTCAGAGGATAAGGTTATGGATACYGCAAGATAGCCCACAGTTTCGAATGGGAAATACCATCTTCTCATTTTACTTTATGAAAAATGCATTTGATTCCTGATCAGTTTCTAGATTTCTTTTCATTGCCTGAGGGTTGAATTCTTATGACTTCTGCGTTCATTTGAATTGTACCCTTGTCAACAACATCTTCAGCTGTGGAACTGAAATGAGCATCTGTCGCCATGTATCTTGGTTGGATATGTTTCTCAAAGGTCTACACTGATTTGTCACAAGTTATGTTTTTAATTGCAGATAAACTGTGATAATCTGTCTTATATGGGYCCCAATACTGCCAGCCGGACTTGAGGGTCTGATCTAGTCTTTCCCTGATTCAAATTATATGAATCTTTGCTAATATACCTCAGTCCAATGTGAAGCAGGGCTACAGGATAAACTGTTAGTCTCAAATTGACTGAACTGCATTGTTCATCATGTTTTTCTTGTAACTCTCTCGTACAATTTAGACTTTGCACACTGCCATCTGATGAAAAGCACTTAAAGATGCTAAAAGAAAAGGATGATTGATACGAGTTTTTTTTTCTTTCCCCTCCAAGAAAGTATTTCTTATGAGTTCATTRCCTTATCAAGGATTTCAGTAAAACCATTTTGATTTTACAAATGCCTGTAAGTCACCTTTCCCTGCTTCCCCACATTATATAGTCATGCATCAAATAATTAGCCAGGGGAGTAAAAACTGCCTGGTGTGGAAAACAACCTTCAGCTTTGACATTAAGTTTGATAGCTAGATTGAAGAAAAATTTTGAAATAACTTTTTGGAATTCTTGAAGGCCACATCTGCRATCAGATTTTCCTTACTTTCTACTGTGATTCTGATTGTTTATTTATTTATTTATTTTTAAAGTASATTTTTTGCTGAAAGATTATTTATTCATTTTGGAGTGATTTCTACTTCCTGAGTAGGACCTAATAGATCATAAACAGTCTTGCTCGGTGCGCTTCTTTGGAAATGAGCATATTATATTATATCACARGAGTTTTCTCCATACCATTGTCAGAAGGGTGAAAGATAAATCACGGGTAACTTGAAATGAGGGAGCAGTCAATTTTTATCTTTTCCAGAAAAAGATGCAAAACTCAAAAGTTTGTGCCAGCGAACTGATCTGAGTAAGTGTGAATGCTGTTGTGGTCAACAGAACTGTAAAATTTCAGTAGTTGCATGCACTTTGGACTAATCTCTTTCTTTTCCAGCACTCTGTAGTAAGTGTAATTATTATAGGAGGATTTACTCACAAATAAATGAGTTATCTTTGTATACTTGTTAATACTTATTAATTCTTGTTACTCTTATGAAGCTCCTCCACTCCTTTGGACTGGAAATCAGACCTTACATGGTTGTGCTGCCTTTGCCCATCTCAGCTCCAGCGAGGAGCATGCTTTTCACCCGAATTATGGTACAGAGCTCAGCAAGAGACAGTACYGAGTATTTCCTCCCTTCACTGCACAAGATGTTTAACACAGTCTCTTTGGAAGTACCCGTGGACTTGAGTTGTGGAATGTTACATTCAGGCTTGTTTATATATTTACAGCAGTGCCATCGTTCTTATTTCACCACCAGGTGGTTATGGAACACTTCAAAAACTTCAGACAAWTTTCTGAGACATTAAATAGTCCTTTGACTATGTTAGTGACAAATGACATTAGCTATTTGCTGTCCTTCTGTCAGGAGTAATCATCATCAGTTTCATATGGAGTAGAGATGAGTACCTCAACCCCCTTCAGAATTGGGGGAAATAATTGGAAAAAATGTGAATGGGACAAGCGTGATCTGGATGCAGTTACAGTGAATAAAGTTCAACGTATTTGTGAATTAATGAGTCACTGAATTTTATACCAGCTTCAAATTTTAAAGCAATGCAGATGTCTTAGGGACACAGGATTCCATTCTCAAGTTTTATGTAAACTATTCAAGATCAATCAAGCAGAAACTTAACTAAYGAAAAAATATTTTCAGTGGTCAGCAGTCTTTCAAATGCAAAATCTTCCCACTGCATTCTTGATTGCAGAATATTCAAAATCTGTGCGAGAGATCTTAACTGAAAATGACAAAACAACACGTCTCCCTTTTTGTACAGTGCAAGTGGCAGTGGGCTGCAGTGAAGTATTAATGGGCTGAACTATTGGCCCAGGTGACTGTAGTAGCAGACAGTTCATCTAGGTAACTTTTTCTGCCTGTGCTATTGAGATTTCCAGTTCAGACATCAGTATAGACTTACTGCCCTTTTAAATTTTCCCTTTTCTGATATTGCAAGAGAGAGAATGCACCTAGATCTAGCACAGCCCAGATGCTTATTGTTGAAATCCTACAAAAAAGATTACTTACTATAGAACTATTCCAAACATTTAAATTAATAGTAATCTATTATATGAAAGTTTAAAGCTAAATGGAAAAAAAATGGTTTTAGCAGCCATCAGTTATTATACCTTCACTGAGTGGCATATTGAACTGTATCTTTCCTTTAAATAAACTGGAACTCTCTGTAAATGCAATTAGGAACTTCCTTCTTATTAGAGGAAAGTCCATTGAGGGCCTGGATTTTGGTTTGTGGAGAAGCTGAGGAAGAGATCATCTGCCATGGCTTTTAATGCCTTTGAGAAAAAAAAGAGCAAGTGACTTGAGGGAGGCCACAAAGCATGCTGATGCCCCTCAAATGTGTCTGTTTTTAGTGCTGTGAGATATACAAATATCTGCAGGTGAAATGTGTATCTACAAAAGCACCTCTTATTTTACCTTTTTCTCTGGCATAAACAGAGTTTGATTCTTGYGAATACATTTTTGTTTTGGTAGGTACAAGCCTGGTAATTCGTATCACAAATATGCCTGTTTTCATCCGTTGGGGACTGAGGACTATAAGTATTTTTTTTTATGTGTAATTCATTTTTCAAATTACTTGATGCTTCTTTCCTGTAATTAAGTGACAGGCAGCTTAAAATACCAAAAAAGCCCAGGTATAAAACAAACAAAAATTGAAAACTAGGAGATATTCCTGTCAGTGCGTGATTTACTTGATAYACATGGAATTACAAATGTTTATATAGCAAACATTTGGTCCACATATTGTGAGCTAAACCCACGTGACTAAAACCTTAGTCTGCATTTTGTGTTTGAGCATAGAACGGTGACAAGTTCAAATACGGTCAAAGTGAACAACTGTTCTTGCCTACTAGTTTGCAGTATTTGCCTCTTGTACCCAATCCCCCTGCATAACCATTACTGTTAAAGCTTATGTTGCTACTTAGTTCTTTATGGTAAGGAAATTTTAAAGCTCAACGTGTGCTGGGTACGCCTACATTAGCATCGTAGCCCTCATTGGGTTGAATGCCTGAGTAGCAAAGTAAACAAATGAAGTTAAAAGAAGGGAATGTTTCATTTAAACAAAAATAAAGGTAAGATTTGTTGTAATTTGAATGTCATTAGTTAGCATATGACTGTAAATGAGCTGAAACACTTCCATCTGGGGAGATGTTTATATTAAGAATGAATGATATTTTCCACTTACTTCACATTCCATTATCTTTATGTTTCTAGTTTAAATGATTTAGATGTTGAATACTACAAGAATAGGTTCCTTTAAAAACTGATTTCAGGAAATAGTTTAGAAAGAAAGTGTAGGTTCTTTTGAATTTTGGTCAGTTCAAGCATTAATTTACAGTGCAACGTTTCAAAAGCAGACATTTCATTACTGTTAGAATCACCAAGCTGTCACAGTAAGGTGTGAATTTGCTGTGATCTCATTAATAGAATAGAAATTAGGACTAGATAGAGTGAGCTGAATTAATTCCTGTTGCTCCTCCTTTAGACTACAAGGGAAATGCAGTGCCCGCTTCCTCACAACCAGAGAGAAAATGAAAATCAAATTCCAGCAGGAGAGTGCTTACAGAAGGGTGCACAGTGGGATAAAAATTGCAGTCAAAGCTAGAAATCTGAGTTTTATCATTTTGTCAGATAAAAACAAATAAACAAGCAGGAGGTTAATAATCTGCATACAGAAATGAAAGATAAAATGAGAATGGACATGATGACTAGGAGGTTCTCTATAGGCTATTGAAGAAAATAGAAACAGAGAACTGAAAAGAGCTCCCCTGCCATCACTAGCATGGCTTGGAGAAAGACTTTCAGTGAAAAACATCACCTCTAATTCTCTTCTTCTTTTTGTCAGGCATACTTCAGTAATGACCCTTTTATATTGCCGCAGAAGTCTTTCGGGTGGTTGGTGGGTGGCACAGAGGGAAAAAAAAAGCTTTTTTTTTTCCTTGTCAAGTGTGTTACTTCATTGTTCACCCTCCCTGTGCTCAACAGGAGCAAATAATGTTCAAGCCTCTCCTTGCTGTTAGACGCTCCTGTTGTGCAACCAGTATCCATTTGTTTCTCGAATGCTGCATCTAGCCAAGGATTAGGATTTGGCAAGCTGGTATGGTTGCATTTGGGGCGTTTGGCAAGGCAGGCTCCACTGTGGGCCCAGGAGCTYGGGGTGGGCTCAGGAACCTCCCCCCTGGCTGTGCCCACGTTGCCGGCAGCCCTGTGCCCAGCATGGGCCCCCCTGAGCCTCATGGGGCTCCCTGGCTGGATCCGGACTGGCCTCCCTCCCCTGCCGTCCCTGATGATTACTGGGGCCATCGCCCTCGCCGCGGCGGCCGTGCTTGGRGCTGTACGCCTGCGCCTGCCGTGAGTCGCTGCCCGGCCTCTGCGGGGGCACCTGTGGCTCCTGGCTCATCCCGCCACGGCAGCCCTGTTCCTGCTGCTCCTGAAGCACTTTGAGCCTGTGTTCTGCAAGGAATTGATACAAATTTGACAACCTGCAAATTTGGAATGTCTTGTTAATGACAGAGTCTACCATATATATCTGTAGCATAACTTACCGTTCTTCCCCTCACCAAATTATATAGTTATTATGTGGAAAGCTTTCAAGAAAGCACTAGCAGTCCTACCAGTTGTCTTTATAATTTCCTCAGGAGAAATGTGATAGTCTGCCATCAGTAAGAAGAATTTTGTTGTATAATGGCAGCAGAAATTACTTTTTCTTTTTAGAGCTTCTATTTTTTTTCTCATCCTGTAACTCACTGCTGCAATTTAAAGTAAATTAGATGAGTTAAACCTATTTATACATGGATCATGAATCCACATTATGGACTGCTAGTCAGCTAGCTTATAGACCTTATTTATCCAATTAAAAAAAAATTCTTTGAGTATTTAAAAATTGAGAGTCATTTTAGACTTCGACATGTAAATAAGTTGGTAGTGTTTCACAGTGGTGCATGGTCTTGCCTGATAGCAATTGGAATCATGGAAACCATTTCTTCTCGCTGAATTAAAAGTAGATCAGTGCATCTGAAACAGAGGGGACCCAGTAAGATTCAATATTTATTTCTTGTTGCATGTGGACAGTGACACTACAGGGAAAGAAAATCAGCTGCTATTCAGAGGTATGGAAAGAGGAAAAGTAGCTATTCATAGTAATGTACTACAGTTGCAAAAAAGCACATTTAGTTAAACTTATGTGACTACAGAAGATCTTTGAAAACTGAACATTTTTCCTTTCTTTTAATTGCCTCCCATACTGCAAACTATAAGACCTGTGTTGTTAGCTATGTCGTTAATATGGWGAAGTTAATACTTTTAGCTTTCAGAAGTATTTCCTAAAGAAACGGTAAGAGCTTATGAAGTTGTCTTTTAAATTTAGATTGTCTTGAATTTACGTAAATACGGTATTTCAGAGTAAAATTCTTTTATCTGTTTATGTTGAGTTTATTTTGGGGACCATCACTATATTTTTAAAAAGAAGCTATCAAGTCAAAAGAGTTTATGAAGTAGGGCGTTGACGGAAGAAGTTTAGGAGGAAGTGATTTTCATTTGAGTAGTGTTGGGACTAGGTTTTGGCACAAAGCAGCACCCACAGCACCTGCGAAAATCACTGCATCTTCATTTTGCTTTCAGAGCTTGGAGCATCGCTTGATAAAGACATGTCAGCTGGCAGTGATCAGGTAGTGTCACTTCTAAAATCCAGGTATTTTTGGCACTGAGATCTTAGGAAAGCGTATAGCTTCAGTTCCTGCCTTCTATAAAAAAGCATATGAAAAGTGGTTAACTCATGCATTCTCTTATTTTCTTTATGCTTTCTGTTAGTGGTAACAAGATTTTATTTGTTTATTGAAGTGAGTCTAATAGCAGCAAATTGTGTTTGGGAAAGAGTAACATAGCAGTTTAGGCTCCGTCATGCAAGTAGTGACCAGTGGAAGGATATGCTGTAAATACCCAGCATTAGTGTTTCAAGAAGTGTACTGACTTGCATCAGGCATTTCTAAGTTGCAGTACAGATGGTTATTTTAGACACCGGACTACTCAAGTACTCCAACCTTACGTTTGGACAGCCTAAGCCAAAAAAAGGAGGMAGAACTCCACTTCAGAGAATGTGGATTTGTTATTCCACCACTCTTTGCATGCTTATGCATAAGCCATTTTTGAAATTTAAGCTCTACTGGTAGTTGTAACTTTCCCCCCGGCCCAACCTTTCTTCCAGATCTCTGCATCTGTGTTGCTTAATGTGATAGCCATTTTCTCCTTTCTTATAGTTTGTGTAAAATGTTTTGGTAGGGTTGAATCTGTACTTGTCAAAATTAATCTGTACTATATACTCAGTTGCTCTATTTTTAGATTGTTTCCTGATGTGTGGGAGATGCAACAAGCAGAACCCGTCATTTCTATGCAAAGTCATAAATTCTGTAGCTTTTCCAATGCATATGTTCCAAGTCAGGTAGAACAGGGAATTGTACCTTTGCCCACTATATCCAAGCTCAATGTTGTGGTCAGAAGGATACACACATACGCTTTCCTTATACTCCCAGCCACCTTTGGACATAGGTTTAGGACAAATACAACCTGCTTCAGAGTTGAGARGTGTGTGGACTTAAGTATGTTTATACAGAATGAAGGCTACCTTCAAGAAATGTGTTAGGTTTTTTTTGTATCCTGAGAGGGGTGGAAAGTATCAGGATTGGGAGGCCTTGTGAATGTTGACAGAAGACTGAATTTCCTTGGTATACTTGAGCAGTGTGACAGCATTAGGCAGGGTCTGCTCAGAAATTCAGACAATATGTGTTTAGTGTGATTAGGTACTTTGGATCTCTGCAAATCTGGTACTATATAAGTGAATTCGATGATGAATAGGAGCATAGATAGATCTCCTTGCACTAAGTGGATTTCACCATGACTGCATATTCTGGAGATTCTCAGGAAGGGAATTTTATTTGCTATTTGTTGTGCAGCATTTAGGACAGGAAATCATGGTTTTGGCTAGAGTTGCATGGCAATACCATAGAATAAATGTAGAATAATAACTCTCAACCAACGAGGCTTTGTAGTAGATGCTTTCCAGACCACTGAAGAAAGTGATATCCCAGAACGAAGTGGAGAAATCACAGCGATACCAGTAGGAGTTACTTGAAATTTTTTGCCAGTGCCATTGGGAATTATAGACAGCTCCTTTGAACTGAGTTGCATAAATACAATTACAACTTGCATCAATGGGAGCTGCTTCCTCCTGAGTGTTCACACATCCATTGGACAGCAAATTTTGAAAAACTAGCCCATTTCATAAGATATGGAAGTCACAAATGAAAAACGATGTCTGGTTCTCAGTGTGGCCAGTACAATGAATTGGAAGCCACTCAAGCTTCCAAATTATTATCAGTTCTGAATCTCTACGCTCTAGCAAAAAAAGTTTTGGAAAGGCCAAAGTAGTCAGGAAAACTCATTAATATCACAAGTCATTCACAAATTTGGGCACTAGCTTGATTTGTTGGAAATGTGGGTTCATATTTCTCAGCTGATGTTTCCCTAAGGAAAAATGTGGGATCTTTCAATTCCTGAATTCTAAAATGGGATTGTGATTCTTCAYTGCCTTATTTATTGTGAATTACAGCCTTACAGAAGGCTGTAATTGGCTGGGTGCTCCAGTGGTGGATGCCATAAAAAGTATGCTACATAGGTGTATATCTCGGTATTCCCTCTCAAACACTCTTAAAAATACTGCCTGCATATTGGATGGGATGAATTCACAACTGGAAGTGGTTATTTTAAAAGGTCGCTGAACCTTAGTCATATATAGATAACTCTTCTATGCTTACAATGATGTTTCTCTCATATCTTTTCCATTATTAACAATGCTGAGCTATGTGGATGGTAATAATTTGAAAGAGGTCTAGTTTCAGACTCTTTTACTCGTCTTGTAGTGATAAAGTGTCTATTGGCATCTGACTGCTTAATCGAACAAAGGTTCTAGACCTTTGTGTGCTTCTTTTCCTTGTAGGTAACTAGAGCTAGAGAATAAGCAACACTAGCTAAAGCAGATGATAATTCTGTGCGTTCTTGGAAAAAGTAAGGTTAATTTAGTGCTCCATGCGATAGTCCATTTATGGCTAATCTATTAAACACATTAAAAGAGAATCAGCGATGTTGCAGAGAGCTTTTCTCCTATTTTCTTTTCAATTGATTATTTAATTCAACAGATAGCTCTGTAGTAAGTTAAATGTGGTTTGTTTTCTGACTATTCTGCTTCATGGTAATRTTTCAGTTTAGAATATAATTTTAAAGGAGAACTGTATTTTCCTTAGTCTTGGTGAGTCTTGTTAATTTAAGTAACAGCTTAAAGARGCAGTTCTCTTTTCAGTAATAGGCACTATAATAGGACAAAAAGTTGAACTTTTTGGTGGGAGGAGGTGGATGAAAGGAATTAGGCAAAAGTGAAGTGATCTACAATGGTAATCATGACCAATTTCTATGTCTGYTAAAGTGACGGGGAATAGATCAGCACTGGGTTCTGCCACAAACTGAGGCTTTCTAAGAAGGCTGAGTAACTTGTGCATGTATGTCACAGTACTAGAAACACATCAGGATCTTGGATATCTTCTTGAATAAATAGGAYTCTTCAACACATGTCAAAGAGAATAGTCTTACACAGGCAGGATGATGGACTCGATCATTTATTTAGCTTCGTTCTGTTGCTGGTTTTATTAGACTGCCTAGCATTTACATAGCTTTATCTTCACAATCAGTCACTATAATACTTTGGTCCAAAAAAGTGATTTACAGAGACAAACCSTTTTATATATGTCTGCATTTCAAGGATAAAGTTAGAAAATACTAGTATTAGTTTTATGACTTTTTTTTTGTGTGTGTGTGTGTTCCCACTACTAGGCTATATTTGCAATTGTTAGAATATTTTATTCCCTTTTTAATAATAGTGCTGCTTTTAAATTTCCAGCGTTGTAAATCACATGCAATTAAAGTTGACTGACTTGGTAATCTCCATGTATAAAAGCTGCTTGTCCTCCCTGTTCCATAACAGGAAACTTTCAAACAGGATTGAAACTTTTCTTTTTCCTTACATGTAACAGTACTTCAAGTTTACTTCATCATATGTTTAAACAAGTTTGTGTTTGCAATGTCACARCGCTTCAGTCCTGTAAAACAGTGCTTTGTTGGCTGCAAAATCCCCTGAAGATTACTTACTTAAGGTCTTTTTCACTTGAAGAGTCACATTCCTTTTTGTTAGCCTCATTGAAGATCAACCCATTCAAGTGACACAGCATCAAACCTCCAGTAAGCAAACGTCACCTAATTATAGTTCTATCAACTTCTATCAATGGAAAGGGTGATTTTGGGGAGAGCAATGATCCCTATTATGTGCAGTGTCACCACSGTGAGCTTTTATGTTTGTGTAATTGTTGCATTTTTATGTTAATGTGTCTGTGTGTCTGCTCATTTTTGCATGCAGTAGCAGATCGGTTGCGTTTCATATTAAAAGAATTAGTGGGCTCCAACATGAATCATATTTTATGGATGAAGTTGATTTGCATTAGCTTAATTTTTGTTCATTTACCTACAATTATCATTGCACTTTCCTGAAAATTACAGTTTAGTCAAGAGGGACTTCACGATGAATAATGAAGGGGTGAATGAACGCACAAACAGTTCCAGCCATCTGCTATATGTTTATCCTGGGAGTTTCTAGTCTGATTGAATCAGTACTGGCAACTTTGTAATCCCATACAGTCTATTACTAAAAAAGTARATCAAAGCGAAATTCTGCTCTTGCATACACCTATACCTAACCTACACAGGTTAGGTAGCTGTTGGTTTGTTTRGTATTTTTGGCTGAAGCCAGAGTAAGCTGATAGACTAGTCTAAGTTCTGAAGTTACCCTGCATCTATTATGTGTGTCTTTTAGTGTGGGCATTTTCTTTTTAAAAAAGCTTTTAAAAAATATTTCTCTTTTTGTAGGCTATAGTAGTGGGGTTGCTGTGCCCTTAGAAAAATAAATCTACTGACAAAATACAAGAAAAACAGACTTCGCTGAACTTCCTGCTTGTGGCAGGGCACAAAAGGAGAACTGATACCTGTTCTGGTTCTGAGGAACCTTGTTCTGAGGAAACGCCTTGTAGCTGAACAAAATATGTAACTGCTTTTGAACCCCATGTTGATGGCAGTAGTGGCATGCATTTTTACCTGTAGTAATTGCTAGGGAGCACTTTCTTCAGCAGTGTTGTGTCCACAGATTTATTTATTCCTCTGCTAGGGGTTTTGCAAAAAGTGAACTTTGCAGATCACTGTTGAGGTAAAAGTCTGCTCTATTGCAAGCRGCTTCTAAAGAGGGGATGGAGGAAGAAGGAATTCATCCATAGTAGCTTTATCTTGGAAAATACAAGTCCTACAAAACCAGGACGCCTGTAAATGCACCTATAAGCCTGTAAATATTGAGCATTCACACACAGTCAAAAAGCATTTAATTATTTTTTTYATTGTGAGTTCATCTGTAAAGATAGTTATGTAGCTACCACAAACTTCAGTTTATTATTTTCCTGTCACATTCATTCAGAAGTGTGCTTCATAATTCTTTGTTTCAGTCATTGAAATGTTTAGGTGCAACATAAAAACAATTAAGTTCTGATTTCACAGATCACAATATTAGGATTTTTTTTTCTATTGGAATTCTCTTGATAGTAATAATAACTGTTATTATGTTCCTAAATTTAGCCTGCATAAAACTTACTAATTTATTTTTGTAAGGGCTCTTATTTTCCACCAGATTATTGGTATTTTCTTAATGTGGTTAAATACTTCCAAAATCAGGTACTGAAAATCCATTATGACAGAAAACTATAGTCCTGATTAAAATATCAGATCAAAGTATTTTCTTAGTCTTGCAGTATRTCATGCAAATCATTCTGATTCTTTCTTTTTTAAAAACATATACAGACTTTATTGAATTGATAAATCCTCCTGAGATATTTCATGTCAACATTTTTTTGCATGCAGTGCAGTTGTATGTRATATAACATAAACTTTGAAAGCAAATACATATTTTGCAGTAAAATGTAGTATTGTCAGTTTTAACTCAAAGAAAAGAGCAACTAGTCTGTATATTTTTATATCTTCTGTCATATAGATATGAAAGTCTTAATCTTCACAGTGTCATTCATCAAGTGGGGATTGGTATACTTTTATTTTCATAGATAATGCAAGATCACATGGTGCTGTTTTCTTAATATCTTAATATGACTTGTGGATGGCGTAACTGATTTTGTTTGGTTATATGCAAATCCTTGTTGCTTTTAACATATACACAATTGATTCCAAATAAACACTATCAGAAACATGGGTTATGTCCCATAATCAAGGTGGCCCAGAAAGCATCGAGTCAACAAAGAAACAAATACTTGAAGTTTTTTTTTAAAAAGGATTTGGTGAGTGAAGTACAAGTTGCTTAGATCCAAAGTCTTTTAGTACAAAGATCCTGTGTTCACCCTGTGTTACTATTTTCTAAAATTCACCCTAATTTAAGGACAGAATATATATATATTTTTTGAACTCTTACTCATGTAAGTAACTCAGCAATGTGAAACRCTGCTTTGAAGGGTCCTTGCTGAACCTCCCGCCAGTGCCGTGCAGGCGCGAGCGAGGACGCCTCGGGAGCGCTCTTCTCGGCAGAAACCAGCTTTCTCTTTTCTGTAGGACTGCTTGGCCTTTTTATTATTTTTTAATGCAAATATAAAACAAAATTTGGAGGGAAGACATGATTGTGACCAACTCAATATATTATATATCCTTTTTTTTTTGTTTTGTTTTGCTTCAAACATGGTGAGGAATTTATTCTCAGATAAAGGATCCTGAGCAAGGTCAGAAGCCTTACACCAAGCCTCAGAAAAATGATTAATACCAGATCAACCCTGGTACCGCGAGAGAGCTGCGGCAGCCTGCTCGGCGAGGAGCTGCCCTTCACCTCGTCTCCGCCGCCTGGCAGGACGCCRTGAACCGCTCCGGGCCGGTCGCAGCCGGTTCCAGCCGGCTCCGACCCGGACAGAAGGGCGGAGGGAGGGAGCGAGAGGCGAGGAGCAGCGGAGGGAAGCGGTGAGGCGCCTGCGCAGAGGGGCTGAAGTTGACCCCGGGGAAAGGGGAGCAGCGGGGTTTCCTTAAGCGCGCGTTTTGCGTGTCCTCTTCGCTTTTCACTGATTASAAGATCGCCAACGGGCAACCAGTCGAGTGAAATTCCCCGAGTTGAGGCTCGCTTCACCTGCGGCAGCGCTGTGCTCAGTGGATGCAGGGCGGCGTTTTGTTGCGCGCCTGCTCCCTTCGCGTGGCACTTACCGAGGAAAAGGGCAGCAGAGCTGGTGCCCGGAGGATTAATAAATCCGTTGGGCGACATGGGAGGGCCGTGCCTCGCGGTGCTCTTTGCAGGCTCAAAACAAGGCAAGTGGCCCAGGAGACCGAAGTGTCGGGTAGGGCAGGGCTCTAGGCGGTACAGACAGTCTCGGAAGGGTTACTACGTCTCTTTSAGTCCTCAGAAATGAAGCTGCTGGAGCCACGCTCTGCTCTTCATCCTTTGATTTCCCCTTGTGTCTAGTGAGTCTGAAGAGCGGAGGCCGCTCAGCGGTGCAGTCTCTCCAGTGCTTCTACAGATAACTGGTTTGCAGGCAGAGAAAATCTCTTCTTCACTCATTTGGCTTTGTCATGTGGTTAGTGTCCCCTTGCCAGGAGAAGTGGTAGCTCTGGAGTGGTGTAATCCCAGGGGTGCCACCTGATGGCCATGCTCGTTGCCAGCGTGCTTCCCCTGTTCATTTGTTTCTTTCTGAGTGCCTAGGGGTGCTGAAAAAGCTCTCAGACTCACGCTTTCCCCTGGATGGATGCGCTGTTACTAAAAATTGTTAACGCTTCCTACCGCAGTTTCTGGTAATACTCAACTCTACACCCTGAATCTTCTTACAATGTAAGAAAAAACTTGACTTTATTTGTCCAGGCCACTTGTGTTATCATTCCTAGGGCAGAGATCAGTAAGTAGATTTGCCGCTATTCTTTTTGTGAGAATTTTTCTGTGTCCCTTTCCCAAAGCAAGCTGGAGGTCYGCAGTACCTTGGCTTTGTGAGAGCCTTCGACTCCCACAGACGGCTCTAACGCCAGGGCTCGCACAGGTTTGTTTCGCAGTAAAGACCTGCGGTTAGTTTCCTGCTTAGCAGCTTGCTGACCACAAATCTGTGCTCATGTGTGCATTAAAACTGAGCTGCTTTAAGGTGTTACAGTGCAAAATGAATTCTAAGAGAACTATCAATATTAAAGTAGGAAATGAGAAAAAAAATGTGGAGGTATGGTCTGTGTTGAGAGTCATGTTCTTTTTTTGTATTTCTAGTGCTTAATATTGCTCTTTTGAGTGGACGTTTTATCACTTCTGTTTGTATTTCCATCCTGGCTTTATTAAAATCAAAGACAAATGTCATGTAGGTGAGTGAGGCCAAGTCTTCAATTGTAGTATTTATTTTTGCTTCTAACTGTTATTTTGGAGACTTCAATTTCTTCTTATTTTTCATCTTCACACTGTCGTTAAGTATTTGAATGTACATTATTTAAGACTGTAAGAGGTCTTTGTTTCAGTTTAACAAAGTTGGGAGTCTGATATAATAAATATGTAGCCTAGTATGGACTACCTGTAGATCTCAGTCTTTCAACTGTTAATACTTATTGATCGTGACTTTTCTTGTGCATGACTGATTTCTATGTATATAAAGCAGATTGTTGTAAGTAACCAAACTTTCAGGTAGTAGTGTATGGCTTTTTCCTCAGAGACAATATCATTTCACTTACCAGCAATCTACTTGAAGGTTTGAGTTAACGTTTTTGTTTGGTTATTTTTTTAGTATATCAATCATTTTGGTATCTGATCAAATCTGAATTAAAATACCTTGATGCTACTCTGTGTTCTAGTTGTTAGTTGCATGTGTTTTACTGTGTTGCTCTGTTTCTTGAATTTTATGTTTTCAGTTGTAATTATTCTGAAAGTAATCTAGAGCTGTAGAAGCTTGTCTTCATAGTTAGACACTGATGGGTTTTTGTTTTGTTTTTAATGCACAAGGTAGATTTCCATAAATAATCTATCAAAAAATTCACAAACTGTTCTCCAGAATGTCATACAAAATTCATTAACTTTTCTGTCTTATAGTACTGTATTTAATTGTCAGTTAATGTAAAGACATTTCAGTTTCGAGGTTAAGCTACTTTGTCTATGTGTTGAGCACAAAGAGAAATATACCATTTTTCCACTTAACTRTTACATAGTTACATATGTCTGTATATTTGTAAATGCTATTTTTTATGTTAAACCTGTATGAGCTCTGTATAGATTCTTGCTTTAGAGTATATGCATTTAATTATTAGTCTGTCTTATTTGTTAGAACTATTTTGTATTGGAAATGACTCTTCCTGACGCTTCCGAAATTCTTAAAAGAAAGCATGTCTTTTTTCTRTAATATTTCAAACAAGAAAAAGATAGTATTTTTGTGTTTAAATGAAATTATTTGGTTAAAAAAAASAAAGGCAATGTTTTTCCCAGAGCTGTGCTATTTTTTTTCTTGCTTGGGGACTGACCTTCAGGTTTGTGTGATGTATATAAGTTTTAAAATTCTAAAGTAATGACGTGCAGTGGGGCATTATGGATATATGAAATGCAGATGGTAATGCAATTTATGCAGAAGTTTGTTTATGCTCATATTATCAGCTGATTGCTGGACCTGTTGCTTTTCATGCCATATATCCCATGCAAACCATAAGACTTCTCTGAAAAAGACAACTGTAATTTCTCTTACCTACAAATGCACATRCAAACGTGTAGTTATTTATTTTTTTAATCATAGAACAATCACTTCTGACAGAGCAATTTCTATATATGGTTATTTGTAAAAGTGTAAGAAATAAGCCCTCAGTTTATATGAGAAATACAATGTTGAGCATGTTTTGAAGGGCCTGTAGATGATAGGGAAATACAGTAATACTTACAAGGAATATGTTACTAACAAATCTGAAGATCTGTAAAGACATTCCTTTAAACAATTCAAAATTTCTGTTGTGAATTTTATTTCCTTTTTATTCTTGGATTCTTCTCTAGCAAAGATCATTTTAAAATGTACTGTCTACTCCAGTAGGAAAACTACTCTTAAGCATAAAGTTGCCTTTATGTACTCATATGAACTTAAAACTCAACATTATGTTCAGACAGTTTAAAAATTCAAATTAATTGTGCAGTGAAGTGTTAGTATCTTTCTTTTAAAAATGTGAACAGACATTCTTCTCCTTTGGAGCTATCAAGAATCATCCATCCACTGTGTAATGGACAGTAAATGAATAACCTCTTTGTTAGTCTGTAGGATGAAGCCATTATTACTACCTTGGTCATGTAGTACATGTTTCTTGATTCCCAAGTAAGCTGTCACAGACGGCTTCTGAAAAATTACTCTCTGCCTATTAAGTGAATATGCATTATGAAAAGACACAACTCTGCCCTGGCAACACATGACTTCATTGATAGCAGTAATTTTCTGAACATCTGAGGCAGTGTAAAGCTGTCATCATATTCATTTTCTTTGTTATTTTTATCTGAAAAGCTTCTGATAGGAGTATTTCCTATATATTGTACTCTCCGCTAGGTGCAATGATACAAACTGCAGTAGGATGATCATAACAAAACTATTAATTTCTTGGGTGCTGCATCACATCTGACTTTTTTTGAAAATAATTTTCTTTAATGTTATTACCTCCTCTTCCCTGATGGACATGGGGAAAGAGGAGGGAACTATCCAGACTGAAATTCAGCAAGTCTCAGTGTGGAAAAGGATAGGCTTTTAATTAATTTCCCAAGACAATGATACTGCAAAAATGATGGAAGAGAAATACGGCTAGTAGTCCTTTTAGTCACTCAAGGGAAGGTAGTGCTGAACATGCAACCTGCAAACAAAATGCTGAAGCCTTTTGTTAGGGCTGAGCTGCTTTGGGGTAGCTGAATTCAGTTCCCAGGATCCCAAATAGACAAGCTGTCATCAGTCCAGCCAGGGCTGGCTACACTGCACCCCCCCCCCCCCAAAAAAAAAAGAAAAAAAAAAGAAAAGAAAAAAGAAAAAAGAAAAAAGAAGAAAGAAAGAAAGAAAGAAAGAAAGAAAGAAAAGCAGATTTGTTGCATATGGCTGCAGCTAGCAGCCAAGTAGTGGAGGTTTTGCACATGGAAGGAGGACCCATGACCCATCAGTGTGGTCATGGGATTGCTGCTGAGCAGTCCTTGTACATCCTTATAGCCTTATGGGGATTAAAAAAAAAAAAGTGGAAACAGTCCCAGATGTACCAATCTCTAAGGTAAATTGCTGTATGGCCACCTTTGCTGCATGTGGTGGTGATGTTTCAGGATTGGAGGGTTTTTTTGTTTGTTTTTGTATTTTTTTTTTGCCCTTACATGAATGAACATGTTAAAAGGATGTGGTTCAGCTTTGCACACAACTGAACTAGAGAGAGAATATGAATTATAAATGATGAGCTTACTATCAGGGACTAAACAATACCAGTCCTTCAGGCTCAGTGTTGTACATAGTGCCAGCTAATTTTTTGGCTGTACAAATACTTTGGTCACTTGAAAAGAGCTAAAATGTTTCTCTCCTTCCTCCTATGACCTAATATTCTTAATCAAATTAGTTCACTGGGATGATTTTGTCAGATTCATCTAGATGTTGCTGACTCCAAGATGTTTATTTTCAACATGCTGCTTGGGTCAAGACAGTTTGTTGTAGTGTCTAGTATTAGACACTTTGAGAAGAGTCATTCATAAAATCAGAGGAGTCCAAAGAAGAAAAGTATAAATATGAACCAGCATGAGCAGGCAGCACAGGCTGTTGAAGGACAGAAGCTGTTGGGAGGCTTTGGAAATAAGACTCAAAGGACAATTTGAACAACTCATCTCATAGAATCATAGAATCAGTAAGGTTGGAAGGGACCKCTGGAGATCATCTAGTCCAACCTCCCTGCTCAGCAGGGRCACCTAGAGCGCTTTAGACAGGGTTGCATCCAGGCGGGCCTTGAAGATCTCCAGAGAAGGAGACTCCACAACCTCTCTGGGCAACCTGTKCCAGTGCTCCGTCASTCTCACAGGGAAGAAATTCCCCCTCACGGTCAGGCAGAACTTCCTGTGCTTCAATTTCTGCCCATTGCCTCTTGTCCTGTCACATGGGACAACTGAAAAGACTTTTTCCCTGTCCCCTTGACACCCTCCCTTCAGGTACTTGTACACACTGATAAGATCCCCCTCCCCTTTTCTTTACAGCAGAAAATTTAGCAATTCAGAAAGACAAATTGTTATTAATTAACATAGTCTTCCTGAGGATAACTTAGAGAATTTATACTTAAAGCAGCAATTCAAGTCTCCTGGTTGTAGATGTGCTAATTAAGTATTATAGACAAAATTCTGGCAGTTCTGGCTTAATTTTTAACTTTGAATAGATGTTCCTCTGCTAGTCCTGCTCAGCACTAGACACATCACAGAATTTTATAAGACATCAGCAAGTGGTGGGTGGTCTAGTGGTAACCAATGGCAGCTATGTTACTTTTAAAGGCAATAAAATACGGACTGTCCAGGGGTGAAATGGTGGAGCTTTTAATTTGACACATTTTACTGTAACTAATTCCCCCTCCCTTTTTCTTGATATGCTGTATTACTAGATGGTTCTGTTCTTCTTGATCTTTTATTTTCTGATGGTATAGCTTGTTTGATTTCTTCTCTTGGGAAGTTTCTGAGGYACTGAAGTTATGTTTAGCCATTTAGCCTGTTTTGATGTACTTTATTCAACATTAGATACCGAAACCTTTTGGATATCAAATAACTTCTGTCCTGTCTGTTTTCACTCCAGAGGGCTCCAAAAATAGTCCACTGTTAGTATACTTACAATTATGCTACCTTATTTTTGTAGTCAGAGGTTGTGGGTTTTTTGGTTTTCTTTTTTCCTATCACAGTAATTAAAAATGAGTTTTATATTCTCAGCCACTAGTTTTCAGTTTAGTCATTGTTAATTTAGCCATTACAATTTATCATCAGAAGAAAAATAATATCAAGAGACTCCTGCCTTGTACTATATACTAAAAGCCTGGAGGATTATGTATCACAGCATACAAAGTTAATTGCAAGCCCAGTCCTGCTCTGCTTGCAAGAGATGGGAGGTCCCTGAGGATTTATCTAGCCTTGCAGCTTTTATCTCATCTCCAGCCAGGTTAACATTTGGAGAGAGGTTTTCACAGAACARGGATTCTGGCTGGACTATGCCTATGTTTTCTTGTTCCTTGGTTGATAAACAGGCTTCCTAGATTTATACGGAGCTGCCTTTAATTTAAATGGCCTCTGAACAGCTTTAATTTGCAGTGAAGATCTGTTGTGGCCAGATGCACTGAGTGTAAATGTGATTTTTACCCCTTCTTTTCTGTTTATGCTAGGTTAGACTGGAAGGTTTGGCTTCTAATTTAGGATCTGCGCATCTATTTTGAAGTGCCTGTTTTTTTGTAATGGCTGTTTTCAGTGTTGCAAACTGGCCAACATAGTTGGGATATTTTCAGCAAAATTCTGTCCTTGCGGTGTAACTATGAAAACAGACTGTTAAGTGCAGTGGTGCTACTGAGAGGGTAGAAGCTGGCAAACTAAGCCAGCTTGATGGTGCTCAGAAAGCATCTGCTGAACAAAGACAACAGTAAAGATAAAACAATTGAGCTCCCTTTGTGGTGGTTGACCTAACAATTAAAAAACTATCAGAGAGCTGCCCATTAGTAGTCAATTTATGAGCCCTTCAAAAAACAGTTCTCTGAGGCTTTAGCACTAACTTTCAGACAACCTCCTAATCTCCCTTTGTTTTGGCAAGTATCACATTATAAAACCTGTCTGACATTTTACAGCCTAGCTGGAGTGCAGGAGTGTATTGCAAGGATCTTTTTTTTTGTCTCAGTGGAAGAGGTTTAGCAGGCAGAATTCTTAAATGAAGTATCAACTTTATACATCTGTTTGGTTTGCAGCTTACCTTGTCAAAGGACTGATTAGATGCCAGCAAATAATGCGCAAAAGGCAATATAAATGGGTTACAGCATTGCTAGTGATGGATCTGCTGAGCCGTCAAAYTTGTGAATGAAGTTTCTCTGGATTATGTTTGTTTTTGCTAGATTTGGGTGGTTGGGTGAGAGGAGGAAGACAATATCGTGTTAGGCTGGTAGGCTAGATTACCTGCGTGAATCTAATGTTGCTTGGTTTGATTAAACGTAGCAATGCTAAGATACAGAAACAATGGCACTGTTGATCCAAAGCCTACTGAGATCAATACGAAAAATTCCACTGAGTTTTCAGAGCCAGGAATGAGGCCATAAAACTGTCTCTTAGCTTCARACCTAGGTATTTTCCACAGATCTAGTGCTAATAGATCTGCCATTATACTATCTGAGCTCCCCTTACAGGAGTTGTTGGAAGTATTATTGGTCTGTCGCTACTGCGTATGTTACTGTCTTAGGTCAGCTGTGGTGTGATCCCACCTCTCCTCACGCATCATCTAATAAATCATTGTGATCTCTGTGGTGTGGGTTAATTCAAGGGAGAGGAAGTCCTGTGAATCAGTAGTAATAGGCATTAGCAGATTATCATGTTTTATTGGCTCCTCTTTATACCAGCTTTGAAATCCRAGGAAGACTTCCTTCCCCCAACCCTATGGAGCTATCTGCATTTCTTACCTGCTGCTATACCATGCTAGCCACAGGTTAACGTATTTTCTCTTTCATTTTTTACATGCATGAGATTTCTCTCTTAAAATCTAAATGATTTTTGTGTGTGTGTGTTGTGACACTAGTGGTTTTTACCTTTTGGAACAGTTCAAATGTCAAATGTTCAAGGTAGAGCAGTAAAAGCCTGGCTTTTATTTCTGCTAAAACTCTTACAGCTGGGGGATACTGGGAGTAAAGGCATCATATAGAAGAATTAGGGTGCATCATTTTTAAGAATTGTCATGGATCTAATCCCTTTGATTTACTTGCCTTTCTAATTAAAATTGAAATTTTAATTGTAGTGACAATTTAACTTAGGTATTAACATCAACTATTCCTTTCAGTATTGATAATTTTTTTCAGATATTTTAAAATAATCTCTTAATACTTTTCCTCACTGTTGTTAGTCCATCTTTTTTGTGTATGATCTTAATTTCAGGTAAATTTGAATTTTACATGAAGGAAAACAGAAAATATTACTAAGTCTGAGGTTTAGTAATAGCCTGTCTCCTTCTAGGGAGTAGGAGAGTACCAAATATTCATGGAGGAACAAAGAAAAAATGAGTGTGGTAGACAAATTAAGAAAAACCCAGCAAGATGGGCATAAAAAATAGGGCAAAGGGCACTCAATAGGATTTAATAGTACTGAGATTTTTGTTTTCTCTTTTGAAAAAAGAGCCCTGTATTCATTAGTAAAACTGGAGCCTTCAACTTCCCTTAGGAGCCCAGTTAAGGCCTTGAACGGGGCTTTGAAAATCTGAGCCTAAGACAACTTACCCTAACCAAGTTTGAGTTCTCCTTCAGGATTACATTTAGCTCTTTAAGAAGCTGTCACATTGTACCACAGATGATAAAAGTGTGGGTGAAATGATTTTCTCTCTTCTTGAAATGCTTCTTAGAAGCCTTCTGAGGGCTAATTAGTATTAAGACTTGGAGGCTGCCTATATAAATGGGCTATATGGGAAAAGTTATTTGTCATGAAAACAGTGAACTATTTTTAAATATTTGTGCAAGATAATTTAGGGCTCCTTGGAGGTGCCAGATTGACAGCACTGGGTGATCTGTTACCACAGAACATATGCATTGTGGGCAGTAGCACCGGCAGTTATCCCACCAGTGCTTCTGCCCTGTCCTAGATGGATTGCCTCCAGTTTCTTGCTTGCCTCTTGGCTCTGCTGAAACTGCTTTGTGATTGTAGCGTTTTTAATATGGGATGTTGCTTACTGTGAACAGGATGGCAACAATCTTTTTTCACTTCATTTTTTATTTTGTACTAATGAAGAAGGATGGTGATACTCTTTCGAATTGCTTGTCTAGTTCAACAGGAATAAAATTATTATGTAAAGGAAAGAAAGATCCCAGAAGGTGAAGGGGATGAAATGTGAATCTGATGGTCTCCACCATTAATTCTTTCACCATGTCGTGCGGAGATAGAAAATTGTGTTTTCATAGGTGCGAATAGCTGCTAAGATCATTCTTAGCCCTTTTATAAAATCAGGAACAGAAAGTGGTTTGCTTGGAAAACACTGGCATGGTTTTGATTGTTTTATTTTTGAAAATGTTATGTAGAGAAATGTCACTGTAGTTACTTAATGAAAACAGTTTCAGATCATAAATTTTAATACAGGCTTCTACATCTTGACTTGATTATGCTACCAACAGCTGTGGCAAACTGCATAGATAAGATTTCTTTATTGTTATTTTTATTGTTGTGAGACAGCCATGATAATGGGCTGTTTTTATTTGTTTCAACTCATTTCCTAAGAAGTAAGAAGTAAAAGGGTTGGGGGAGAGGAGTCATGACACTTTCTTCACTCTTGAAAGGGAATAAGCATATTACAGGTAAAAAAGTGCACTCATAATAGAGAGACCTTGGCAGCTTAACATTTTTTTTAAAAAAAAATTTGTAGATAACTGTTAGTTTTGTTTCTGAGAAAGAGAGAGCCCATTATTGCCATCTATGATATTTGCTTGGTATATTAGTTCAGATGGAGTAGGAGCCAAAGGCAATGTTCCAACTAAGGTGTTGATGTTTAGCTTGGATATCTAGCACTGCACTGGAGTGTTACAGCATCTTAGGCAGTGTAGATCAACCTTGAACAAATTAACGATCCTATAGAAATAAGAATAAATTCTTTCAGATAGTATTAGGCTACAGTTTGAATTTATTTACAATGCTGAGAAGTTATTCACAGAAATACATAGCTGAGGTTGTTTGAGCTGGTTTTTGTGAATAGCTGTTTACAGCTGTTTACAGTCTAGGGGTACATGTTTCATTATTTACAAAACCTACTTACTTATCCTTTTCTCAAGCTCCTATAGGGTACATGGCCTTTTATTTGCTTCAGTTATATTTGACTGACCAAGTCATGAATTTTCTTGACAATTCCTGTGCAAAATGCTGTGTTCTGGTTTCTATTATCTAGGAATGTTATATGTGCAAACGCATAGCTGCTGACTTGGGCTATTTTACTTTCCACTCTTGTTTTGGAGAAAGCTTATTCAAATGCTTCTGTAACCCCAAATATTTCACAGCTTTCCCTCAGATCTTTTATTTCTGTATTTAAGGGTCCAATATTAGAGATCCAAATTCTATTGGAGGATGTCTGCACAAAATATTCTTACAGCCAGTCAATGCCACTACTAATCTGGCAGAATAATGCCGCATATTCCCTCCACTCCAGGGGGTGGCATTTGCTGCCTTTGCAACTCCCTACCACCTGCCAAGAACAGACCAGTCTTGGCTCYGTGATACAGTGGTATGAGGAATTAGGCATTGGGCTGCTGGGTTAGTAGAAGCAAACACTCAAATTAAACAGATAGGTTCTTGATTCATATTGCTAAGAAGTCTGAGCAAGGTCTCTYTGTGTGAATTGCAGTATCTGAACTAGCTTGGTAGGCTGCATGGTAATACTTGCCTCTGATGACAGCAAGCCTCTAACATGCCATAGGTTTAACGCTCTTAGGCAGCTCACTTTCTTCCTGGTATTCATTTCTGGGAAGGATGAGCTGTCACCACTCTTGATGTGTGTAGAGAACAGAGGTCTCCTGAGATAAGGTTGTTCATTATGCTTCCTGAAGAATCATTAAATTTCTATCAGTGCAATGTGATCCACTCCTGGGGTAWAGACATTGTTTTCTGAGCCTTTTCTTCTAATCTAACCTCCACTTCTGTGATTTTATTTTAATTACTTTTAATCTACAAGCAGCAAGAATGTAGAAATCTGTAAGTAGCAATAATGCATTATTTTCGTGTAGAATCTTATAATGACAAGATGAAACAAATTAAGCATTCTTGCTGCATTATCTGGTACGTATAAGCCTTTATAAAGTGCAATATATTTTATATCCTGCTGCTTTTATATAAATGTGCTGGATTTTGGTTTCAGTTTCTATTTTTAAAAGCTCTTCAGTATTGTGCCAGTACTTCAAGGTAGTTATAAGTATTATATGGTAACAACTGGAACATATAATCTTTTATTTTGGTTGAAGCAGTTTAGGCTGCTTCAGCTAAAAAATAAAAAGTTGGTTTTAGTTCAAAAACCTGTCATAGAAAAGCAATTGAAGTAAAATGAAACCTTGAAGTATTACATCTTTCTGAGATCTGTGTGCATGCTAGGTAATAGCAATCATCTGATTTGTGAGTATGTACAAAAATACGGATTAATTTTTGTGCATAACAATAATACTGCATGTATAATGGCTGTATTTTTAGATGCAGCAGTCTGTTCAGTATTACCGCTTTGCTCTGAAATGTTACTGGCTCTAGAAAATTAACAAAGCTGAGATGTCTTTATAGGATGAAACTTTCTATTATCTGAAGCCATTTATATAATGCAATTAATTACAGAAAGTTTTCCAGGTAGATAATTTATCTGTAACATAGTACATAATACATTTTACAATATAATACGTAATATATTTTATAGAACTGTTTCAATCTGCGTTTCTGCCAGTCTGAGCAGTTGGCGAACAAATTAATTAAATTTGAGTTTATAATTTCAGAAACCAGATTTCCTTAAAATACATGCTCAGCCTGGCTGCTAAATCTTCCTTTTGACGTTGTTTCACTCATGCTTTGAGATCACTATTGTCTTTTTCTGGGTAATGATAATAGCAAATCCAAATACTTATACAGATGAAATACAAATATTATCCAGATAAACACTGTTCATGGTCCTTTCATATATTCTGTACATATGTGTTTGATCACATAAAATAATTGTGCTTATTTTGTCAGTGCAGATCCCTGACCTGTGCACTTGTTTATCTTTTGAATGATACATGTTATGTGTAGTGATTACCAGTCATGTCTCTGAGACTGACAATATTTAGATGTAAACACATCAGTGCAAGCAGTGTACGTTTGTGGTCTAATTCAGCAGGAGGTTTGTGACATGAGTCACGTTTCGATAACTGGGAGGGCAAATTACACGACAGCTGTCTCAACAGCAAAAATAAGAATTCTTGGTATTGTTGATTAGCATTTCCTTTTTTTTCCCCTTTAATTACTGCACATTTCAAATATACTTAGCTAATTTTTTTGGCACTTTTCAAAGGGCTGGAACATGTTTTTGTTTAAAAATCAGGAACATACCCACTGGAAAGCTTTTCAACTGAATGACTTCTAGTTCGCTGTTACACATGTAACCATTGTGTTACTAACAGCAGAGGGAGATTCACTGGCGTTATTCTTTGTGAGTTATTGTTGTCCTTGAGAAGAGGCTGTTAAGAGAGTATATTTATTCCTCTGTACATTTCAGTACTTGTATTTATAAAGGTTTCCATAGGCTCATGGCTAAACTGTAGGAATTTGGCAATTTGAAACTTCTGTAGTGGCACTGGAGGGAAAGGCTGTTTAAAATACTTTTAAGGGAGGATTAAAATAACGTTATTCCTAGAGTGCTTAATATTAGTAAAACCAATGGGTAGGCTGAAATAGCCACACTATAGATTATGTAAATGTATCTCTTGTAGACGTAGGTGCTACTTCAGGTTTCATCAGACTTGAGTTGTGTAGGCTCTAAGGGAGAGCCAAAATGGTCATCAGTGATATGTAGATGTAGGTGTATTTCATCCTAACATAGTCCTTGATTTAAATGGAAATGGTTGCACTAGTGAGACAAGACATGGCGTCCTTTTTATGGTAGTTCTAGCTATTAAAAACTGCTGAAAAATACGTATTTTCCAAGTTTGGCCATTTCCTTTTTGGAAGCAAAAGTAGGAAAATAATAACCCTTCCTAAATAGTAGATCCTGTAATTAACTTGGACAAAGGGGGATTAACAGCAAGTGACAATTCACTCTTACAGCTCCATTTTCAGCAGCTGAGAAATCTGTTGTACTTTACATTAGCAGGACATTGAAAAAGCTTAGAAATGATGAACACAATAAAATACTGCATACAATAGTAATGTGTCATTTATGCAATAAACTGTACAAGATACTACAAATGTTATAAACCGTGTTGCAAACAGTATCTTCGATTTCTTTTAATATCTATAGTCTCATTATGTGATAAGAAATCCCAGAACCTCTAAATATGGATGTGGGATATAGGCAAGGAGAAAACTTGTAGCCAGGTCAGAGATCCGTATTACTGATACGTCAGGAGTGGTTTCTATGTGAGCTAGAAGTCATAGGATTGTCACCATTGTTATAGCTACCTTTCAGGGTAGGTAATTTGGTGATGCAAAACAGAGATGATTTTCATAGTGTATGGTATGGAAATGAGACAAGCTGAGAAGGTCATGCGGTCAGCCTCTCAAACAAGAGCAAGAAATAACCACGTCAAAAAACTCTTTGAATATTAGAATGCAAAACAACTACCCAAAATATTTGCATGGTTAAAAGAGAAGAGCAAAACTCTTTCTGTTTGCTTTTGTGTGGTTTATCACTGATTAGAATAGCAGCTATGCAATTTTTCTTCAATTACAAGTTAAAAAAATAGGATAGGATTTGGAGTCCTGAAGAGGTATTTTTGATGTGCATTTTATACTAAAAAGGAACCAAAGCGACTTCTTGAGAGACTGTTTGCCAAGTCAAAATTGAACTTTGAAGAAAGAAGTTTGAGTAGAACTTGATGCAGGGATAGTTGTAGGCAACTTCATAGCGGAAGGAGCAGATGCTTAGCCCCTAGAGTAGATAGAGATTTTGCTTGCTGCAGTAACCTGTCTGTAACAAACCAGTAGAGATCAGATGTTTTTACAAGAGAGACACCACTCTCTACTTTTAAGACATGGTGATGGCTGGCACAGTGATCTTGTAGGGAATTATTTCAGTAAGACTTGAACAGATGTGTGGGTTTAGGTTTATTATTCTTCCTTTTTGTAGATCTTCCTAGCACTGAGCTTTGTTTGGATGCTTATCTTCATATATTCTGTCTGTTACTACRAATGATCTCAAGGAAGAGGTTCCTCTCACCTGACTTTAGACAGCAATTATATGAAGGTCTGTGCCTTACATAGTCACCATGTTGTCTTTCTCCAGTCTGTGGAAARAGATGGTGATTTTTAGGTTATGATTCATCTGAGGTATTCTGAGTGAGACAAATCGTGTTCTAAAAGTGCCTGTTTATCTCCTCAGACTAGAGACAGCTGAATGACTAGCTCAGACTTACACATCTGTGTTTGCTCAGATATATCACGCCCAAGATGCAGCCAGTAGGTGCTTTGTTTTTCCTAGAGATGCAAATCTATTTACAAGTGGCATGTGATTTTACATAAGATTACCTCACTGTCTTGAGACATATTTTAGGACATTTGGGAGTGGAGATGTGCTTTGTTCTAAGCAGATGCAAAGCTTTCCGTAGCTGCAGATGGGTAATATGTAGTTGATGGTAATTATATGCAAGGCAGATACATAAAAATTTTAGGAGTATTTCACCTCTCACTCTTTTTGATGCCACATTTTCAGTAAAGCTTCAGAGTGTCTGGGTATTCCTCTGCATCCTAATATCACATTATTTCCAATTAAAGTTCTTCTATGGCAACCTTTTAATGAACTTTAAGCTTTCAGGTACTCAGGTACACTTGACATGTGTTTTGATAAATTGAAATGCAATTGTATATGTGGTATACCCAAGGTCTGCTTAAGTTTTGCCTGAAATGACCAAGAACTAGATAAACCAAACTTAAGCCTGAACTAGAGATTATTTAGATCCTTAGGTTAACAGAAGAAACTTTTGAATGTGGATGTGGCCTAAAGCTTTACAGGTTCAATCAGTGGGTAAAAATAYATGGACTGAGCAATTGTCAGTGTTAATGAAGAGTGACAAACAATGAGTGAATAGTGTAAAAGCTAGGTATACTGAGAAAAAATGATCCTGTGATTGTGAAGGCAAATAAACTGTTACAGGTCATCTTTCTAATTCATAGTTAAGATGTATCAGGTGTTGCTGCTCTTTGTCTTCAAACACTGTTACATACTTTCTGTTGCTTAAATCTGTTTCTATACGATTCATTTGTAATCTTTTTGCATTCCTTATTTATCTTTGAACACTTGTCTAATTTTCTCAGTTTTCCTCTGCTTTGCTCTCTCTAGGAACTGTTTGTTGATTCAGCTACATCTTTAAGTCGATCGAATTAATTGCAAGAGGCTAGACTAGACGTGAGTGGAATACTGAGGCATCAGGTTTGGTGAGGCATTGCTTGCAGTACTTAATCAGCAGCCATGTGTAACTTCTTGGGATAAGTACTAGGGTCACCAGAAAAGGCTGCTACTGAACAAATATTGAAAAAATTAATTGGCAACTTTTAAGGCACCCATGAAATTGTCAGAGATATGTTCTCAGAAGATAGGTATGGTTTTTGCTCTATCACTTGTAACAGGCATAGAGTTAAAAATATTCTGAAAAGCAGCTAGCTCTTTGATCAAGAATTTAGCAAGTCATAGAACACCAAGAACAGCTGTGTGGTTTAATGATATTTTTAAGATTTAAGGATTTAGATATATCAAAGTGGGGGATGTATCTCCTCATTTCCAGGGAGGCAGGGGAAGTGGATTTAACTGTTTCATGTAATTGGTGATCCTTCAGTATGCTGTTTACAGAAACATACAAATATGTAAATTGCTCAAAATAGCAATATATGTGAAACTTCAGTCTATGCCTCTGTTTCTCTTAGTCATAGCCTAGGAGCCAGAGAGAATACACTTCACGTGAAACAGCRTTGCCATTCATGGAATAATAGCAAAGATTTGACATCTAGGGGGTGTCAAGACATACCTGATATATTAATCTCCACAGATTTACCCTATTAGTAGATATTTCCCAAAGCATTCCTGCTTTTTTCTGCCTGGAAATCTTGTAAAGTAGACAAAAAAAAGTATTTAGTAATTTGKCTGGGATTTCTGGTGTCTTGACAATGTAGTTAGAGGAAGAAATGTAGAMGACTAGAAGGCCCAGAAGAATGGCCACTGCTCATAAACAGATCAGCTACATCTTTTTTTTTCAGCCTGCAAATCGAAACTTAAGAGCAACAGAGAGGAAGTTTTAATAGCTCCCTAGGAAACAAAATTTCAAAGGTATGCAAGCTGAACTGTTTTTCATTAGCCGTTCTGTTTCTCACAAATCTTAATAAGTTTCTCTGTCCTGTTCACTGAGAGTCTCCGTATGTCAGAATAACATTTAACATCCATATGATTTTTAAGAGGAGACATCGTCTCTATTTCAGAAGTATAGAGGAGCACCCAAAATAGCTTTGGACAGAAATGGAGAAGTATCTCACTGAAATTAGCGGAGATGTACATAAGGAATTGAAATAACTACTCAAGCTGGAACTGGGCCAGTGCAGCACTCCTGTAAGACATACGTTGATAAGTAGACATTGCACATACCAATCACAAGAATTTCATATCTAGCAGCATAATGTGTAGTAAGTTCACCAGATATCAGTTATATCTGGTGCTCAATCATGTATCTTGGCACAGAGTACTGTGCATGCAACAGAACTGTCTTCCTTCACAAAATCTGTGRGAAAGATGGTAATAAAAAACTGGAATGGACTACCTCTCAAAAACACATGTTGTATTTACTTTCTTACACTTTCTGTATCTCTGATGCCCAATAACTAAAGAAYTGGATGATGAAAGAGATGAGGCATTTCTGTCTGGTGCTGTTTGCAATATTGAAATAAATTGGTACATAACAACAGCTCTGTGTATAGCATTCAGTCTGTTTGATGGAGATTGCTAAGAAAGATAGGAGGGCCTTGAGAGAGCCCAACAGTTCATCTGACTAGTGTGAGAAGACTGTTAACAAAATCCAAGCCAGCTCCATTCTGGAATGGATCTGTAAATACTGTATGTAAAAATAAGAAATAGGAGTTGTTTCACCAGTTACGGCAATGATTTCTGAGCATATGGGAATCTGGAATGTCCCCAGATATTGCTAGGAAACATTCTGCATTTTTTTTTTACTTTGCTGGCTAAGTCAGTATGCGAACCACTGTAAGTGTGTGCATTCAGTATGCGAACCACTGTAAGTGTGTGCATTCAGCCTGATGAAACGACGGCAGTCAGCATCTTGCTTTGCATTGCAAGAACTGCAACAGCAGTTCTTCCAACAGCATTGGAAGAACTTAAGAATTAGAACCCCATTGTAATCTTTTTATTTTTTTCTTTAATGTGTACAAATCTGTTGCTCATGAAAATAAATATTGTAATTGACATTGTCCAGAGCCAGGAACAATACAAACACTTGTAATTTCATCCTGACCAATAATGTAATGATTCCAGTGTAGCATTCTGTGCTCAAGAGAAGAGGAGTAATGAACATTTTGCCCTATAAAAAATGCAGAGGATAGGATGACAGCACTTACAGACATACAAAGTGTTTCATCCAGATACACACTTAACAAAGGAAGATAAGTGTCATCTCTGGACTTGTCATTATGTGATTGCTTTTCATCGGAGTAAATACCACCGCATTGATTGGAAAGAGCTGCAGCTTTTTGTATCATTGTGCATCAAGAGTATATCTGGACCTGTTTTATTGCTATTTGGACCAGAAGTAATTTTATATCTGAAGAAATAATTCTATAGGCAAGTCTCACTGCTTTGAGGTATTTTGTTGGCTTACCAGCTGCCTTCCCAGATTACTTTTATCTGTTGCAGACAAGCYTTACTATGGCACTTCTATCATCCATGTATGCTGAGAACAGATACTGGCTGCTCATTCTGAATGATGGCTAAAGGCAGGGTTCTTTGATATTGCTCTCAAATCCTCCAAGAGTCAACATCTTCCTCTTTCCTGATAACTCCTTACATGCCTGAGCATTATGCTTGCAGTTAGACCTGTAGAGGGGTCCTAAATGCTTTTTCTCTGTGTGGAAAAATTACAAGGGAAGTTAAGAAGCTTTCATGATTAGAGATACGTATTTGGGGTCATTGTGAAGCTGGATGTATTTTTGGGATCGCATTGGGGTGCCATATCACCTAGAGGTTTCATGAGCACATCAAGGGTGGCAGTTATATCTCTGACATCCATCAGCTGCATGTCAGAAGTGAAGAGGTGAATAAATTTTTTTTTCCAAAATGTTAGTGGTGAGTCTCAATTTATGACAATAGCAAGGATCAATCCTGAGGATGGTGGGGCAGAGGACTCCTTGCATGAAGAATGTGCCCCACTGCTCATGTCAAGRGAGTCAGGGCTTCGACAGCTTGACCTACAGTCCCATCCTTTCTGTCAGCCAGGCTGCCATCCCTGGCATAAACACTATCATGTTTGAAAGATGTGAACAGCTAACATACTCAATATCTGCTTTTTACCATCCCCCAGCCCCTCAAATTTTGCATCCTCATAGTTGCTAAAAACAATAGCTCCCAACTGTTATCAGTGAGCATGCCTCTTTTTTTTCCCTGGTACTCTTCCACAACCTGCATACTGCATGTCCACATATCCTTCAGTTACACTTCTCATAATGTGTATACAACTGCCTGTATCACTTCACCTAAAGACCCCTCCACCCCTAACTCAAGTCATATGCTTCTCTACTCTGCTGTACTTGCTGATCACTGTGTCGTCAGTTTGGTTTCTCATTAGAAGAGACTTGGTCAAAACACACARCAGATTCTTTGAGCACTATATCGTTTATAAATACATATTAAGTATAAGCTCATTTTGATAATAAACTACTAATACTGAAAATCAGTATGAGTTTGTTTTTCTGTAAAATTTGCAGGGCTTTTTCTGTCAGCATATGCAGAAAATCATTTCTGTATCAATATTTCCAGAAAAGTTTAATAAAAACATAACTCTCAAATGCTTTTAACCATAAATCCCTTATCAATGCATAAGCCGCCTTGGAGCTGCATTTTCGTTATTATCCTGCACACAAACATTAAAAATTGAAAAGCACAAATTACAACCACTGTTTTGTCCCTGCACATGCCTCAAGCTCACTGCAAAGTAGCTTTAATGGTGTGGCAAAACTTGGAAATGTCCGTACAGGAAATAAATAAAATTCTAGAAAGAGAGCTTGATCTTAGGGAGGGGGAGGTTTTGATGTATTTCTTTTCCCCATCATTGCTGATGGTAAATACAATGAAGCAGTGTCTTAGTATGCAACCTCCCAGGTAGCCCTCAAAATGCAGTGTAGTAAGTCAAAGAGTTTTAATAAATCAGAAGGCCACTTACAATGGGATGAAGCCCAGAAAAAAACTTTATTATCTCTAGATTTTTCCAAGGTTGTAAGCCAACTCCTTCCATGTAGTGCCAAGGAAATAGAATAAGATACAGTAACTACTTACAWTTTTTTTTCTCTCTGACCGGGTTGACTTGCAGCATCCAGATTCTCAAAGGATATTTGTGTTAACGTCAACCAAATATTTAGTGAATGTAGCAGTTAAGGCAGGGAGGGGGAAGGAAAAAAAAGAAAAAAAGAAAGTGACCTCTAGAGAGCTTGCTTCTGGAAGCTCCTGGCAGCATAAACTTTTCAAGTGCAACTTACGTTGACAGTAATGGTGATATGGAAGGGATAGCTCTGGTAAATAACTCCAAAGATAATCTAGGGTTGTTCCCCGCTAGTAACCCATGGCTCATAGTGAAGTAAAACCAAAAGTTACTTCAGGTGCATTTAGTCATTTAGTCCAAGTTAAATCCATCTGAATTTAGGCATGCAATAGAGGTCACTAAACTAGACTCTTAATTACTTCGAATGTCTTCTATAGTGCCTCTGGAGGAGTGATTCAGCGGACTACAAACAGAAATACTTCT
>NW_028186801.1:794302-1024302 GCF_003343005.1 Rhea americana | reverse complement strand
AAACTCTTTCCTCTTAGGTCAGCTGAAGTCAATAGGAACAYTGGCAGTGACCCCACTGGATCTTTTTTCTATGAAAATAACCTTTTCAATATCATCTTGGAGACTGGTTGCGTGTTCTAGCATATACCATTCAATACCCTACTGACGCACATTCTTACTCCATGTGCAAAAGTGAAGTCATACTGTGAATGTTGCACATTTAAAATGAGTTAAAAATCACATTCAAATTAATTTCTGTGTGAGCTTCATCTATTCAGTTAATTCAGTTYAAAAACAATTGACTTTAAATTGCAATTAAGCCATCAATATTCTATGAACTTATTGTCAATCAAGACAGAAAAAGCTTCTTTGGCTCTTTCTTTTTCCATTATTAATATAACTTTAACTTTCTGGCAACCAAATCATGTTTGTAGTGACTTTTTTTCCAAGTTGCAGCTCTTAACAAAAGCTGGGTGTGGGGGAGAGGGCTCTTTATTTATTTATTTATTTATGAGTTGTCTCATTGGCTAGGACTTTGAATTTTGACTGTAGATTTTCTCACTTTCCTAAGGCACAAAGTGATGACATAAAATCTTCATTTATGTTCTCTTAAGTTAAATAGTCTTTTCTCTTTCCTTGAACTTTTTCTTGATAGCAGTAGCTTCAATTCCCTAGGTATTCACTGTGAACACTCTTGAACATGTTATGTGGAGGGGGAACGAAATGGAATCGTGTATAGTGCTGTAGTATTCAATCATAAAACACAGTGAGCTCCTCTCAAAAACAAAAAACAACCCAGTAACCCAACAAAATCTCACCCGAGGAAGACAGATAATCGTTTATGAAGAATGGCAGCAAACTGCAAATCAATCTTGATGCCTTTGTCTCGACAGGTTCACAGACAGAATGTAACCTCATGTAAAATGGAAACCTGTGAAGAAAGATACAGATAGCAGTTGGAGTTGAAAGTAGCAAACGGATATTTCTCTTCTTAAGTGTCAGCTTTTCTAAAACGCTATGGTGATTTGGAAAGTCCCAAGAGTGAACTGCAGAGTTTTCCTCAGCAAAATCGTTGGATTTTTTAGTTATTTCTCCAAGTCATTGATGTTCAGAGATGGTGTGTGAGGGAAAAACACCATGTCTGTGTGTTTTTAGCCCCCTTTTTTTGGATTAGTTTGCTGTACTGCTGAACCAATTTCGTTTTGAAGGGCAAGGAGTGAATGTGATGGATTTATCTTCAGAAATGAACAAACATGGAAGGAATCCAGTAAGCCACAAGCTAGAAGACCAGAAGAAGGTAACATTATTTTTTATTATACTTAATTATCTTTGAATTATAAACTCGTGGGTAATTTTTAGTAAACTGGAAACAAATGTGCTTTAGAGGATGAAATAGTCTGCCTTTGTGCTCACACAGAATAGCAGTACAGAATCTCAGAATCACAGAATTGGTAAGGTTGGAAGGGATCTCCTGAGATCACCTAGTCCAACCTCCCTGCTCAAGCAGGGTCACCTAGAGCATGTTAGACAGGGTTGCATCCAGGCRGGCCTTGGAGATCTCCAGAGAASGAGACTCCACAACCTCTCTGGCCAACCTGTGCCAGTACTCTGTCACTCTCACAGTGAAGAAATTCCCCCTCATGTTTCAGTTTTTGCTCGTTGCCTCTTGTCCTTTTGCATAGGACAACTGAAAAGAGTTTGTCCCCATCCCCTTGACACCCTCCCTTCAGGTACTTGCACACATTGATAAGATCCCCCCTCAGTCTTCTCTTCTCCAGGCCAAATAGGCCCAGTTCTCGCAGCCGTTTGTCGTAGAGCAGATCCTTCAGTCCTCTGACCATATTCATAGCCATATGCTGGACTCTCCCCAGTAGCTCCATGTCTCTCTTGTGCTGGGGAGTGCAACTCTCCAGCCTGTCCAGGTCTCTGAATGGCAGCCCTCAGATGTATCTGCCACTCCTCCCAGCTTGGTACCGTCAGCAGACTTGCTGAGGAGGCACTCTGTCCCCTCGTCCAGGTCAYTGATGAAAAAKTTGAACAGCATGGGACCAAGTACTGAGCCCTGAGGGACTCCACTAGCCATAGGCCTCCAACTGGACTCCACGCCACTGATGATGACCCTCTGAGCTCTGCCTTTCAGCCAGTTCTCAATCCACCTCACTGTCCACTCCTCTAACCCACATTTCCTGAGCTTCTCCAGGAGGCTGTTCTGGGAGACAGTGTCAAAAGCCTTGCTGAAGTCAAGGTACACAACGTCCACTGCTCTTCCGTCGTCCACCCAGCCAGTGATGCCATCATARAAGGCTATCAGGTTGGTTAAGCAGGATTTCCCCTTGGTGAATCCATGCTCGCTACTCCTGATCCCCTTCTTTTCCTCCATATGTCTGGAGACAACATCCAGAATGAGCTGTTCCATCACCTTACCAGGGATGGAGGTGAGGCTGACCGGCCTATAGTTTCCTGGGTCCTCCTYCTTGCCCTTCTTGAAGACTGGAGTGACATTGGCTTTCTTCCAGTCCTCAGGCACCACTCCTGTTCTCCAGGACCTTTCAAAGATGATGGAGAGCAGCCTGGCAACAACATCYGCCAGCTCCCTCAGTACCCATGGGTGCATCCCGTCTGGGCCCATGGATTTGTGGATGTCTAGCCTAGAAGATCTCTAATCCTATCCTCTTCAACCAAAGGAAGGTCTTCCTTTCTGCAGACTTTCTGCCTTGTCTCCAAGCTCTGTGATTCGGGAGGGCTACCCTCAGCAGTGAAGACTGAAGCAAAGAAGGCATTCAGTAATTCTGCCTTCTCTGTATCCTTCGTCAGCAGGGTGCCCATCCCATTCAATAGTAGGCCCACATTTTCCCCAGTCTTCCTCRTGTATTTGAAGAATCCTTTCTTGTGGTCCTTAACATCYCTTGCCAGACTTAATTCCAAATGGCCTTAGCCTTCCTCGCAGCGTCTCTACATATGCTGACTGCATTCCTTTAATTCTCCCAAGCAGCCTGTCCCCTCTTCCACATTCTGTGTATTTTCTTCTTCTGTCTGAATTTGGCCAAGAGCTCCTTGCTCAYCCATGCAGGTCTCCTGACCSCTTTGCTGGACTTCTTACTCATAGGGATGCGCTGCTCTTGAGCTTGGAGGAAGTGATGTTTGAATAGTAGCCAACTCTCCTGGACCCCTCTTCCTTCTAGGGCCTTAACCCATGGGATTCCACTAGTTAGGTCTCTGAAGAGCCCAAAGTCCACTCTCCTGAAGTCCAGGGTTGCAATCCTGCTTGTTGCCTTACTTCTTTCTTGCAGGATCCTGAACTCCACCATCTCATGGTCACTGCAGCCAAAGCTGCCCCCAGCCTTCACATCTCCAACCAGTCCTTCTTTGTTGGTTAGGACAAGGTCCAGCAGGACACCCTTCCTCGTAGGCTCCTCCACCATTTCTGACAAGAAATTAATCATCAATGCATTGCAGGAGCCTCCTGGACTGTTTGTGCCTAGCTGTGTAGTCCTTCCAGCAGATATCAGGGTAGATGAAGTCTCCCACGAGAACCAGGGCCTGTGATTGTGAGGCTACTTCCAGCTGTATGTAGAAGGCCTCATTGACTTCCTCTTCCTGGTCAGGTGACCTGTAGTAGACTGTGACCTGTAGTAGACTGGCTTCCTGGTCAGGTGGCCTGTAGTACGGTGAACTGCTGTTACAGGACATTGTCTAGTAATATTGTTTTTAAAACTGCCTGATTGCCTGGTAATTTTGTGTGAAATGCTCAATGAACTTGTCTAGCAAATTGGTTGGCAAACCTCTCACTGTCAATGCTGAGTTGATGCCAGAAACCTGCTGATCTGGAATAAGTATCTGGCAGTGRTCTAACACCCTTAGAGATCTTTGTCCTTCACATGGGAATGTCTTTCTATTGTATCCTAGCAATTGTTCTGTATCATTTGGTTACCTGGTAGTCTACTGTTGCTATTAATATTTCTCAGGTGTGATCTGTTAGTACCTTAAAGTAGTCTGAACAAGTAAATTCATTGCCTACAATGTGGAAAATCCTTTTGGAAAATCTGCTGTGATAGACTGTCCCAAATGTGTACAAAGAGACTGAGACTGTCCCTKACCTCCCAGTCTATCTGTGTTACTGACTTAGACTATGTTGACTATGTTCTGGAAATCTTTTTTAATACTTACTTCGTAAACTTGAATTTCATGCTTTTTATCTTCTGCAGGTCCTTCTTCTACTTTGCTGTGCTTTATTAGTCTTTTAATACTGCATTCATAGATTTCTCCTGAAAATAGKTTTTTTTTAATCTCCAGTTTATTAAATACTCAAAACTCTTTAATGCTTTGTTGGTAGACTAGGAGGAATCCATCAAACTCAATTTCAAAAATATTTTAAAATTCCTACCCAGGCCTCTCATCGCATTCATTAACCTTCTTTCTTAATGTTTCTCAAACTTTCCTTACCATAAGCAGTACATAAATAAAATCTCTACCAGTGATGTCTAACAGGCTTTATGGATTTTTCAGAATACACAACTGTTAGGCAAAAACAAGACTCACTCAACCCCCATCATTGTTTTAGTGGACTGTAGATGGAAAAAGCTATACAGTATAACCGTATAAATAAGAAATAAGTATTTTTGATTTACTGTGCAAAGAAACAAAATCTCTCCTCTTTCCAGATCACTGAAGTAATAGTATGACATAGAAGGTGAAACCATCTTCCATCTTCCCATTSAAGTGAAAGAACTGACAGGCTTCGGTAGTTAGAGAAAGAAATTTTTAGGCAATTTTGAGATTATTGTAATGAGTAATGACTTTTCATTGTTTCAGGTTTATTTGCTATTCTTCTACCAATAATCTCTGTGCATTGACGTGACCTTTTCAAAATAGTTGGCCCTAAGCACCCTTACTACATCCTTGTGTCTGAAGATGCCACAGTTCCCTGAACTTTTGTATTGGGCCCTACATGGCCATCTCATGTAGCCACTCACGTTAGATCTGGGTCAGATGTGGGCACCGGYCACACTTGAAACGGGCAGAGCATATGACGTAGGGTTTTATGTCTGATTTAACATCTTTATGCTGGCTGAGGGATAACAGACTTCTGACATATTCTTCCTGGTGTACCTGGACTCTAATGTAAGGTCTGCASCAAGTGTCATCAGCAGAAAGAGTTCATTCTGGTGCAACATTTTGTGCCAGTGGTACACTTAACCTAATAGTAGACCTTAAAATGAGATTTAGTGGTCTCCTTGAGTTATATATAACATAGGTTCAGTGAGACTGTTAACATCCATATGATGTATAAGACTGCAGGTTATGTACTTTATTATTATATAGGTTTATAATAAGTGCTTGCATTATTTTGGAATTTTGATATGAAAGCCACAGGCTAATAAGTTTTAAGTAATTTTGATCTTACTTGGGAAAATACAAATTGGTAGAATTTAGTGTCAGCAAAAATAAAACTGTTGCAAGCCCCAGAAAATTGAACACTTGGCTTTAGTGCTTCTGTAGTGCCTGTGCGTTAATCTAAGTCATTTAGTCCTAGCAGATAACCCTTTTAAAGCGCAGAGAATTGCTGGAAATATACCAGGATAACATATGTGATGAAATTATTGGGAAAATATATTCAGCCTTTGAGCAGTTTTTGTAATGGAACAGACACATATGATAGGAGATAACTGGTTTAGGGCTTGAGACTTTCTCCAACTCTTAATTCCCACTCTTTGTGGCACAAAAGCAAAGCTAAACTGAGAAATATTAGCATAGATCACAACATCCGGTGTATTACTTTCTGAACCCTTATATCTGATTTAGAGTTGAGCATATTTGCTCTTTTACTCCTCCCTCTTTTTCTCAAAAGGATTTTTTTTTCTTTTATGTCTAATACTAGCAGGTTCGCTTGCAGAGACTGACTCTTCAGATTGCCTAGGAGGAGAAAGATTGTTTCAAAGAGGATCTGTTGTACCTCAAGGTCAAATGTTTTCTTTGAGTGAGCTTGTAGATATTTTATCCAGCTGTAGAAGAACCATGCAATGACCAGTGAAAAATCTGTAGCTGCTAAAAGTCTCTGGCCCTGTGACGTGATTGATACTGAAGAATTAATTGTGATGATGAAACAGAAGTCTGGTTAGTTTTCATTACATACAGGAATCCTAAGTAGTAATCTAACATCAGTATACTAATATCTGCTTTGTTAAAGATTAGTGTTATATGTTAATAAAATGACTCTTTAAAAGCCATGGGAAATAGAAGTAGTAATCTGACTATTTCTTTGTTAATCTGATATAAAGCAAATTTGGAAATATGTTGGACAAAAATCAGTGAAATGAAAATGAASTATTTTGGGGAAAAATTGGCTGACTTACTGCAGTCGGTTCAGGCTGTGCGTATCCTAGTACTACTCTACCTGGATCACACCTGGCAGAAGTCAAGCTGAACTTCTTGCATAGCTGGTGTTCTTACAAATTAATGAAAAACAGTTGTGTTCTGGGAGGATTTAACTGTTGTGTTGCTGCAGTATGTATTGCAGTGGCCTCTTTTCATCATGGGAAATTTTAAAAAGAAAAGAAAAAAGGTACCTAATAAAACTTTCTCCTTTTGAAATAGGTATATAAATATTTTCAGGTTGCCTTAAAATACAAACTGCCTTGATATTTAGCTTTTTAACAGTTTYATTGCATGGTACATGTTACATGGTTACTTCCATCTGATTTGGTATACATTTGGGATCTAGACAGCTGTATTTATGCAGTCTTCAGTTTGATAGTACATGAAYTGTCATGTTATAGGGCACTGAGATATGTGGCTTATTTCAAAACCCATCAATTGTGATTACCTGTGTTTTAAAAAGGTGCACGCTCATTTTACGGCTGCAAAACTGTCAAGCTCCTTAGTCATTCTGTAGCTCCGATGCCATGATGGTTTTAGGGATTTCTGTCAATACTCTGCTTACTTTGGTGGGAATGGCAGGTCCCTCCAACTGGGCTGGTACTCTGACACACAAATCAAGGCTCAGGGCTCACAAATCGAGGCAAGAGATTCTGGCAGCTGCTTTTCTCTGCTTGTGGAAGCAGTAGACCAATTTTGTGGCTGAGGTGTCATGGAGAAAAGCGAGGTAGACTAACWGAAGTCAATTCAGAGAGGAAGAAGATCTTAGGAAGATCGTTGTAGTCAGTTTCTTCGACTTCCTGTGGAACAGAGGCCATAGGGTTTTCCTCTGTGGATTCTTCGTGATGGAGAGAAGCCTCAGGAAGTTGGTAAGGGGCTGGAATGGGCAGGTTGGTGATGTCCATCACTGTTGGCTGCTGAGGACCATGTTTTCATGGCATCGCTGTCCACAGTATGTCCCCCCTGCCTCCCTGGAAATGCCAAATACACAGCTCAATACATGCAGAGAATTCAGGTTAAGTGCTGTCTTTCTGCATCTATTTGCTGTTCTCACAAGGTACTAGAATTTCTTTTAAATGGTATAATAAAACAATATTATTGGCATTCATGTCCAAAGCCCTTGAGGTATTGAATCCATTTCTTACTGTTTAAAATATGGCAAGTCCATGAATTTAGCATATGGCAAGTAGTATAGAGAACTACAAACTACCATCTTGAATAACAGGTTTCAATAGGGAACTTGCTGTAAATAGCCGTATTAAAACCCAGAAAAGACTGCTTTATCTATATTTCATCATTCAGTGGGATGCTTTTGTTTTCAAAATCCACTGAAAAATTTATAATCTACTGTCATATACATGGCTTATACTTGTCAAATCTGTGAAGTACATATTCAGATTTTCCCAATTAATCCAGCTATTTAATTTTTCTTTTTTTTTTCTCSTCAAGAGAGTCCTGTTGTTGGCATTTCTTTCATAGACTRTGCAGGTTGCTCGGTATCTTCAAAGAACACCTGCTAGCTGCAGGCAGGGAAAGCCAAGCATTTGAATGATGTTTGCAACTGTGGCCTTGTCGAAGTCCAGAGACCATGTGTGTGCGTGCTTCAACATGTACACATAGATGTGTGTGAGGCAACACACAAGCAAATAATTCAGGTTATAATACCCTCAAGTATCATTTATGTGATTGACCTTGTGTAAACCTATGAAACTTTCATATTTACAGTAACGTAGAAAACGTTTTCCAGTAATCATAGTTCTTTCTTCCTTAAAGATTTGGCACCTCTTATTTGTCGATGAAGTAATTTACTGCTTTTTGTTGTTCTATATTGTCTAGTGTGTTTTAGAGGAGTACAAGCACACTGAGCCCCTTTCCTGACTCACAGAAAATTGTGCATGTCTGAGTTTAAAATCCATCCCTTCAGCAGAGCACAGTAGTAAGGATATTCTTGCAGTACTGGTCATTTACAAACAGGACTCTTTGCACCTCTGATTACAGCAGTGACACATGGCTTGGAGTTCTGCATGTCTCCAGTGCTTGCTGTTGTCAAGGGCAGCTTCTCATCACATTTCTTCTTAGCGTCCCTCAGCCAAAACCTAAACAATTGAGAAAGCGAAACTTGGGTGTTTTGTATATTTGATCTTTGTTCTTGATGTGTTTTTAGGACAGGTGAATTTGAGGTCTTGGTGTCTCAGGTTGTAGTTCGACCCAAATGAAATGAACATGAAGGAAAGATTTTTTTTTTCCCTGTATGTATTTGGGTTATTCTTTAGAGTAAAGAGAAAGTAAAGGGATCTCACTCACTTTCAGAAGAAAAAGTATTATGGCCTTCAGCTTTTTGTAGGCAGATATGCCACTGAATTCAGAGAGATTTTTCATAAATACCAAGACTCTATTACTAGGCAAGAAGTGAATCTAATTAATAATCAGAGATATCAAGCAAGGCTGCAGATGCACACGTCCTTCCTCTGCTGGTGGAATGTTTTGGACTGAGGATGTACACAGCTCTGCGGATCTCCACACTAGCCATTTGTAGATAAACAAAAGGTCCAATAATCAGTCAGTTTTTGCTCTATATGGTAAAACACTAGTCTACTGTCAAAAGTGTTAGGCAGTCTTGATATGTGATCCTTGAAAAATCAGATCAAGAGATAAGGCTTAGAAGGGACAGATGAAATGAGAGTAATCAGCCTGTACATCACACTGTTCCTCTGTTTCCTGCCTGCTTCTTCTCAGTCAAGATTCAGAGCACAGAACAATATTTTTGGAAAATCAAATGTTGTCGTCATGAGATAGCTATGTTCTTGTGTGCATGTACTTGTGCTGCCATGTCTGCACTCCTCCTTTTAGGAGGAGTTGCCATCCAACAGCTGTCTTTAAAAATAATCATGTCAGATTTTGGATATGCCATGTTTGCTATTCCTATTTAAAAGCTCATTTTTATTTGAGGACCTAGGATCTCAGTGACTGTTCTGTCCCATGAAAAGTTGATTTCTTCCATCCTGTTGCTACTTTTCTTTCCTAGGCAGCTCTAACTTAGCTTTCTTTTCCTCCCCTCTCTATCTTCATATATACATACGTATTTGTTCTGTGTGTTGGTGTCCATTTGCCTGTCTGGCTCTCTGTGGGTGATGCTTTCGAAACAACTGGTGGTCTGAAGATCTACCAAAGAACTGTTAATTCGTTATCTCACCACAGCTATTGGGTTTTTTGCAGGACATATTCAGTGTTCTAACCAAAAATAGTGGGGTGAGGGCTTGAGAGGTCTTAGGGTTGAAGGGGGGGTATGTGTGTATTCTTTTATGTTTTCCTGKTTTTTTGTTGCTGTTATTGTTGTTTTTTAATCCTGCTCAACTAGGGACAGAGATAGGAAGAGCCACTCAGCTGATCGGGAGAAATGAGCTATGGTGATAAAAATGCAGTTGCTTTCCAAATTCTTTCCCTCAGCAGCCTGTCACATGTTGCCTCCCTCCTTCCCATGCGCTATCTCCCTCCATACTCCATGGGTTTTCTGCCTCAAAATGTATGCTAGAAGAACTTGAATTATTTTTCTCACTGCCAGACCTCCCTGGGGCCCCACCACCTGACTCCTCTTGCTCTCTGAAATCAATACATGGACTCTATTAGTGCACTTGTTCCARTTTTAAAAACAGTCTTTACAGGCTCAGTAAATGGTATTAAATGTCATTTTATCAAACACAAAACGTATGTTTGATAACTGACCAGGTAAATTCACACCCTCTGCTGCATGTTTACTGTTTCCTTTTCCTGCTGTTAACGGACTGTGATATAAATATGATAATATCTGGTTTTTTACGCTTTCTACTTTTTCTTGCCTCCTCTAATCCCCTATCTGCAACAAAATCTCAATTACAAATTAGTATTTTGACCCAGTGCTGCACCAAAATGATGAAGAAATTAAATGCTAATTAATTTCTTGTTTCCTTAGAAAGGTATTATGTCTTACTTTCTCAGATGATTGCTTAGAATACAAAGTAGGAGTTACACCAGAATATCATCAATGCATGCTTGAAGGAACTCAGCTGCTTTGCAGTTGTTTGTGTTGGCAGAATTTTGTGTAATCAGATACCTGAGATGAATGCTATTTTCTACAAACACATACTACTCTGCACTATAGGKTGGAATGAGAGAAAAGAAGGCTTTTCATTTAGAGTGGTTACTTGTTGTTGTTATTTGATTTTTTTTCCCTTCGAAAAGATGCAGACTAAATAGGAGAGCGATACAATTATTTACCATCTTAGCTCTTTGTTTAGTACTAAAGGCACAATTTCATGTTTCTATAGCTTCTTGTTCCATTGTTATTAGTACATATACAAAGGGAGATTTAGGCATCTTGTCTTAAAAACTCTTATCTAATTTGGAGTAAGATACAATGAATAAGAAGTGAAATCAGTGGAGGTAGTATCACATGATAATATATTTTGCTGTAGGATACCTTGACGGTTACAAATCATCTGCAAGGTTTTCATTTGTCAAGTATGAAAAAATAGCTAGCGGCTTCCCACTATAAATCTGGCTTTTGATTRCTCTTGCTCCTAGCTTTTTCAAAGAACACTCTTGTTAGCTTCAGGACAAAGAACAGTTTTAGAGATAGTAAATAGCTAAACCAGTAAATTAAATCACATGGCTTTCTTTTTTGTTGTTTCTCTGCAGTGATACTGCAAAATAAGGAAATTACAGTAGTTATTATTCAGTATTTTCGTGCTCGTAACTGTTATTATTTTCTACATCTAAGTGAGTAATATGTATTCATCTGCTTTTGTCTTGAAATTATCACCATAGAAAACCTATTGTACTTTAAGGATGCAATGCAGATTAGGAAAGCATTGGCCTGTTGAAATAGTAYGCAGCCATATCCTGTCTTTTTGCTTCTAAGAAGAGCACAAGCGCAAGGAAGATGCCCAGAACTCTGTCCTGAGAATCTGAACTGAGGCTTCTAGGTGATACCTTGTTTTGCATTAGGATGTTACTTTGGGACTTTTATTGTCCACCTTCATGAAAGTCACACTTTCAAAAAGTTATTTTGAGGCTTTTTAGTCTGAAGTCTCCTCTTTAAAATAGGGGTGATCCCATAATGAGTGGATTAGGGGTCAACTGTCCTGCCTGCCAACTTTTCTTGTAAGTATTTTCTTAAATCTTTCAGATGATGCTGTATCAAAATGTGCATTCAGAGTAAAAATATTTGCTTGGTTCTGTTAGAACCAAGAATTCTGAACCTCCAATGAGATGCTTGTTTCTACCTTAAACAGGCTAATAAAGACTAAACAGTGTAGTCAGGATACCTCATAAAACTTTAGGAAAAATAAATAAAAAAAMCCCAAGCATCCCACTTACTGCCAGTTCCAGGCAAAAACCAGAACTCTGAAAGACAAAAAATCTTTAAGAGTTATTTTAACACTGACAAGTTAGAACTTTTTTTTTTTTTGATAATTCTTCTGTCTGCTTTTACATTAAGTGATAGGTGTTGCTGTGTACTTAGATAGTTAGAAACAAGGCAGAAAATTGCTTGTTTTTGTTACCAAGTTTGTGTCTGGCCATTTTATCTAAATCATTCTRTATTGTTATATTGAGATTTTAACTGGATCTTGAGCTCGACTCAAAGATCATGGATCTTCCAGGGTGCTGAGGTTATGTTGAAGTACAGCCGAACCATTACAAATGCTGTTGACTCTTCACATGTTATGGATGGAAGTCCTAGCTATTTGCTTCTCTAATTCCCTCAGAACTCTAATTCTCCAAATTGCAAGAAGCAGCATCTCTTTTACTGCTTTTTCAGAATTCAAGGAAGAAAAAGATCAGTGAGGGTCTGTACTGCACTGTGCCTTTGTGGGAGGAATCTGAAAGACTTCTTAGAGACTACATTTTGGATATGCTAAAGGGAGAAATCCCTTGCGCGATCATGCTGCGTACGTGCTTTCACATCACAGTAATAACTTCTAGAACTCATTTTAGACAGGTTTAGCCTTAAGCAATTTATGAGAGTACAAGCCAGTCTGGTACTGTGGTTTTTAGCTTTTGAGTAGAAACGTCGTCTGGTGGAATCATTGACTGATTATCAACGACAATTAATAGTCGCAAAGTGAACCGGATCTTGTTTTCCGGGCTACAGTATGTAAATATGCACTCTGAATAGAGAAAATGAGGAAGGATTGACAAAAGCTTGATACAAATGCAGAACTGATGCACAAAAGAATTTAAAGCCTAACTTCTACGAATGAGTCTTGTAGAATCTTGCATGCTCACAAAATGAAATGYGTGTGTAAAAATATGCAGGATTAGGGTCTAGGTACATTGCTGAGGTCACAGCATTAGTTCTGTAATGCAGGCATCTCATAAATGCAAGTTTTTTGAGTCTGGATATTGCCCTGTTAACTGAAGACTATACTTTGTTATACATTAAGCTTAAATGTAAGCACGTGTTCACGCTGCATTCCAGTAAAAAGATACTACTGGGAGATAATTTATTCTTACTGTCATCTTATTTATTTATTTATTTATTTATTTATTTATTTAAAATATTTAGGTGCTAGTATTGGCTTCTCTGCAGTGCTGAAGTATAAAAAAATGCAAAGGTAGAAAAGAATTTTGGAAATTTTTAGCATTTCCTCTCTAGTGCAAATATAGTTTCTTTTTCATAGGTGGTACAGGCAAACACACATATCCATTTTGATTTCAAAATAAGTGTGTCTGTACATAAATACAGATATAAAAACCTAGCAGTTATGCTATATGTTTGCTGCATGTAAATGAGCAAGGCTTCTTTACTAGAACAGAAGAAAAAATTGATAGAGCTACAGGGTTTAGTATCAGTGTATTTYCTCTACTTGACAGCAGTGTTTTCTCTTAAAACTTCAGGATACTCCAGAGTTAGTAAGCTGAACYTTAGGATGACATAATTTGTTTCTTGTGTTTAATGTAGTAAAATTGTATCTCAGTAGGCACTGCTGTGTGGAAGAGCACATACATTTTTTTAGCATTAAATTCCTTGAGGTCTTCTGAAATTGATAGTATCAGGCACAGCTACTGCCATTAACAGTGCTTTTATCCGAGTGCCTGAATGTAGGTTCATGGAAGGGGACAGCCCTGGCTTCCAGGGCTTGGCCGGAAGGTACGTAGCAGAGCAGCTGCAGTTCCATTTACTGTTCCTAAGGGAAAAATAAACCTGTGTTTGAAATGCAAGTACACAGGTTGTCCTTACAATTTGGGCATTAGCTTTTTTTCAGCTGTCAGTTTTTGCTCTTCCTTTGTTTTTGTTGTTGCTGTGTAGTTTTCTCCTTCCTATCAGGTGTACTCTCCTTACCTGCCATGCTCCTCTGTCTCCTTGCTGCGTGATTGTTGCCCTCTGCTTGCTTTCATTCTCCTTCTGCCTTGCTCAGTTTAACTTCCCTTACTATTCTGTTTTCAGTACTTGTGCGTACACACACACACACACACACACACACAGAGTTAATTATGCGTGTGTGACTCTATGTAAGTACACACATATATTTGTGTATGTGAGTATTTTGCAGTGGGTGCCTGTGTATAAAGATTTGAAACATAGTAGCCAAGGCATAGGGCTATCTCCAGCATAATCACACATTCAAATGTTTTGTTCAGTTCCTCCATATTCAATTTGTGTCTCCATCTTCTAGAAAACAGCATCTTTAGGTCAGAGTCTTGTCTCCCAGTGTGTTTGTACAGTGCTTACAGCAGGCACCTGTCTGTTACTGGGGCCTTAAGTCAGAATTTTAAAACAACAGTAGTAGTAATTGCATGATGTGAGAGATTATATGATGTAAGGATAAATGAGTCCTATTCTAATTAGGACTGACACTTTTTTTTTTTTTTTTTGCAAATCTACATTTCTTAAGTTTTGTTTGTGAGAAAGTTCTGTATTTTCACTTTTTTATGCGTCTAGAGCCTGTCAGTGTTCTCATCTCAGTCAGAAACGGGAATTGAAGAGGCAGACTTAAAATACTGCCAGGTGCCATGTTAACTTCGCGACATTGAGYGTGGGAGGCAAATGCCCCACTGTATCCGCACGCCTAAACTGATGCCAATAAATAAGTTGCATGGCAGAGGACCTAGTGATTCATAAGTGTAGTGGAGTCATCATGCCAATAAATAAAGACCCGGGGGAAAGCTGTGAAAAACCTTTTTTTTAGTTGACTATGTCCATAATGTGTTGTTCGGCAGGATGTTTTCCAGCAACTGTTCTTTTTGGCTTGTGTGCAGAAGTCAGATGATTCTGTATTTATTATTGGCATGATAAATGAGATCCATGGGAGGCCAGAATACACAAATGCACAGTGATTCCACATAATAACCTTTAGAACCCTAATAATYACCCACAAAGCAGTAATCAATGTGGTCCCCTGTGGTGGGCATCATTAAAAATYGGCTTTTACCTGTAGTTACCACAAAATACGCTTTTGATATCCTTAAGATTTTTCCTGCTTACTTGGTAACAGAGGTAAATACTGACTTCTTGAAGGTGATCCCTTTCTTCATATGCTGACTACTTAAACAGATTTTATCTTACATGCCTGTCATTTCTAACTCCACTGAGGCAATAAATCAATATTAAGGCCAAAATTCTGGATGACAGTTACTTAGTTTTGCCTGAACCTACTCTGTATTCAGAGTAGAACAGTTACTGCTTTGTGAAACACCATCTACATTTGTGTTACACAATAATTTATTACTAATACAGATGTGTCTGTTGCTAGTTTACAGTCGCTGTTATGTCACTTTTAGCAAAGATGATCTCCTGTAAGTAAAGCTTAAGGCAGAAAGGCTAAAGGTCTGTTTCTCTTCTAGCTTTGTCAATTCTCCTTGTACCCTTAGGGAACTGCTTAAAGTCGGTTCTACCCATCTGTAACWTTAAGAGATTTATGAATGTTCATTCACTGGTTTTTCTTAGAGTATGAAGATCYTCAGATGGGAGGCCTAATTTATTTGATAGTTTTTAAAAACAAATACACTGTACTCACTGTTACTTATTTGCATTRTGTCAGAGGAAAGATGTCTCAATCACGAACGAAGATACTGTTGTGCTGCCATCGGACAAACACAGAATGAAAAGACTCTGTCTGGCTTAAAGACCTTACAGTTTAGTTGTCATCTCCCTCTTGATTCCATTCTTGTATTTAGCCCCTAACAGTGGAATAAGCTCCATTTCCTTGGTAGAATGTGGTCTCCTACATAAAAATACATCCATCATCAAGGAACTAAGTGGTTTGACGTGGGAGAGAAGGGAGAAGTCTGAGTACCTGTGGGAAATTAAGAAGGACTGCACAGATTTTTCCTTTCTGTCATGTTCACACACACACACACAAAAAAAAMCCACACACACAAAAAAAGTGTCTTGACTTCTACTGCATTGCAGCTTTTTTTTTCCTCCCAATTTCGTGATTTTCCTCCTCCATATAACTTGGTTATCTAAACATCTTCCAGAACTACAAGAGTCTGTTTGGTTACACATTCGGCAGGGGAACACATTCTTAATTYGTTCCATTTTGTTGGTAACTGAACTGTGTGTCACTTCCTGCTCATTGCCAGCTGTCATAAGACTCCTTTTTACAGTGCCAGTTATGCCCTGTATATATTTCCAAATTGACCTTTCAGGAAATCATTGCAAGAGGAGCAGATTTGAATGGATTAGTAGGGGAGATGGAAGAAGGAGATAGCAGAAGAAAATTAGAGGATCTTCCAAATGTTTTCTTATACCAGTCCAGACAACTGGAGTTTTGTTCTTTTCTGCAAACAGATGGAGCTGTTGACAGTGTGCTCTGGAGTAGCTTCAGTCCTGGGGTAAAAAGAGCTTTCTATATCAAAATCTAGTGTAGCTCTCTTTTTAAAAATTGTACTAGTTACGCAAGCTGATTTGCAGAATTGCCTTAGCTAGGAAAAAAAAGAAGAATTAAATGACATGTAAAAACAACACTCATAAGTCAAAGTCATCTGTTAGGAGTTAATGCTATGTCAAGGTTTAAATGATATTGCTTGCATAAAAATGCTCTGAAAATACTCTGTGCTATCTCATGTTCAAGAGTAATCAGCTAAAAACATTATGAACATCACAGAGATGATCCCAAAAGCAAAATTCTTGTATGGATCTGTAATTCGAAAGTGCCAAAGTGATTGTGGAGCTCTCTGATTTTGTTTTAGCCCATCATAAGCACAAAGAGAGAAGTAACTTTTGTTCAGCTCCTCCCCATTCCTGTAGTGTTTTTGTTCACTTTTTGTTAGTATTACTATAAACAAACTATGAAGTATACAAAGAGTTGCAAAACACCTTCAACAGTAGTTAGCCTTTTTCTTCCCTGTTACTTACCTGTCTGTCTATATTGGTAAAATGATTAAAGCAAGCCAAGTCATTCTTTCACAGTGTGTGCCTGGTAATTGTGGCCAATGCAAATTTATCTGTCAAAAATCTTGTTGTGTTGTCTTGATATGTCAGTTCACGGCACAGTTAGAAAGAAAGACAGAGTTGTCATTTGTTAGCAGAACAGCTGGCATAACAGACTGGAAGTCATGCTCTCCAGGAATTAATTTTTTACCAAGGTAAGTCCTGTAGCAGATTTTAAACTGTTAAATTTGCAACTCTGTATTATACTGCTTTCTTGGGTAACAGCAGAATCTCAGAAGAGATAAGAGAAGCAGTRAAACTTATGTTTGGGGGTTTTTCAAATTTCCTTTGGGTCAGGTTATTTGTTTGTTTTTTCCTGTGGAGAAGGAGTCTGTGACTGAGGTTGACTGCTGTGACAGCTGCCCAGGGAAACCAGAGACCAGACCAGAAACCTCCTGTATGGGAATCAGAGCATGTATCTATGTAATTATTTTATCATCTCATGTATTTGTTTTTCCTAGCAGGACTTTTCTTAGTAAATAACAACTGAAACCTCACTAAAGGAAAATCAGAATCCATTCCTGTTACTTAGTTTTTGCAAAAGGTCCTTGCTCCTCCTTATGCTGAGGTAATGGTTCGGACAAGGCTCTTTGGAGTATGCGGAGCACTGCCTGTGCTTTCCTCTAGTGCAGCATGTGTTTAGGGTTGCTGTGGGTGTAGTATTTCTAGAAGTGCACCGCTTTCAAAAGGGATGAGACGGTGGGGGCTCTACATAGTGAAAGCCTTTTTAGCCCTGATTGTTTCTTTCTGTGGTTTTAGTAATGTTTGAAGTTTTGCATCTTTAGTATACAGTGATTGAAAGGGTAGGGATTAATGTAAGCATTTGTTAGATTTGTATGATTACAGGGTTTTAAAATACTCTGTGAATATCTTAGTGTTGTGTCTAAAAATGCATCTTGGCAAGTRCTCCAGGCATGTGCCACGGATGTTTGTAACTAGTAAATTATGTTATGAACTAGTTCTTAAAATGAAATCTGTATCTGCACATGGATTTCTCTTTTTTTAAGAGGCAGCATTGGTGGCAGTCGTGGTTAAAGCTGTGTTTAGATTTTCGCTAACAACTCTACAGTTGTAGTTGATTGGCAGTGTGGACCTTATCCAGACCTCTTAGAGTGGCAGTCTTCCCAGTGATTTTGGTAGGCTTCTGAAGAGCCTTTCAGTTTTTGAGAGTGACTCCATTTTTGATGTAACATCCTTTTACCAAAAATATTTACTCAAATTTGAAATAAAAAATACTTAATAATGGTGTAATTTGAAGCAAATTACATGGTTACTCACGATTCATGAGAATTGCAGTCCCCATCAACTGCCAACGTATGGGCATTTTTGTCCACATATACATGTTGTGACAAAGCTGGGGTCCTAGGATCACTATTGAGAAGTTAAAATTAAAGACATCTGTAGCTGCTCAGCTTATTGAGAGTGATCCAACCTCAGTTTGCCAAAGCAACTGTAGGAGCATCTGAGTTCAAAATGTTTTGTGTCACTTATCAGAGAGCAGTAATTTACTTAAATGAAAAAGTTACAGTAATGAATTTCCCCCAAAAAACCTATTCAAAAGCTATTAACGGGATTCCTTCATGGCGTTGTATTTAAGGTAACAGTGCAAGGTACTTTTAAAGTAAGACAGAAAATCTTCTGAGTAACATTTTGCTTAAATGAAGCCTCTGGGCTTCATAATACTGATTAATCAGAGAATGATTGGTTGAATTGTCTCTACTATCATTTTGATTAGTTATTGATATTTTCGGAGGAAAGGTTAAAAACACCTTTTAAGTTWTTTTCATGGATTCTAGCTTATTTTTAGATTTATTTAACTGAAGGACCAGAGACACACAATCTGAACTGATACCRAAGACACAGAATGCTATTTGGATTTTACTATTATTATTCTTTATAGAGTCACATTTCTTCTAAAAAATGAACAGCTCTGCCTGGACCCTGAGCTGTTAAGTTTCCAGAGCTTCCCCACTTCTGTTTTAAAGATAGCCTGCACTCCTTTCACATACARTACACCCAATCTGCCTCGGTAAAATGAAGACCTATTAGTTAAACTGCGATGGTGGGGGCGGGTCTGGATGTTTGAAACATTATTCATAATGCTGTGAGCTGGGGAAGGAGACCCTGCTTGCAGGATGCCTCTGCTCTGTGTACTCCGAGGTACCCCCCCAGCCTGTGGTTACCCTGCAGGTTAGCTCTCTGGCCTTACGTCTCAGGGAACCCTCAYGTCCGTTGGAAGAAAGAGGCTACAAAGGACAGCAAGAAAGAGGAGGAGAGAAGCTTTCCCAGCCGCTCCCCCTCTCAGAAACCCCATCCATACTCTTCACAGGCACAGGTAGTGGGACTGTCCGTGCAGAGAGTGAGGGAGGGAAGGTTGCATTCCCTGAGATGAGAAATGCAGATGAGAATTCATTAATTCTGCCACCTTTATTTTGCTTTTCTTCTTTTTTCCTTGTTTGTCCTGATAGTGTGTGGAAAGACTGCTGCTGGAGAACTGCTTATCCTAGGAGTATTCAGAGAATTGCTCCAATGTAGCATACATGATAATTTTTTATGATGTCTTGCAAATGGGAGACTTCTGACCCGAGAGACAACTATTACCACTCCTAATGTTTTAAATATCAGATCAATCTTTATTTGTACAGTACTTTCATTTGGTCTCCACTCTCTCTACTTCTTAAATTAATACATTGTGCTTGTTGCATTACATTTTATTGGCTTTCAGTGAAAGTATCTGCTCTTTGCAGGGTAAAAATATATCTTCTGAGTAGTATGGAAATCAACTTGTTGAAGCAATTCACTTCAAAACCATAGTGTCAGCTGCTGACTTGTTTTTCACATGCACAGGCAGACGTGAGTTTTGAAAACCCAGCTGCAGTAAACCTCAGAGTTTTGGTACTGTAGATTCCTCTCTGCATGAAAATATACTGGCAGATTAATACTTTGGGCAAGTTCAGATGCATGCAAATGCTAGGTTAACTTTTCTGTACTTTCAAGGCATTCAGTGTTTTTTGTAAGTTGTGTCTAGGCTTCCATTCATATGGAAATAAATGCAGAAAATGAGAATACTGTTCTACAGTTTCATGAGGCTGATTTCTAGTGAGGATTAAATTAGGCTCTTGAGACAATTTATCTGTAAAGGCCACTGAAAAGAAAATGAAACATTAGATTATCAGGGAAAAAGAACAGATTGTCTTCCTTAAATGAAAATCTGCAAAAAACTGTCATTCAATATGCATTTAATGTCTTTATCTATGTCCTGAAATTTTCACATGAGCTTTTCCCATGTTCTTATATTCTTGGAACAAATTAAGAAGAGTTTGATTATCTGGTTTGCATAAACTTTATAAGAATGGATCCTGATTAGGAAATCTGTTGTATTAAGAGGCAGAGGATACTTTCATTTCCTTGCTGTTGACTAATTTTTTGAATAAAAGATGCTCATAAATGAGCCTCAATAAAAAACTTGCAGAAGGCACTCATTTTAAAGAGTAATGCAGATACTGTCTCAAGTGATTTATTTGGTATGCAGGTGTCCCCATTGTTCAGGATTTTGACTGACTGATCATTTCACAAATAAAGGTTTGTCCTTCACAGGGAATAGGGAGAGATACGTATTTTCTGCCTAGAGAATAGATGAGTGAATGAATGAATGGAAAGTTGTAGTAATAGGGATAAAAGGAGCATCTCTGAGTCTGTGGTACCTTGTGGTAACTGAGGACACTGACAAAATACTGAAAAACTTAAATGCCTCTGTACTCCATCTGCAGCCCAAACTCCTTGGAACTAAAATTGTGATGAAGTCCAGCTTSTGACCTAAGCCTGTCAAGTGTCCGACTGACTGTTGCTCACTATAGAAATATTGGTCTTTTTTCTGTTACTGCATTCTATTTTCTTTCTCTATATTTTTACTTCCTTTTTCTTCTCCCATCCTCTTCCCCATGCTATCTTACATTAAAATTGAAGTTGCAAGCTTTTTGGTACAGGGACGTCCTTTTTAAGAYGTGTCTCTGCAGTGTTTGGGATATTAAGCTTCCAACTTAATTTAGTCATCTTACTTTTGATTAAAAAATATATTTTTTAGTGCTACTAAGAGAATGCAGATGGATCTGGCACATACATTGTGACAGCTCTAGGTGGAGAGCCATCTATTTTAGTGCTGTCATTTTGCAGGAAGGCACTTGCTGGATGTTTGCGTGCCACATGCAAATACCTGTCTTTGGCTTGGCCTTGACAGCAGCTCCCCCAGGGAAGAATAAGTAATTACTAGCATTATTCTTACTATGGTTATTTCTTAGTAATTTATATTCAGGAAGGTCTTTGGAGCTCTAGTCAGGGCCAGGAAGTCGTGTGGTGGTAGCACTCCTTGTATATGAACATATCATAGGCTACATCATTGAGAAATTTACAGTCTAAACATAAGCAAGCAGACTATTTATGAGCAACCGGTCTACCTGAAGAGCCTTCTGATACCAGAAACCTTCTTTTTGCTTGAAAAGACATGTATGTCCACTGTACATCAGTGTGTATCTTTGTAAATGTCCTGAATAAAATGTGATATTTGCAGGCTGTACAGCTAGCCATAATGGAGCATATTTTTTAGGGTAGAACAATTTGACAAAGTCAGTATATAGAATGCTACAGAAGGACATAACTCAGTGGTGTTTGTTAGCGTGCATGTAGACGTACTTTCATCTAAAGATGCAATCTAAGTAACGTCGTAGAAATGCCAGCTTTCTCTGGGGAAGATGAGGTGACATGTTCAGGACTTGCTCCTACCAGATTCCAGTTCACTGATACTGTTGTTCCAGAGGCTTGCCGGGATATTTTTAGCACTTCCTCTACAATGTTTTATAAATAAACAAGTAGCTTAATGAGAGTGTCAGTTAGTTTAATTTTTATTTAAATTAGGCGTGACACCGTTCATGCTTGTTAACTGTGGTATTGTTAATTAATGCTAAGATGCCATAAAAATAATTTTTCTCTTCCCTTTTCCCTGATTTAAGTGAGGATAGGATGATGTTGATTACACAGGAATAGACTTTTCAAAGGAGAAAATGAGAGAATGCAGTAAGATTTCACTAGCTTTTGTAGTTTTTGGATTACTCCAGCTGTGTTTGTGTTACAAGAGTAGGTAGCAGCCTTTATCTAAAGCCAGACCACATTGTGCTGGTCACCATACCAACTTATATGGAGAAATTATGTTTGCCATGGAATCTGTGTGCTCCATCAAAATCTAAATGAGCAGATGGTAAAATATATTTCATACCTATGATTCCTCAGGATCTTTGTGTCTTTCAGTTAATGGATTCTCTCAGTCATGTAGAATTAATGCAGCAGSGTTGCTGTATCGCAGGCCAACTTTATTGTTTCTTCAGTGTACTTTTTTGTCAGTAGTTTAGTGACAAAAGTTTTGTGGGATTAGTTACTGGCTCYATGCTGGAACTTTCTGTGACTTACTTGATGGTTTTTTACTAGCCTGCTTGGAGAAGTATGATTTAGCTGTATGCCAAATTATAGCTAACTTGTACTGAAGCCCATGCATGAAGGGACGTAGTGTGTACTTGCAGAAAGGTAAGTGACTGAGCTAGCCTACTTCAGTGCGATTTGTCTGATAAACAAAAGTGTAGGGGACTTGAGGCATTACTGACTTTGAAGCTAGTAACCATGAGATGCTTGAGCTAACAGCAAATGGAGGAAGGAAGGAGAATTTTTGAATATTGTGAAGAGCAGCATATTTGAATCTATTGAAAAGGACCTTTTCGCTTATATCCAGTAGAACACAGGATAGATTTGATGGCTATACTTTATCCTTATGACATTTTGTCACAATTAAAGTCACATCTGCTAGAGTATCAGCAGGCTTGATGAACCTCTCCCTGCACGAAGAGGCAGCTCTTGTATTAAAGGGAGATGACCCCTGAATTAGAGAGACATATAGAAGCTTCTAAGTAAAGCAGAAATTTCATAATTAGTAGGAAAATGTAGTGGTGGTGTGACGTGTTCTCAGTGAGCATGATGGTCTGTATAACGTAACAGTCATTGATATAAGTGAAGATTCATATCCATATCAGTTAATTTATTATCTTATAAGTGTTTCTAAGGAAGATTTCTGATTTCTGTTGTGGTTCGTTTATGGAGTGTGTAGTCACAAAAACCTTAATTTGCAAATAGCATTTTATTTTTTCTTTCCTTTAGGAAAGCATTATGATGGTGTTATATTCCACTGGCAGCTTGGACTTACATAGCAAATTCAGTCAATAGGTATTTCTTACATCATCAATGCCATGTTTTCTTCTTAGTTTTCTGAAGACTAGCATATAAAGTCGTAAYGTTGAATAACAAATCATGGATTTGAATTCAAAATGGGTCAGCATTGCTTGGAATAAGAGAAACTCCTGCAGCTCAGCTCGCAGTACGGTTTGGACAATCAAGTGCTTGTAAGAGCATCTGCGGCGTTTACAGAAAACAGAGAAGTCCATTATAATTTTCCTTGCTTGTGTCTGCCTCTTTGCTRCTATACGCTTTGTGTGATTATTTATGGTTGCAAAAATACAAATGGAACCGTATTTCCTGCTCACGTGCTATTATACAGTAGTTCGTTCCTAAGTCAGTTTACTCCATAGAATTGTTAGTACTGCTTTCAGGGTAGTAGTTTGCCTTTAGCTACATCGCTACGATTCCGCTGGAAGATAAGAGGCTGTGGTCCAAGAACAGCGGAAGTCAAAATGTAAAGACCTTTAAGTTGCACATATGCTGCTGAGAGCAAAATTTGTTCTACGAAGTTACTTTCTGCAGCTGGTGTTACACAAGCTGAAAAGAAAATGGCTTGATTTTCAGCTTCAAGGTGGAATTGGTAAAACTTTCCCCCCTCAAGTACATTTGCCATGGGAATTGAAAAAGCCTTGAAATTTCAGCAAGGTCCAAAATGCTTTATATTCTGCTTTCRAGAGTTTTAAGAAAGAAACATTGTCTTTGAATGCAGCAGTGGAGTCAGGCAGTGTTTAGTATTCCCAGCCTTTCTCAGCAACAAAGCTTTKTGAAAAACTTCATACTTATAATGCGGTGCCATCCTTTAGCATTATACTTAGCTACAGATCCTTGACATGGAGAGAGTAGTTGGAGGGGTGGTTGTGTTGCTTCTTTTCATACACCTTCTTCTATGATCCTAACCTTAAGGAAAAGGACCAAGAGGCCTTTCGAGGGGCCTCTGTCATCCCGAAAGCATTGTCAATGCAGGTATCAGTAAGAGTGCTGATGTTCGTGTCATCACAGCAGGAGCGCGAGGAAGTGTTTCCCTCTGYGCGTATTGTCAGCCACCATCCACCTTGCCCTGCTCCCTTAATGAAGCACATCAATGCCRTTGATTACGGAACCTATCCATGTAMCGTATGAAAGTACAGGGGGGAAGTATTTTTGAAGGACTTTTTGGTGGATTCTACCGTTTTCATTTCTTCCCTCCCACATCAGGAARGCACATGCACATATAAAAATATTGCTTATCATTTATCTCTAAATGGTTACCCTGCTTAAAAAAATACCAAATTGAAACTATGCTTATTATGTTTACAAAGTAGAAATCCCCATCACACTTAGGTTCTAAGTGTAGATCCCTAGTATTTATGAATAGRGTTGGTGACCTTTGAGCAAAAGAAGTAGGGTATTGATATGTGTGGACACTATTAGGATTTGCKTCTGATCTCACTGAACTTAGGGAATAGCAATGAGAATGGTCTCTATGCATTTGAAGTAAAAGTTTACTTGGTATTTTTAAGCTGAAGATGTTACTTCATCTTTCTTTACAAAATTCTAGTCTTTTGATTTAGAAGAGGTCTGTGTTCTCAGTTCGTTTTTCTTTGGGCTTCATAGCTATAGTCCAAATCTTTAAATTAAATYCTTTAAATTAATTTAGCTATTGGTTTTTGATTTGCCATCTTTTACACCATATATGAAACTCATCTGTATTTCAATGAGCATTAATCTGGAATGCATATTTATAACAATGATCTTATGTTATTAATCTTTCTTTGCCATTCTCCAGATCTATTCATGTGTGGCTGGAGTCACACTGGAAAGGTTGTCTTTTTCTGTTTYTCATTTTTTGCTGATTGCTGGTTTTGATTTGATATTTTAAACTTTACTATTAGCTTAAAAATGAGATTGACATGGAAACAGAGATGAAAATAACAAACATACAAATAATAATCTAATCTTTTGTAAAATTYATTCATGGCTTTAAAAATGCTTCCTAAATGGAATACATACAATAGCACTGGCCTAATAGTTCTTAAAAGTTATAGTAAAGATACTAACCAAGCATTAGTGGGTTTGTGTTACCACTTATTATCTTCTTCCATTATCAATTTTCACATACTTATTTATATATATATATATACATACACACACACACACACTTGCACACACTTAGATTTTTATGCATACGTATAAATCTATGTAATATTCCTTTATTTAATGCTGCACTAACATATAGAAGTCAGATGAACTCTTTTAAGCAGGACCATGCTTCCACCAGTGGTGGAGAGTCAGCTTAATAGAGTACAAGATATTTAATTTAAATGTACTCTTTGGAAACAATTCTATTAGACCTCAGAAATAAATAAATGCATACAAAGGACAGGAACTGACAGGAAGGGAGACATTTGGAATGCACTGAAGGAGAATGAATCAATTTGCTGATGCATTATTGCTATTCTGATCTGGGTTTTTTAATGACTTTCAAGGAAGTAGCTGATACAGTGGGAAATTTATACAGGCATATCACATTAGGCCCATTCACAAKGTACTCATAAAATTCATAAATATGATCAGATAAGACTCCAGAATTATGCTGTTCAGACAATTTACTGTATTTTAATAGACATGCAAATAGGATTAGAGATGTTCAGGTTCATTACTGTTCAACATCCTTGAGCTGCTGTAAATAGGGGGAACGTCCTTGCCTGTCCCGAGTTTGTCAGGCGGTCTCCTACTGCCTGCAGAAACGTGCAGCAAGGCCTCCTAGAGGGAATCACAGTGCTGTCTGCGACACTTCGCTGCCTGCTTCTCTGATATAATGAGGCTGGGGTATGCCATGTATTAAAATGGCTGCGGTTTACCTTACACTAGACGAGTTTTGTGATAAGTCCAATTTGATAGAGCTGGACTGTTCCCTTTGCCCAAGAGAGGTCTGCTTTCCGAAACATTGGCAGCCGTGCCCTGGTGTGTGTAGCAGCTACAGACCAGAAGTGAACCCASAGCTTTATTACCTCTGACAGTGGACAAAAAGGATGACCTGAACTGAAGTGTTTCTGGGGAGGTTGTAACAATTTTGTACTTATTTTAACTGTTCAATTGGCACGTTCTGGTTTTGAGCAGGTGCATTTATCCTGCAGGTGCATTTGGCCAGACGCAGCATTTACAAATTTATTGACTTCCCTCACTAAATAATCCGATAGTTCAAAAGAAAACTGAGTTAATGTATAAATGTGCCCTCAGTACAAAAGAAATCCTGGATATCAGTTGTGCTCTCTCTTCACACAGTCTCCACTAAAAAAATAGTTGAACTTGAGACCAGTCCTGAAAGCAAACAAATCAAATTTGAGCTACTGGATCGAGTGAAGTGGGTAGATTAGAAAGCTTTTGGCTTTCCCAGGTGAAAGTTGGGCTGAGACTCTTCTTAAACTGAGAAATACTCATTTTTGTCAGTATGTGTYGGGAAGAGAATCAGAAGGAGATTGAGGAATCATAAACCAATGAAAGGTTTGTAGCTAATCCTTGTGCCTCAAGCTGTAGATGTGAATCCTCAGATGAAATGCATTATTTTCTTCCAGCCTTGATTTTGAAATACTTTCAGGCACTGTGGGAGATTGATCGTGTCAATGCAGCATACATTCTGGATCAGTGTGGCCTATCTCTGAAAAAATGGTAGCAAACAAGGAGCAGGAGGTAAAAATCAGAGGTCTTTTTACCTGGCCATTCAGTGTTAGAGGAAGTTCTACTCAAATCAGTGTCCAAGTGCCATGCTCTTCAGGAGAAGAGCTGATACGATACTCTCTTATATACTGACTTTTCTCTTACGTTGAAATAATTATTTCTCAAATCAAAGTCACAGTGTTTAAGGTTGTTTAACATTTTTCTTGCAATCACTTTCAGAAGTGAATGAACTTTCATGTAAATTTATTCCAGGCTAGAGTCTGACAGACTTTTGGCCTGGAAAGGATGTCTGACCAGAGATAAATTTTCTGAGTCAGASTTTGATTTGGGTAATATAATAAAACTGAAGGTTTCTGTTTAAATACTAAAAATAACTGTTTTTCCATTATCAAGTGTCAAATACACATTCAAGCATAGTAAAATGTAGTGTAAAATGTATCCTTCACCTGGAAGAACATATGATTTAGTATCTTAAAGGAGTRGGATTTCCATAACATCAAGAACTCCCAAAAGTATCAAAATCTTGATTACATCGTTCTTCCAGTTGATCATTTCTCATATTTGATCTTCTTATTTAGTTCAGAGTAGTACTTTTCTTTTCTTCCTGCATCTAGACCACTGTATTTCAGTGATTACTCTGCAAAAGGTATTGCTAAAGTTCTTCAGTTTGGCCTGAGCAGATAACGTTGTGTTGGACACTTCATTATTATTCTTTCTTTAACAGAGTATTACAGYGTTTTTAGCACTATGCACCTGAGCAAAACCGTGAACTTCCTGTATTCAAATTTCGGGGGCTTCAGCCTTTAAAGTCGGTGTCACCTATTGCCACCTGCAGCCCCTTGCTGCCCGCAGCCACACACACAGCTGTGCTGTGGTCAGTGGAGGAGCTTCCTTGTATTTTTCCAGGCAGCTTTCTGAAACTACATTTTTTGTTTATGCTTCAGTTTGGCAAGATACAGCTCTGGTTTAGCATGGCACTGTGCCTGTGTGATTATATCCTGCAGGTAAAACCAGGCTTCTGAATGCCATCTGGCACTGCTAAGGGGCCAAACAGARTACTGAAACAAGGAAAGCAGACAGATTTGGTAGTAAAGTTCTCCCTGGATTCGTGTGTCTTGTATGCAGACACCAAATAGACTGTTAAATAACCATTCTAAGTGCATAGTGAGCTGGTTAGCCAGCTGATGTAACCTTTAGCTTCAGATTTTTCTCAAATCTTTAATTAAATTCACAATTTGATGTTGCAATTGCATGGATTTATGTGCTTAATTCCTAATTATTTTTTGAAGGTACTGTCTGTCTGAGGACCTAAAGCCTCTAGTCTTCACTGAAGCTGGTAATTTCAGATTCATCTGAAGTCTGAGCCATGGCATGTGCTTTCTGAAGTCTTTGAACTGAATGTAGCTTTAGTTTGAGGTCTATCTACTTCAGAGGAGAAGGAGACACTTTTCTATTCTGCTCACAGACAGCCTATGCTGAAGGGCTGCTGCCTCCTTTCTCATGATGACTGCAGCGTTAATCATGTGTAATCCCTGTGTTACCACTCACACAGAAAATCTGTGGGCACTGGAAAAGCACAGATCTGTGGATATACACATTTTACATGGATAGATGCATGTATTTTGTTTTATAAGCCATATCATTTTGGATCTGCCAGTATTCTGCTTTTTATTTGGCAGAGGTCATGATTTCATTTGTATTGCCTTGCTAAACACCAGCTTGTAATTTTTGATTTTAAGAAAATCCTGTTTTTTTCTTTCTGTTTAATGAGATATAGGTATTTTGGGGGAGTTTTCAATTCCATGATTTAGTATAAAATGCTGAGCAGTTATAAACTGTTCAACAGTGGAGTTGTTGTATGTCTGGGTCTTACAGACATGTCTTTTTTTTTTTTTTTTTTTTTTTTTTTTTTTTTTTTTTTTTGTTTTCATTTTTTTTTTTTTTTTTTTTTTTTTTTTCCTGTGTGGAAATATTGTTCCTGGACGTGTCTTTACTGGGCTGCCAAACATCTGGAAACCTTGGACAAATAGCCATTGCACATGGCTAGACTGATTCTCTATTGCAGTGAGTCCAACACATCAGCATCCATCAGAGTTGCTCTGTATGAGCTGTATGATGCATATTCCCACGTTTATACCCACTGTTTGCCGGACAGAAACGTGAGAGTCCTATTCAGTGTTATGGATTGAGGATTTGAATATTTTTCTAGTGCTAAACAAACATGGGTACAAACTTTCAACACTTTCAGATAATGATTTAGATGAGATTGCCCATTTTCATAGTTGTAGTCTAAATTGGGCAGAGCACTATTTTTTTTCCTTGATGATTTAACAGTTGAGCTYGCTGGTAGTATCAAAATGACAGCTATGGATTGGGGTTTAGGCACATGCCCCTGCTCCCTGCGGAAAACTATATAGAGAGTTTTTCACAGAGATGCAGGGGGCTTGTTTTAGTGTTTAGGGTTTTTTGGTTTTTGTTTTTTGGTTTTTGCCAATTCATTCTGGCAGTGAGACCCAGAACGCCCTTTTGCTCTTACAGCCAGCCAGCTTACCAAGTGGGTCCTATGAATTCCAAGTAAGTTATTAAAGGATTCAGATAGCTCTCTGAGACAGACAGGGAAAAATGCTCAGATCCTGTATTGAAAATCTAAGAATATAGACATTCAGAATGAATCTTACATTTTAGTGTTGTGGGCATTAACAATAAAAGTGTGTCTGTCTGTGCAGATGCATGCATGTGCTGTTTGTCGGGAGTGAGGTGGGCATGCTGCCAACTTCTACTTCATTATTGCTGCAGTTTATGAATACATCAATAGGTGCAATAGGTCTAATATGTCTGCTCCACTACATCTGTCAACTGCCTTTGAAATTACTCTTTTTTAGTCCAGGTTTTTACTGTGATTGTGGATTTTTAGAAAGGGATGGCAGAATGCTGATTAATTTTTTCTATCTTCTGTTTGAAGGAGTGAAAACTTGATGGCTCCTCTGTCCTATAAGCACTCGTATTGCAATTCTAGATTTAAAATTTCACCACTTTTCCTCATGATGACTCTGAGACAAGCACATTTCTATAACTTTTTCTGTAAAACACTCTTTGGAAGGATTTGGAGTATGGTTGAGAGTCTATACAATTCCAAAGTTCTTTTTGCCAGACTTCACAGAATATAACTTTTATCTAAATGAAATTAAGTCAGAGATGGAGACTGTCTCAGCTGAAGTCTAAACAATATAGAAATGTTCTTGACAGGCTACAGGAATCTGAAAATGAGAGAAGTTAGGTTTGACCTCTTGAAAGATTTTGACCAACCGGTAAGCTCACCAACGTAGGAATCTTGATTTATTTTCCACATATTTTTTCTGGGACAGATGCTTTAAGTGTGTCCTTACTGCGTGCCTTATCCATGGGACCTTTTCTTCCAGATCAGCCTTTATGGTGTTTCTCTCTTTCTTTGTCATGGCCAGATTGGATTATGATGTTCTAGCCTGAGTGAACATCTAAAAACCATTTAGAATGCTGTTAATAAAGAATAAGTCATCTTTCTTGCTTAATCATGTCTCCTATAGATCTGTGCTCTGTAGGACATGTAGCTGGTAATACATTTACAGCCTTTTGAATCTCCTCGTAAGGGATAGGATCTGCTGAGATGCATTATAAAACAGCTAAAACCACTGAGAAGAAAATTTGCTTGGCATGTATTTATTTACAATCTAGTCTGCTCTTCTGGGGAATAAATGAAGTGGGATAAGGAAGATAAGCAGAACCACAAATAAGTTAAAGCTTTTGTAACACAGCTGCAAGAACATTCTCTACGTAATTTAMATTTAAACATGAAATAAATGTATGAAGTGAGGAAGAAGATTAGAGCATTTTGGCCTGTTTTATGAATAGTCCACAGCTTGGATTGCTTTCCCTGACAAATTGAAAACTGACTGTATTTCACACCTGTTTTGGCTTAACCAAACCTGATTAYTGCTTGCACTCAGTGCATAAGTTATTTGTCTGTTGTTCAAAGATGTGCTTTACCCATGCTGTGTTTGTTATGTTCAGCAGGCTGGAGTCCAGGCCCACATTCTTTCTCCAGTCCTTCGGCTCTAACGCATAACTGAAACGCTAGTTTGGACTGCTCTCTTTGATCTGTATTCCCGTTTTAACTGCTGTGGTTTAAATATCAGTTATAAGGTAGTAAAGGAATTCTGGTTTTGCTGTCTTYACAATACGAACAGACTGTTAGGAACACTGGTGGGGAAATCTGATCATTTGTAATTGGCATTAACAGGCAGAGCATGTGAGTTGGTTTTACTTATTCCAATCTGTTTAAAATTGCTCATTACCTCTTTGTACTTTAGATGCTGCAAGTAATGTAAGATTGAAAGGTAAAGGGTTAAACGAGGATGTTTTCCATTACATTCTTGATGTGATCTAATTTGATTTGTGCTTTTTAGATGCTTCAGTCATAGTCGCAATAAATTGTGTTGCAGTTTGTTGTTCATTCAGCCAAGATGTACTGACTTCATAATACAGAATTCAGGCTGTTCTGTAGATATTCTTTAGCCTATACAGAATAAACATCCGATGAAGGAGTTAAATGATGAGCTGTATGGGATATAATAAAGCTTTAAATACATTATTTTGGGGTAAATTTCAGTTCTGTTTTTAAAAGAGCCTCCAGAATTTGCAGAAAAGGAGCTCTTGTCCCCTTCGGAAGGCTGGTTCTGCTGTCTTCACTAGGCAGAGAGATGGAGCTCTGTGTCTTTCAATGCACACGCTGTTCTCGGCAAGGACCACTGAGAAGTGGTAGAAATTGTTGATTATGAAGGGGGTGACCTCATGGATTTCTGACTGCTGAGTCTGATTCAAAGTATGATTCCTCTGCTTAAATATTTCTTGCTGAGATAGTTGTTCTTTTATGTATATTATTAACTTCAGTATTTAACTGAATTTGTGACCTTCCTGAACGTTATTGGGATCGTCCTGGTTTTCTGTCAGTGCTTTGTCAAGTTGTGGTAGCAGCTCTGCTTACGGAGAGTGGTTTGCTAGAAAGAGTCATATCCGTGCTTGGTAGAGAACGTGTCTGGGCATGCATATACGTGTCTGTGACTTCAAGCTAAGTCTGGGGAGATGTGAAGGAGCTGTCTGAACTGATCAGCTCACTGCGACTGCCATATCTCAGACAGGCAAAMGGTTTCTGAAGCAGTCTGCGGGAAGGAGGCAGCGGAGATTCAGACGTGAATTGCCTTTGCTGTGTCTTTATGTCAGGTGCAAAATCGGTGGCTGTACTCCAGTACATAATTAGGTTGCTAATGTGTCTGTGCTAGTTTGGATGTAGACCTTAGGTCAGACCTTATACACGGGCCCCCTTCTTTCAGTATTTGCACTTTTTGTAATGTTTTATTTTTGTTCCAAATAAACAATAGTATAAAAAGCAGATTTTTGAGAATCTAGACTTAAAAGTTAGGCAGCTTACCATCTATGAATTTGGRAAGAGATACTTAATTATTGCCTGATTTTATGTTGGAAAGATGGTATATTTCAAGAATAAGGAAGTTTTTATTGGGAAATTTATCAGTTTATTTTTACTGGGCAGTTTATAAATTTGGATTGATTCAGCTATCAATCTACACTATGGGATCCACCATCTTTCCCACATCCAGATCTCTAAAAAGCTGGCTTATAAGGCCAGAATGCAGTGAGCTGACAATGCTATTGATTCTTAGGTATTTACAGACAACTCTTAAACTCTGATTTAAAAACAACCTTTTCATATTTGTATAACAAATCTCTACATGTGGCAAGTAATTATTTCCAAATGAATCTTTTGTAAAGTTTATGTTGGGGCCTTTCTGACATTGCCTCAGTGGAGARAAGCAGAAGTTATTTTGTATGGGTATTTCTGTGAACAGTTGCATACACTGCCTAAGTAGAAAAATTTGTCTTTCTGAGGAGAAGTGGTTTCATAAAGGGTTTTTCTCCCATTCAGCAATAAATTTAGATTTCCAGAGATACAGCCTGAGCTGTCTACTCTAGCCAGCTTGCTTTACTAGGTCCAGACCATTTGGAAACTCAGCCAACATCACACCAATGCAGAAGTGAATGCAAACACATTTTGATTCATCCAACTCCATTTGCGCTTCATAACACTAGTGCTACGAACTTGATTTCTCTCTACCTAAAATTGCTCTGASCAATGAAAACAGAACACAGATCTCCCCCTGGCCAGGCTCCTTCCTCAGATCAGATGCTCAGGGAAGTCAATTTTTTGTTCTCCRAATAATTCAGGGAACAGTTTTATGGAAAGCCAGGGTTATTCACAATTCTGGAAGTAGCAGAAGGAATTCTAGGAAGGAATCCGGACCATAATGCCGAATGAAATAGCACAAGAGAAAATGTCACTTTGTAAGTGACAGCTGGAAGAAATCCAGGGTGTAGAGTCAACAGCTGGCTTCGGTTGTCTTGGTAGCGTATTTYATGAGTGGTTCACAGTAAGACGTGATTTTTAGCATTCTCTCTTAGTTGGGGAGAAAATCTGTAGGAGTACAACCTTATTTTTTTCCCCCTCCATGATAACATGACAGGATTTGTGGATGAAAGGGGAGARCAGTTGATGTTATTTACCTCGATTTTGGTAAGGTTTTCAACATGGTCTCCCACAAAGTTCTTGTATCCAAGGTAGAATATTTATSGTGGGTGAAAAACTGACTGGATCRTTGGGCTCAGWGGATAGCAGTTAATCGGTCGTACCWTASCTGGAGGCCTGTAAGAAGGAAGCAGAATACCACAAGTATCTATACTGTTCGTATTCAGCAGCTTTATGAATGACTTGGAGGAGGCAACAAAGTGCTTGCTCATAAAGTTTGCCCCAAACTGGAGGCACCAGTCAATACACTCAAGGACATGACTGCCATCCAGGGGGACTTAGACAGCCTGGMGGAATAGGCTAACAAGAGCTTTATGAAATCCAGCAAGAACAAGTGCCAAGTCCTGTCCCTGGGAAGGAACAACCCCCAGCAAATGGATATAGGCTGAGCACTGCCTGTCTGGGGAGCAGCTCTGTGCGAAAGGAGMTGGGGGTTGCGGCAGGCAGCAAGCTTAACATGAGCCAGCAGCGCCCTGGCATCAAAGATGTCCAGCAGCAGTAGTTGTATGAACAAGAGCACAGCCAGTAGACTGGGGCAAGCGATTATCTCCTTTACTTAGCACGCCTGGGACCCCACCTGAAATACTGCATCCAGCTTTGGGCCCCTCTGTACAGGCATCAGTAAACTGGAGCGAGTTGAGTGGAGAGCCTCCTAGGTAGCCAGGGGCTTCAGCACTTGCCCTCTGAGGAGAGGCCAAAGGATCCAGGCTTCTTGTTGGAGATGGGACAACTTTGGGGGGACCTGACTGCTGCAGCCTGTCTGTACCTGCCAGGCCATCGAAAGGATGGAGCAAAGCTCTCTGCAGTGGTGCACAGTGGGAGAATGAGAGGCAACAGGCCTAAGGTGAAAAAAGGAGAGGTTCTAACAATGTAAGAAAAAGCTTTTTTCGTTATGAGGGTAGTCAGGCACTGGAAGAAATTGCCCACAGAGTTTATGCAGTCTCCGTCTTTGGAGGCTTTTAAGACCCACCTGGATACAGCCCCTGAGCAATCTGATCTAATCACAGAGTGGACCCTGTATTGAGAAGGAATTTGGACCAGACCTCTGCTGAGGTCCTTTCCAGCTTCAGTTATTCTGTGATTAGCCAGAAAGGACAGCTTAAGCAACAGTTGGAATAGCTGTGTCTTGTTGCCAGTATTAAAAAAAAAAAACAAAACAAAACAAAACAAAACAAAAAAAAACTTTATGGAAATTGATGGACATGAGTGGAACTATACATCCCGAGAACAGAATGGGGAGCTCATTCCCCTCCAAGTTTTCTGTCCTCTTACCAGCATTGAATAATGAGAAACAAAAATAGAAGAGCTCTGTTTGCACCATTTAGAGAAACTCTAACAGAGGCTCACTACTTCCCACCCCCTACAGCACTTACTATTCCACAGGCACATCCCTCACACCACACAGAGATGTTTTTCTTGTTGGCTTCATCTTTTTATATTTTTTAATAACTTTGATCATTACCATTTGATCTGACAAGTGCTCCCCCAAGGCCTTTTCTAGGGCCGTGTTAGTATATTAATGTCAGCCCTAAGGAAGAAGGAAATTCACATATTATGTTCTAGATAACTTTTTTTTTCCTTTTTTTTTTCCTTTTTTTTTTTTTTTTTTTTTTTTTTTTTTTTTTTTTTTTTTTTTTCCCTGATTGAGGCTCTGTATGAAGGTGGGGGGTGGGGAGAAAGAAACAGGAAGAATGATGCAGTTACTGCAGAATCTTAAATGTGCAGAAAGCAGCCACAGAGTGCTGGGGAAGTCTATCACAGGCCTGCACTAAGGATGCACATTCAGTCTCATCTCATCGCAAAAGAATGTTAACTGCAGATGACCGTGAGAGTAGACAAGGGACATCAGAGAAACCGAGATCCAGCTCTTTGTGAAGTGTATTGGGAATGCTGATCTCATATGCAGTCACGCGTCCCTAAACCTGTGTTCCCATGCTGTTGTGCAGCTTACAGTATTGCATCTGTTGGCAAGGTCATCATCTGTACTTGTGGCCTGGTAAATGCACACCAGCGGTTCTTTCAAGGAGATCCATTTGCTAGAGAATGAGGAAAGGCARTCGTTCTGTCAGAAGCTAACTGGCGATAGTGGAGACAGGAGTAATAATGGTGATAACGAATTTTCACTCCAGGAGCAGAGTATCACTACCAGAGAGCACAGCCTACTGTGAAATGCATGCAGTGATTTCTGCAATGGGGAGCGTTCTTTTATAGAGTTGCAGCCTTCTCCTGGTAGTGAGAGTTTAACAGGGGCTTATGCATTAGTAATGTGGAAGGGATATGACCACACTTCTCAAATTAAAAACAATCACAACCCCTGTAAGCGCCTCTTACCTGGGTAGAACTATCACCGTATTTGGTTCATAGTGAGCTGAAGACCACAAGTACCTGCAGGTTGGATTGCAGTGGAATCTGCATGTGGAAGTTTCGTAAGTCATTTTTATTGTTTCTTCCCATACAGCAGTGACAATAAAGTACCTTGTGGCCTTCTCTAGCCATCAGCACTGAGAATACAAATTGATGGATGATCTCTCACAATGCTGCRCTCTGCTGAATGCCAGCATACATTTTCCACTGGTCTCCAGCAGCATACAAAAGACAGAAAGAATGCAAATCACATTTTCAGGTCTTTTTACATTACTAGGGAGAGTAGCTGTTGCCAAAAAACCAGGACACAATCCACACCAGGCAGATTCAAAATAAAGTGACTATCACTTCACAAGCTCTAAAAAGAAGTTAACTAGTAAGGTTTATTTTATTGACCTCAAGCAATGTCTGTGATTTATTACATTGGAAGTGAAACATAATCTGACTTCCCCCTGGAAGACTCTCAGGCAAGTATGTGTGCCAGCCAAAATGTTTGTGGYTTTTTTTGTACAGTGTTAGAATGATCAAGGAAGAAGTACAGTGGTGTATACTAAGTATTTCTGTAGCACCTACCCCAATTCTGGCTTTCCAGGCTCAGAGTACAACTGTTGGACCCTAATTACTGTTTTTCCTGGCATATTGTGGAGACAGGTGTTGTGACACTATTCATCTATTGCAACTGCTGTCTCATTGTGGCTGACTCCAATAAGATCAGATTGTTCAACTGGGAATTTTTCTCAGATTAGACCCAGTGCCATTGGTTCAGAGAAGTTGATCCTGCCATGTATGAAGGACATTTCCCAAATAAATGCAATGCAAGTTTTTCTTTCTGTCAAGTGTGAGTCCTGTATCTAAAAATATTGGCAACAGTAAAATAAAAAGGTTGTATCTCATGAATGAGATTCTGCAAACTGGTTCTGAACTACTCAYGCACAGATTCATCTAGATCCTATATAGCTCACCTGATAGTGACCCATATGCACCATTTTTGGCAGATTCCCTTTCTTTTCATCATTGCTGACATTTTAGGTATCTTATTTGGACTCTAATTTTAGGTATCTTATTCAGACTCTTAATTTCATCTTCCAGTTGGGAATAGCACCGCAGTTTGAGTCCCATTTTGACAGTTCTGTAGACTGCAGCTCAGTGGATCTGAATTCACRCCTTTGAAAAATAAAGCCCACCTAYAGTTCCAATCCCTCTACTAAAATATTTAAACACAAGAGAGAGAGAGAAATTGATACCCAAGTAATTAGTTTGTTTAGTTAAGTAAATTAGCTCTGTACTCTGCAGCAGGAGAGAATTCTCCARAATGGATTGCCGTGAACCATACYGTAGAGTTTTCCTAATAGAGAAAAGTCTTTCAACAAAAAGAAATTTCATATATCAAGTCATTCCTATTTGCCATTGACAGGCTGATTCCTGTCCCTAAGGCTCAAGGAGACCAATGGATCCTCTGTAATTTGTCTGGAGTTTGTAACTTGAAGAAAGAATTTTCAAGTATTTGCATACAACTATTGCCACACCGTATTTACATAAATTTAAATCTCTATCAAAAAAAAAAAAAGAAGAAAACAAAAAAGGCTTGTTTCTACTGCTTTTACAAATTTTAGTTTTTTTAAATGATGAGTATTTTCTATGTTTATCTAGATTGCTATGGTATTTGCCTCACAAATGCATCATTATCCGCAAACCCTTAATCAGAACATGAAAGGATCATTTTATCTCCTGTACTTTTTGAGCTCTATTTCCCAAGGCTTCTATTGGTTTTTTAATGCAAATAACTTAAAAAGATTTCATTTTAGTTGTTGCAAAGCTATTACCTTCAGTTTGAAGGATTTTAATTGTGATTTTCCATAAATTTTATATTGGAATTACTTCAAGCAGTTCGTGATGTATCTACATTTTAAATTAATTAAGTATATATGCTTAAATTAACTTTTCAACAAAAAATTACAAGGTTTTTATTAGATACTCTTTCTTGAAGTATTGGTAGGGTTATCTTAGAACTGTGTCAAAATTCTGAAGTTGTCAGCTGCTTTTTGATGAGATTTTTTTAACAGATGTGTTTCGAATGTACTGCATTTTKATCATAGCCTTCCACAAGCTCTTGTGAACAAAGTTATTGATAGTAATAGCAATTGACATCAAGTAATCTGAGGATAAAGGCTAGGAACATATGCTTAAGGATGTGGGGATGTGTTTTTCTTTTCTTTTTTTTTTTTTTTTTGGAAAATGTATCAATTTTAATAGGCTTCTGAGATAACTAGTCATGATCTGTGGCCATATGGAGAAACGTATAGTGCCTGCATTCCAGGGTGACATTTTGTAGCTTTTGGTATACCTGCATGAGTACATTTTAAGGTTGCATGGAAAGCTTTCATCACTCCTACAAGAGAATCACATTCCTAATCCAGTATGTTCTAGTAACTGCGATGTTTTCACTTCAGTGAAACACCTTCTCAGCTAGAGCTAATATTCTGCAATTACAGTTTATAGCATTGCTCTCTAGTATTCTCATTTCTACAGTGCAAGAAAGCAGGGGCTAAGTAGGACTCCAGAGAATTTTAAAGACGTTCACTTCTGCTTACACAGTCTGAATATTATCAAATACAAGTCTAATATGGATTTTTTTTAGGTATTTCAGATTTTCCTGGCTGATTTATCTCAGAAATAAGATGGCATCCCTCATAGAAAAAGCATGTGACTGAAATGTGTTCTGCTGTATTATGAAAGATGCTCAGAGCTTGTTTCTTCTCACGTACCCAGGTCATCACTGATACCCCTTTACAGTGTTGAGGGGCTCTGCATCTCAGCTAGGCTATCAAAAATGTGGCAATTACTGGAAGCATCAGGATGAATCCACATCGTATGCTAACAGGATGACCAGCCTGCAGGCAGTCTCGGGAGCAATTTTGGCTGCGCTTGCCCCAACTGTGCTGGTAACTAGGCAGCACAAGCAGAGCACATAGCGACGACGGCCCAGGCTCAGCTGCTGCCATTTGCAGAGCAGTGTGTTGCTCTCCACAGAAGTCTCTGCTACTAGCTGGGGGGGTTGTGGACAGGGCAGCTGAAGGAYGAACCCGTAGGGTATGCCGTACCACCCCAGGTAAAAGGATAGTTATCTCTAGGAGAAGAGGGACAGTACAGTAGCTGAGCGCTCTCACATCTGAGATTGCTTCAAGCGTATATACTTGTTTTGAATACCCCTGCCCAGCTGCAGCAGTTGTTTTGGGACCAGGATGTTGCTCTCGTACTGCGGGTTTTCAGTCAGGGCTCCAGGCTTGGTGTTCTTTCCTGGCTCTCTCTTTCCTCCTCCATGGTGGCCCCAACTCCAAATATTTATCCTAAACATCCTTCCTTAAGACATAGGTGAAAACATTGCCCTAAACCACACAGTCCTTTTGGGAGTGATGTCCTGTGCTCTGTATATTTACATTGACAGTTTTCTTACAACCAGATATTGTTTAATCCTAACATTTTGGCAAAAAAATCAGCAATTCTTTTTTATTATTATTATTACAAAAGCCTTAGAAATATTCGTTTGACCTGAATGTTTGCATCCTTGGTGAATCTACTGTCCTTCCTAAAAACCACTCTTCCTTCAAGACTGAATTTTATTGTTTTGGGGCATCTTTTTGTCTTACTTTGCCAGCCATTTCTGTTCTGTACTTAAAGGCTTTGACAAGATCAATTGGCTCAAAGTTGTTTCAAAGGMAGGATCTTAAGGCAAATGGCTTCTAACTGTTTCTGAAGAGCCAGCTACGGTGCTATTCGCAGCTACTATTTTCTTCCTTGCTTCATAGTCTCGTTGTGAAATGGCCCCATGCTTTCACACAATAATCTTATTGACAAGAATCAAATGCATAACAGATACTGGATTTATGGATTACTTCAGAGCAGGTCCACATCCCTGAAACAAATAAACCCCTCCTCTACTCAATACAAACAAGAWAGGTTGAAAATTCACGCGTCTCTTCTACTTATTACCCCATTCCTCTTCTGCTAAATATACTGTACCACTGAAAAACTTTAAGAGCTTAAATAGGTTTGCAGATGTCCTCTTGATCCTTGACAAGCTTTTTATTTTCATATTTATGCTTGACAAGGAAAGTGAAATGTAGACATAGTAGGACAATCTGAAAGCTTTYAGGAATCTTCTAGGATGCAGAGCACTGGAGCAGATCCACTCACTAGTGAGTATCTGCTCACTTCTGCATTAGGGCAGTTACGACTTCTCTTTTGTTCTTGGCAACTAATCGTACTGTTTGTGCTCCATAAAATATGGTATTTAGTGGGTTTTCTAAAGTTTGGGGGAGAGCTGAGTAAGTTAAATTCCTTGTTAAATTCCTTCCTAAATTGCGTCTCGTCTTGAATGTGGTGGTGATGATGATCTCAGGGAGAGAGGGTAACACGTTTTCTTCTCCTTTTCTGGAGGCTCAGTGATTCCAACACAGGTGTAAAAATTGCTTTTCACATCCTTTACTTTTTCAATATCTCCACTGGTAATATTTGACTTTTCCTTAGCAGTTAAAGAGATGTAATCCTCAGCATATGCACATACTGGAATATAAGTATATTGTAGGCATATGCTTGCTCTATGCACACTCATCCACTTTCGGTAGCACTGGTAAACAGCCTTCCTTGAACTTACCATTTTTAATTTATATTATGTAAATAATGGTACACATCCAATGTAGTGGCAAGATAGTAGATATGTTCTGGCATGAAACCATCAATGACGTTTAAGCAAAGCAGGAGAACAAGTGCGTTTGGTGTTGCTCACATAGCAATTCTGTTTGTCTTCCAGCAGATTTCATACACCACATCCTCTGAATGTGACATTTTCAGAAGTGCTTGCATTGGTGCAGACTTTGCTCCTGTGATGCTACCAGCCATGAACTTAAAAAACATATATGTTGCTCTATATTGTTTAATGTTTTAGTCTTCAGAGGAAAAAAAAAAAACAGGGAGAAATTCAACAAAGCTTGTGTTAGAAAAAAATAGAAGTGCTGTTMCTCATACAAGTTCTAGCCAGTTTCTGCAAAAGCAGAGACAGTTCTGGAGGAAGAAGGATATGTTTCTGCTAACTTTTGAGCTCATCTGAGTGAGACAAAAACTTGATACAGGCTTGTTTCCCTCTACACCATCACATAGCTCAAAACCCTGTGGTCACTGGATGATGGTTCTTCATCTACCATCCTCTCTATCTTAGGCTTTCGAATACATGATTACAGCAGCTGTACAGATAGACAACTGGGGTATCCTGGAATAAATCTGTGTGATCTGGAGGCCGGTCAGTGTGTCTCGGTTTCAGGAATTGTTGGGAAAGTGAGAACTGAATGATCTTCAGTCTCAATGAGAAATACCTTGGTTTTAGCCAAGTAGCTTGAAATCAGACTTGGTCCAAGCACTTCTGAGATAAAATACAGGGAAAAATGTCTCTTTACAAYGTTAAAGAGATAAGGACTCCTCGAAGTAGATATGAAGAAATGAAAGAAAATAACACTTGTGTCTGTAGCCATCAGTACTGAATCTGTATATTCTGAGACCATCTAACCTTGTTACTTTGGACTGTGCACGGATGTGCATTGATGTTGTTTCAAAAGWGTGTGAAATCTTTTGTCAATATTTAGCTGAGACAAATGAATAGTAACTTTGGTCCAGAATATTCTGAAGTGGACAGCTGATTAACAAATTTTATTCACAGCTRTGCCATCATTTTGTAGACAACTGTTCTCTTTAAATGGACTTTTCTTTTTTTTTTACAGAAAGTATCTTTAATAAAGATTTATGAAGAAAGCTATTATTTGCTAACAATTTATGATGAGCAGAAAATGCACTATAAAAACCTTTCCCTGTGCAAATAAATATACTTCTCTGTGTTTAGCAAGGAGATTACTATCAGTGATTTTTCTCTTAAAGTAAGTGTTTAGATAATTTATTTTATAAAAGCTTCCTGGGTTTGACAGATTGCAGCTGTATCACAATTTGTAGAAAGCATAATAGAAGATTATGCAGATAATAGAAGACTCCCTGATGGGGAGTTTGCTTKGGGAGTAAGTTTTGGGAAGTCACTGTGAAGAGGGATTTTATACATAGTGTGAGTAACTGTTTTCGGTGAAACTCTGGCAAATGTTTGGACTGTGTCTGTGATGAAGTAAAATCATTTATGCAAGAAAAACATATATATATGCAATTAGAGAAAAAAACAGCTCTATCACTGGTCATATGTTAGAGTGAGAAAAAGCATGAAGACTGCACAAGCTGGTAGCTAATTTAAGGTCAGTGTTTTCAGAGCAGTAAATCTGAATGCTGCCTTTGAAGGAGATTAAAATATAATCATTTTGCCATTTTTTATGTAAGTATTGAGAAAAAGATACCCTCAGTTTTACAGAGGAATCCAGTGTACACTGTATTTCTGCACGGGGAGATGATTACATTGAAGTTGAAATAAAAATCTTTAATTTATTTCTTGCTTGTTTATAAAATGTTGCACTACATTAGGATTCAACTTATATCATCTGCTTTTCTGAGTGGCTCTAGTTTAATCATTAAATACACAGAAGAACAGCAATCAACTATTATAATTTGCCTGAGGAAGGAATCTGCAATGAAAAACGTTTAGAGCCAAAAACTGTGTCTCTGTTGACATCAAGGGAATTGCAGTCTAGGCTAGAAAGTGCCACTGATCACAAGGTCACATAATAGAGATTACTTATCTAAAATGTAGTTCTTAAATCTCCTTAACTCYCAAGCCAGCTTTAGAACTGCAAATTACATTATTTTGCTTTAAAATCTGCAGAAAAAGATTTCCTGCAAGCCTGCAGATAAAAAATTTGGGTGGGGAAAAAATTGCAGCTGCAGCTTAGGACTACTTAATAAAACCCAACAAGTCTTGGTTAGATGGAAAATCTTCTTTGGACAGACGTATGTATGTATACAGAAGTATACTCGCTAGGTGCTGCGCGAAGTTGGGAAATTGGTTAATCTCTGGCTACCGGATCGTGTTGTGTTTTTTTCGGCCCTTCAAGGGACAGCCAGTAGAACTAACCAATTTCCCTTTCTCCTATACCCCCCACCTACCAGCATCCACACCTTATGCTATCTAGAAGCTTATTATTTTATGTGAAGTTATAACAAGTGCAGTACACTAAAATAAGACTGTTCTTCATCAGCTTTCTGTGTATCACAGTGCTCTACGTATTATACGATGTTAACATCTACTGAGTCTTACTCATTGTGCAATAACCCCTTGCTCTCTTATTCCTTTTAATGCTGCTTATCAGTCGTGCAATTTTTTCTGGTGGTTGTTTATATACTATTTTGTGGGTTAATTCCTTCCCATCTTACCACACCCCAAGTTCCCTTTATCRATGAATGAAGCAAAAGGAACAAAAATTTTATTCCTTAACTGTTTCTTTCGTCACTTTTATTAGCAATCAGTCAGCTRTTTTAACACTGGCTACCTGAAGGTTTTTCTTCATTCATACACTGGAGCAGATTTGTGTCTGCTCACTGCTTTTTTACCAGTAGCCTACACGTTTGTCAGAGTCTTCGCCTCTGTTCTGAGCGAACCCACAAAGAAAACTGTGAGTTCCCTCAGCACCTCATCACACGTCGCAGAGGGGAAAAGAATTAAGGCAAAAACTGCGGGTGAGCGTTACTGAAATCTGTTCTGGAAAAGGACTATAGYTGTGAAAACATTGGAGCTTAATCTAATAATGAAGTGCTTTGCAGTAATTAAATGAGGCACCTCATTCAGCCATCGAAAGTGAGTGCATATGCACATTTTATACATTTTACAGACTGAATCAGAGAGGTGTTCAAGTTCACGTGCCTGTGAAAAAGCTCACAAAGTGTGTGATTATTCTATTTGACCATTGGTGTTATCAAGATATACACGCACCTTCTTATATTGCAGTGCAGCGTCCCTAGTGGGTCGTTTTCAGTGTGGTACAACCAGGATGTTCTGCTCTGGATTAGCTGGTGGAGGTTGTCTTCCCAGGAAGGTGGGATAGTGCAGGATCAGCAAATGGTGTGCGTTGCAACAGACCTTGGCAACTACCGGAAAAGAACCGAAAAAATGTAATGTAAAGCAAAGGGAAGGATATGCTTAGGAAGCCATTTGATCCAGAGTGTGAAAATATATCTATTGTGTGTTATTTTTCTGGTGTATAACTGAAYTTTGCAATTTCAGTGCTCTCTCTGATTTTGTCTGTATATGTGTTATTGAATTCCCTTCCTCACAAAGGCTTGYAGACTCCCTAAGCTCACAGGACGTTCAGGACGGCTGGCTTCCCAGCACACCACAGGGCAACAGGCTTACTTGAAAGCTTCAGTTCGTTCACTTTGCTTATATCTTGCTAATTCTGCCCACGTGTTCCTCTGCATCTCCTCTCTCGAGAAGACTTGGGGCTGTCTCTGAGTAAATATTAAAATATACTCATGGTTTCTTTCCAGGTGCTCAGAAACCGGTAGTAAAATGTCTCCTTTCCAAACAGTGGTTCTTGCTGGACGAAGAGTGCTAGAGATGAGCGTGTTTATGGGTTGGCCTTATGAAGGCTTGCATAYAGCTTATTGGCTTCAGCTCTGGAGAGGTGCGTTGTGGACCGCTGGCCAAACGTATCCTTAGGGCCACTAGTCTCTAGTCCTTAACACCACTGAGAGAGTTTTGTCATTTTTTTTCTTCTTTTATTTTCTTTTATTTTCTTGCTAATTCCAACTTTTCTAGGCATTCTTGGGTTACAGACCAGGAGGGTTTTTTTTTTGTTTGTTTGTTTGTTTTTACTGTGCTGGCCTTTTTCTTTCTTTGGACTATGTTATATATAATAAGCTGTGCAAAGTTCAAAGAATTGCTGTAATTATTTTTTCCCTTTTATTAAAAGGATATCACTAAAACATTGTGCTGATTGTTGCTGTACTCACTGAGCATGTGTTTGTGGTTGTGCTGAGAAGGAAATTTCCTCCATTACATAAAAGTGGTTTTAGGAATTTCTGAATATCAAAAAGCTCGCTGAGCTCCATTCCGCATGGGACAGTACAATGTTTCCTAATAGGAGATCCTTAATACTAACATATTCTTGCTGAGACAGTCTTGGAATATTACACATAACTAAATATATATCTGTTTTTTATGTATATAAATAAATAGTGGAAGATTATGAATTAGAAGAGATTTGGGGAAAATATTTTAAAAATCAGTCATTTACCAGAAATTTAGCTTTACAGACACAGAGGAGCCTGCTGAAGGCTGGAGTAGAGTTGCAGCTGTGTGTTTGTTTAGACAGGGCAGCATTAGGTGCGATGCAGCCATATTGCTAATATGACGTGGGCTCAGTCATAGCCCACGGGCAATCCTGGGGGGGTTGCAAGTCTGGAGGATTTTATTGCTGGTGGTATCTTGTATGCTGGTTTTATCTTTCTGGAGTCCTTCCCAAGAGATAGAACTGGATTAACATCTTTTTCCCCCCATCTTCTGGTTTGTGCAATACTGACATGAAACATTTTTATTATAAATACGTTTTAAAACCAAAGCGAATCATTCTCTTTTTATTCTTCTCTTTTTTTCAGATTTTTCTAGGCTTTACATATATTTTCTGGAATGACGATGTTATTTTAGGCAGGAATTGTTCATTCTACTTCTGTGTCTTGGGGCAGTGTTAAGAATGGGAGTCTCCTTTAGACAAAACCGGTTCCACGCACGCTTCGTGGCATGTCACATCAGTGAGAGGCTGGCTGATACAGCAGGGACTATGAGTTAGCTCTGGACTGCCCTAAGTCCCAACTTTAATTGCCTTTCTCTGGGTTTGTGCAGCAATTTTATTATCCACAAACTCCTGATAAATAAATTCAGAATGCAATCATAAGGATTTATGTTAACGGTATGTGATGTATGTTCAGGTTTTGAGTACTTTGATGATGGGCCTAGAAAAATTCTTTAAATAATTAGAGCGTAATCTTCTTTTCCGGCAGAGAGCAGGATACCCTACCCTGCTGACTCCAGCCGTAAGGCGAACCGGCGGGGCTCGCTGTCRGTTCGTGGGGGCGGCAGTCTGTTCTTTCAGTCTAGGGCGGCTAAAATTGGGACCCGCTGTGCTCAGCAGCCTTGAAAATAGGGCTAGTTTCAAACGATCTGCCGACACATTGTAAGCTTATAAAAGAGCAAGGTGCTAGACTCCTGAGGTTAAAGCAGAGAAACCAAAGGCAGGGAAGTGGAGAGTTCAAATGTTTAAATCTTTCTTCTTAAAGCATTAACTTAAAACAAATCTTCCATGTTTTAAATTGTGTATAGAATAAACGTGAAGTTGAAAAATAAAGAGTTTATGAGTTTATTGCATTCTCAATATTTAATTTTCAAATAATACCAGTCCAGCTGTATTCTGCATGTTGCTGTYCCTTTAAATGCTATTGAAATGCTATTAGCGCAGACTGACCTTCAAACAAGAGAAAGCAAGTTCGCAGAAATGACTAAAATTTTGGCAAAAACACTGACAGTGTATTTTGCTACAATATACAATATTATCTGCTGCAACCCTAATGAGAAGGGCAGATGTTGTATGTTCTTTATTACTATTTGGGCTTCATGCACGTGCAGAGCATCTTAATTTCAAATTGAAAGTAAAATTGAGGCGTGTGGGATTTTTTTTTCATGCAGTGAATTGCATCTGATACTTCTCAGTGTTGARCTCAGGACTGAAGTTCCCTCATATCATTATAATCTAGTCCAAAAATGTTTGCAAATGCGTTAAGTCCTGAGGGCTTTGCTCAGTAGGGTATTCTAACGCACCTGTAGTATGAGATCATGTCATAGTCGTTTTAGTTGCCTTTTATCCCACCTGTGCAGAAAGCCACAAACCCATTCATTAGTTAAACTAAACATTGAAAAGATACTGTATACAAAAGGCAGAAATACCATTTGCTTGGTGATAATTGCTAGTGTTCATTTTCTCACTTAAGTGATGGGGCACATCACACTGTTGCCATAGCAACCCCGATTCTGTCCCATTATCTGTCTAATGTGAATTTATGAATGCAAGTAGCAACGTGTAGAAAACGGCTTGAAATGGGGAGTGATTCATCACGGGTAGCGCAGACAGCTGAGTTGCAGCCTGTCGGGGCTGTCGTACTTGGTTGGGAATATTAAAGTGGTATGCAGTGATGTAGGTCTCCAATTAAGCGTGAACTGAAATCATATTTAGTGAGTTTTCAAGTGATCGTTGAAGTAGTTGTTTTAATTTTTCAAATGTTTGGCACGGCCTTATATAAATAAAATAGAAGTAAAATAATCTGACATTCTTACAAGGACTGGGGAAGATGCTGGCTTTTTCAAAGCGATTTAACTGAGATCTGAGACGTTTCAAAGTTGCCTGCATTTCCAGTTATACTGTTGATGTTGAGTATGTTACTGGATCCAGTGCTGCAATGGGTTTACTCTCGTAAGGAGCTGGAAAGAGCTCTGGGTTTAAATCTTTGCTGTCCCACAGACTTCCTGTGTATTTTTGGATAGATGTTTAAATCTGTTCCTGTGCGTGCTTTTCTCCTATAAGTCAGGAAGAAAACCCTCACCCTTCTTAATTCTCTTACTGTGTGTCACAGCTGTTTAGGCTCTATTCCCATGCCTGCTTGCAAGTGCCACACTTGCGACGAGCTTTAATAAGGTGCACCAGGAGTTGTAGGAGCAGTCTATCTGCAACAGAAAATGTGTCTCTACTTACGGTCCGTCTGCTTAGTGCCTAACAYATTGAGGCTGTACCATTCATTAGCTGGGTTTCTGAGGGCTGTTATAGAATGAATAGTATTGAATGGAGAAAAATTGCATCAGTAAAACGGTATCATGAATACAAAGCCAGGCATTCAGAGTTAGAATTGAGATAGTTCATGCAATTTTATTCTGTGTCTGTGCATCTGCATTTTGGTACAGTCCATGATCACATACTATTTTTAGCAGAGTTGTTTAGAATTAAAGATGTGCTGTAAATCTTTCTCAGAGAAAACATGTTAGATTATTCACTGGCAAGTTTAAAGGAATAAGAGAAATTGTTTACATTTACCTGGAATAAAGGAAATATATTTCCTTTTATGTTGGYTGATTTTTAGAATGAAATTCATATGACAGGAATATGTGGTCAGTTTTATTTGACAGCATAGCTAGAAGTAGAATCAGACTCTGGAGTTCATTTTCACATTTGCTTTCCTGTGTATGATTAAATTACACTGAATCATTCAGTTCCAGAGGAAGGTTTCAGCTTGACTGCAGTCCAGGAGTTTGCCTTCCAGGGTTGTTCGGTATGGAGTTGAAGGCACGCTCCATACACTATCACGTCAGTAATACGTTTGGTCAAACATGACTTGCTCTTGCCCTTTCTCATGAGAATATTCCAGTTTTGTTGTGCTGCTCCTGTGAGTACGTAATAGCCCTTCCAAACATCACAGACTACTGATAACACCGTCTAGTGAGGATGATCTCCCAGCACTAGTCTTCAAACTGGAAAGGCAGATCCTTAAACACAAACATAATTTTGAGGACAGCAGTGCCTGTATCTGGGATGAAAGATTGAAGACTTATAGGAGCTGCTGCTGATACGTTGTTTCATAAAYGTGCAGTGTTCCCATTAAGGAGAAAATACAAAAAAAAAAGTCTAAAAAACAGTCTAAACTGAACAGGTACCTGGAGATAAAAGACAGAAAAAACAGTATAATCATTAAAAATAATATTTGGAAATTAGTAAGATCCCAGCAGTAGTGGATTTTTATCAGAACAGATGGCCAAACAGAAATCTTTTGTAACAAATGTGAGAGAGGTAATTGTGACAGCAAAACTTAATCTTCTTACATAAAACAGGGGTAAAGTAGCCTGAGGAAAAGCATTGACTGATGTCCACATCCCTCCGCAAGGAATCTGGAAGAGATGGAAATCCCTCTTTCTAGTGTTAACTCCTCTTCCAAGCAAATTTGAGTGTGTGCACTTGGTGAGTTTTAAGCTTTGGGAGCTCAGCTCTCCAGCTGATCTGGTGAGTGTTGTTCTGGCTGCAGAGCTCATGGCGTTAAGGGTCCCCTTTTTCATGCAAGTGGGAACCTGTAAACAGATGAGCAGGGAACCTTAAGGCATCATTTGGTAGGTAAAAGGAAGAAAACAACGAGCACTTTGAAAACAACGGTGACAAGAATCTGTTGAGAATGCTGAGCCACCAAGCTGCTTCGTTCTGCTGGTTAATGGAGACCAGTGCAGCAGTCACCAAGCTGGCCAAAAAGCTCACGCTGGACTTGCAGACGACTGGCTGACTTGGTAAAGGGGGAAAAGAGCGCGTTAACAGCAAGGTTAACCACTAAGTTCTCTAGCCACTGTAACTGCTTTGCCGTGCTATTGAACGGGAGACTTCCCCCTTCCACGTACGAGACCACCAGAATCAGAGGATGTCTACATGTTAGTCTGGATGCTTAGTACCRGGAGAGTCACTGGAACCAGGCGGGAGCTTTGGGCTTACAAAGTACTTTCCAGGTGTGAAATACTGCATTCTGGTTAGTCTGATTAACTGTTGTCGTCAGTGCTTATAGATGGAGCTGCGCGAGATTCATTTTCAGTGAGTAATAAATAAAGAGAAAACTTCCACAGATGCTGAAACTATTCATGGAATTGGGTTAGATTTTGGTCAAAAAATTAAAGTTGATAAAGAAGACTTCTCCTTAATTTATTCATTTTGATTTTTCAAAAAGTAGCATTTTGTTTCAGAAATGCTGTAGCGGTTAATACTAGTTCACTTCTAACAAAGCTTTTAAAATTTGTTTTGAAAGCACAGTTTTGCTAACAAAATTAATTCAGAGAATTAATGAGCCCCAAGTCATCCCAGAAATTCAACTCCCTTAATTTGGGGGATTTCCATTTTGCAGAAAAACAAATGCAGAAACAGACCCCTTTTACAGAAACCCCAGCTGAATTCAGTTTGACAGATCCCCTTTAATCTCCTATTTGCTGGTTCAGCCCTGAATGAAAACAGGATCTGTGTTTCCCTTTGCCCTTTGYGACAGGGTCCCAAATCAGCCAGAGCTTTGATGTAGATGTTCCCAGACCTTCTACRGTGAGGTGCCTAACAGACAGAAGAAACACAAGTTTTAATATACTATAAATTAGAAATGCAGCTTTTTAAACAGAGCTCAAAGTGAGTTTGTTAGAAAGAACTGAAATATAAAAAAGTATAAACCTTCTCCAGGTGGTCATTCTGTCACTGCAGGGTTCCTTCTCCCAAGCTTCGTTTTRGTTAACTGGGTGTCTTTTTGACACTCAGCAAACTCTGTCCAGTCCCCTGTGAGCACAGGAAGTTTATTCCCCCATCCCTGAAACCTGCCTGGCTGTTGGCAGCATCTCTTATTCCCGCAGCTGCCTGCTAACGCTGTGATTCTTGTCCCTGCTGTGCCCCATCTCTCTGCATATATCCTCCCCAGGAAGGAAGAGTTCCCCCTTACAGAGGGCTTGCACCTGCTTTTTCAAGAAATATATAACTGAGAAATTACAAGCAAACAGTTTCCAGAACTCACACCTGAACTATTTTCACAAATGTACTATTTCCGGCTGCYACGTCAGCTTACACCTCCTGCTCAGCTTCGGGGAAAATACAGTGGGCAGCATCAACAGACAGGGTTTCGGAAGGGTTTGCTCCCCAGTCGTATAACGGATGGGGAGGGTTGCATGAGAAAGATGCAATTACTGCCTGTTCAGGTCATTTCAAGAATTGTGCCTTGGGAAGCTGTTTTCAGTTATCTGGGAAAAGTCTCCGTTTCTTTAACTCGTGAACGAGGGCTTGCAGCAAGTGCTCYGAAACCACCTCTTCCTGGCAGCATATGCAGTGAAAATGTGTCACTGCTTAAAAGATTAAAAAGTCACGTAGTTGTAGGTGGCTGTTCGGATTTCCAGGTGATAATTAGGAAGAGATATTTATATCTTTGGAAACGTCTTTCACACAAGCTGCRATATTATTAGAACACAAGGCATATACATTTACATGTATACTGGTATATATATACCATTACTGATGCATGAGATTATTGCTCATCTCTTTTTTTATGAAAAAGGCAATGAATTTATGCATATTTATTGGCTTTTCRGAGTGTGAGAAAAGTTTAATCCCAGAACCCAGATGGACGTTCAAAATATTTCGAAGGTTAGCAAGGGCAGTAAAGGGAAACCCACTGTTTATTCAAGCGAACTGGCCGTGGCTGCTAGCTGGGTGGCCATTTGAAGCGTGTTGACCTCAGAGCTAACGTCTTAACTGCAAACATCTTCTAACACAGCAACCCAGGGAGCTGTTGAATGCCTAACCTAGTTGAAAAGGTGAGAGGGGAAGGAACTAGGGCACTTCRTAAGAAATACCAGACTGTTTGCTGCATTTCAGTTGCTGAAATTTTGGAGAGTTGATTAACAAGTATGTCTGTTAAGGATGTATATTTTATGTGGCTTTTATTTATTTTTAATTATTGTAATTGATGTCAGTAAAAAAAAAAATAAGTACCTAAGAGTGCTGACACTAGTGAAGAGTGGCAGATGAATTGTTATGTCTTAAAAAGTGTATCTTCTACTAAATGCTACTTTATAAGCAGTATATAAGCTAATGAAAGATACTGCAGTTAGCTAGCAAACACTTCTAAAGTGATTTACATCATATGAGAAACTTGACAAGAGATTTGCTACCCAACTTGCATAACTAGATTCAAAGTTTGCAGCTTGATTTTTGGGGCCTAGTATTAGTAAAATTTAAGTATATTTAAGTCCTAGTTATCTAATACTCCCTAAAACATGTTAAAAGTTAAGGATGGGTTAAATACTTTTCTGAATAGGAAATTCATTATTACATACCTAGGTTTTCTACTTACCAAAATTGTAATAATTTATCCCTAATTGTTGTCAGGTTTATAATACAGCCATGCCAGTTATGAAACAAAATAAAMCCCCCTAAAGTTTTGCTCTTTTTTCACATGGCAAAACCACATCTGTATTTACAAGTACTTCTTCTTTAAAAATATCTTGACTATTACCAAATGAGGGAGCTGCCAGTTATCCATAAATTCAGTTGGGTTTTACATTTGCTTCACTGCCTGTTCAACAACTCTTTTACATCGGAATCTTTCCTCTGTTGCCCATTCTCACCCTTTGACAAAGGATGAGAATTCGTAAGTGATTCTATTTGATGCTTTGAATTGAAATTAATGTTTAATTATGGACCTAAGGAAAAAACTTAAAAAAATAAATACAGACATATTTCATTTCCTCTGAATGATTGAATGACACAAATCATTCAAACTATTAAATGTAATTCTTACTGAAATGTATTTTATCTTTTATATTTATAAAATTTTAATGAGAATTATTTTCTCTCTCATTCTTTGTAACATAAAAATAATTTCTTCAATAGGAGCCAAGCGAGGTTCTTCCATAAACAAGCACAATAAAAAGTATGAGTTCTTTTCAGGACTGTTGCCATTAGTCAGTGTGTTCAGTGGGCACGGGTCATCTTCAGGAAACAGAGTAACAACACCTTTCAGAATGACAATTATTTTTATGAAAATTAAGCCAAACGACCTTCATGCCCATCAAGAACATTTGCAACTTTCAGCAGTTTACAACGGAGTGTTTCTCTGCAATTACTTRGTAGCCTGCTATTTTTCTGCTGCTCTTCAGGAAGATACTTTCTATTATCAAGAAAAATGATTGCAAAATCCTACCATTAATTTTAAGTATTTCAAAGCTATCTATCTGCTGCAGATGATCCTCTAGCTGGTATGCAGGAGAAAGCAGGATAGGAAAATGAAGCKCCTCAGGGGCAGGATAGTCTAGCAAGGGGCTGGATGTTTGGTGAATGTGAAAGGTACAAAAAGCGCCTTTTACCTAATCCAATGCACTATGTGCTCTAAATGCTATTTAAGGATGAATCCAGAAGGTTTTTATATGAAGTAGTGGTGATGACACAACAACCAGTACGTCCTCTCAGGTGCCTTTTCCACTTGGTTTTGGGGGGAGCGTGGCTTAGAACTCCTCAGTTAAAAGGAATATCTAATTTAAAAAGGAATTCATTTACTCATTTATGGACCCAACCAACACCATGATGACTTACAGGACTGCCCAGCAGGCTATGCTGAAGGACTGGAGATGGAGCTCAGTGCTGGGGGAGACAAGAAATAGAGCTCAGCTTTAGAGTTGCTCTCCACGGGAGCTGAGCGCAAAGTTTTGCACAGGCAAGATATGCTGGAAAGGCTGTGTCTGCTTCTCCACATTCAGTGTTCAGGAGGGGACTATACAGAGCAAGTCCATAGCTGTTCAGGTGTCTTACCTCTTTTGATACATCTTCTCTAAGCCTTTGATGCTAATATGATGCTCTTATGAAAGATTCATTTGGCAGCAGAAGTCCGTTATTTTCGGCTTCAGATTGAAACTAGAGCATGTAATTGTTTAAAACAGTATACTACAGAGTAGCCACGTGTCTTATAAATAATTATTTTATTTTCATTGAACAGATGGTACAGTAATATTAAATTACAATAAGTAAATGAAAGATTTTCACGGATAGTGGCTTTCCTTTGATAAATAAAGGACAACCTTTGTCTCACTATTTTTACAGCCTTTGCCAAGTTATTTGTATAGTATAGTGTAACATAGACTAAGATCTCCATAGGGGTTCATTCAGCTAGTGACCATGTGTAATATAGACTTAGATCTCCATAGGGGTTTATTCAGCTAGTGACTGTTAATTGAAAAACTCATTTTGTATAATCCTTATGAGTGAAATTAGTCTCTTGCTTTTGATGAAGCCATACATGGCAAATTTTCATTAAGAACATGTATGTTAGATTTGTTTTTAAATTTCATTTTTGTATGCTTTTTTCCATTGGATATTATGCCATTACATTCTTGATACATTATTGAGAATATTATTATTGCTTCATTGAAATATAAATGAAATAATTTGTGGTTCTACTGCATGACAAATTTTGCAAAGTCTGGGTAACTATCTTCACTAATTTTCCATCCCAACAAAGTAAGATTGTTCTTAAAACTGATTGGCATGGTTCTTAATAGGTTTTAATCRCAATAGAAATTACATTTGTTATGGTGTTCCGCTAATAAATAGAGTTAAGTCTATAGAGGCATCTCAGACGCCTCCAACACGTGGAGGGAGGAATGCACCCAGGAGGCACATTACTACAATTACTATATTACTACAATATTCTACAATCTGTACAGAGAGCTGGTATCTYGGAGCAATTCACGGGCACCTACTTATTTTAGAAAGATGAGCAGCAGTATTTTCTCCTCCTCTACTGTATTTCTAAATGCTTTAAATGCTCTATTTTTATTCCAATACGATATGTGTGGGTTAAGTCTTAAGTATGGTTTCAAACCTCTTCCCTTCAGTATCTTGTAGGTGAAAGACCAATGAAATTGGCTTTTCTGAGAGTAGATGTTATTTAAAAGACAGTAACTTTTTAGCTGACAAACAACTCTAAAAGAAGAGTCACATGCTGGCACATGCACATATGCTGTCTTATTAAAAGAGCATTATCAAAATAGTATTCCCAAATAATCAGAAGTTAGCAAGGATAACAGTAAAAGCTGCTGGTGCTTCCCAAATTCATTCCCTAGGCTTTTCATGCATTAGGCTGTGCTCTCTGAGAAGYTGATTATGTACTGTATTCCCCAGAATCCTGTGGCACTCAAAGCACAGAATGAAATTACTATTCTTTTTATGATATATTCTCTTGCATTTATCAATACGACATCTGAAACAACATCTGAATATTTGCCCTTGCAACCTACCTTCATAATATTCCAATGAGGGAATGTTTGGGGAGGTAGTTTTTAAAGTTTTATAGATTAATACCTGGGAAACTGTGAGGTCGAAGTGTTCACTAATTTTGGAAGCCCAAACGGAGATGCTTTGCTCCTTATTTTTCTTAACATTTAGAGTTATTCAGGACTTCCTACATTCAGAGTATAGACTTCATTGACCTGSACTGCAGGTGAGACAGCTCAGCACTTGCGCAGACCAGACTTTAGGGTTTCATGTGTGTATCCGGTGAGTAGTGAATACTTGCAGAGAGCTTGGTTTGTTACATGTCTAGCAATATACAGGAACTCTGTGGCCAAAAGAGGAGTAAAAGCCAATTCTATAGGCAATGTTTAACTCCTCTAATCATGAGACTGTATTTTCTCTTTCTGCAAGTCCTTGCTGGATTCTTTACCCAGCTTCTAAGTTAGTCATCAAATGAAATCAGAGAAAGTGAAAATCAGTTCATCTCAGAGCATATGTATGTTCTGTGTTTCATATCTGACCATACATACAGCAATTTCAATGATATCTTGATGCTTACTTTTCTGGTACTCCCACCTGTGCTCCATGCAGTGCAGTGATCAGTAATTTGTATGCAGCAGCTTATTAAGATAAGTACAGCCCTTTTTTCGCTTGTTCTCCACCACGTACCTAAGCACTGATTTCAGTGGAGAGTCACTTGTAACCTCCAGAGTCYTAGTGAGAAGCGTTTTTAGTAAGCAATGTGACATTTCCTCCCACGCTGGTGTTGTGAGGAGATAGGTCATGCTTAGCTTTTTGGTAAGTCTGATACGTTCCAGGGAAGGCTGAAAGCTCAGAGGAATATTTTGGACAATATTTGGAGCTCTCAGGAGTCTTGAGGCTACTCATGGAGAATGGGATCTTTGGAAGTGTTACCAGCAACATCAGAGTTCTTACCAATGCGCAAAAAGTGATTTACATTGTAGACTTTAAAAAAACAGATTTTCACAAATTTTCACGTAGGAAATATGTGCCAGTTTTTTGAGCATTCATGCTCAAAATTATGACTACTATGGAGATTTTCCTAAATGAGACCCCCAATTTATTTAAATTGGGGAAAACTTTTTATAAAAAGCCAAATGATTCTGGTTGCACCCTCCTTTGCTCTACGTTTTCCCCCCAAACCCAGAGAACCCTATCACTTAATGAAGAAACAAGAAAAGCAGTCTTCAAGCCAAGCAGCTTAATTTTGGCAAAAGTACAAAACACTCAAATACAGATTTTCTGACCAATTTCAGGGAACATTRATACTATGTGGTGCCCTCCCTGAAGTTTGTACTGAGTTCAATTTCAAGCACAAACTCCAATGAGCAACATTACTTAGGAATAAAGAATTTTTGAAGGCAGTTTGGGTCGTGATTGCTACAGAGTGGCATGTATTACTGGCCTAAAATGTAGTGCTGAKTGCTGTTTATCATAGGCAGAGGAGTCAGCGCGTGATCTGGTCCTCACAGGCAGGTTCTGCTGCCTGCACAGAGGCATCTTGGTACCAGAGAATTTTTTCCCTTAAGTTCAAGCATGCACATGCATCAGTCTGGTCACAGGTTGAAGGGATGGTATGATACAGTATTGCACACTGGCAGTGTGATTTATAGATAACAATGTATAGAAACTGTCCTTTTAACTTTATTGTGCTCTTGGAGAATAGAGSTTGAAGTAAGAATTGAAAACATGATCTCTCTAGAAATGATTTCCCTGTATATAGGTTGCTATAGGAGGCAGTTTTGCATATGCATAATGTATTATGACACCCCCCTCCCCCAGCTAGGAAATTTGGGTCTGCAGCCAAAGGGAAATGTAGTAAAATATTACCTTTGTCAGGGGTACGTGTTCCATACACCTAAGATTTACCTTYGATAATAAGAAGTCTTTTAAAAAAAGCCAGAACTGCAGTGACAGATGAAGTCACCGAGGCGCTCTGGTCTCCTGAAAGGTTTGTTTTGTGGGGAGCGAGGAAGACGCCTCATTTCCTGGCAGTGCAGCAGCGTGTCGCGTTCCCCACTTCCCCAGCACCGAGAGGACGGTAGAGGCCCCTGGTCAGGAAACCTAATTAGAGAGTTGCTGTGCTGCCGTATCAGCTGCGGCGGCAAGCGGCAATCTCATTAGAGCGTGGCCTGCTGAACGCAGACCGCGTTTGCGCCTCTTCAAGCTGCTGGGAACGTACTCCTAGCAATTACCGTTTTCCCCATCAGTTTTGTGGGTGTCTAGGGCTTTGAAATAGTCGCTCTTCTTTATGTCTGTCACTGTTAGAAACGTTGTAAAGAAATACAGCGTGCCAGCCTTGGGCTCACACGCTGCTGATGGCAGAGTCGCTGCCGCTCTCTGGGCAGTCTGTGCTGGCGACACAGCTGCGCCTTTTGCTGCAGGGCCAAGGTTCCTCACGCTCTTGTGTGGAGATGGGTGGCACAAGCAAACCCCCTCCTCCAGCTGGTCTGCGGGTGCCTGAATTAGAGGTGTGGCCTTAGGATCACGGAATATCTATTACTGCTATTGAAATTTTGGCATTTATTTATAATTTTGACTTGAGAAATAATAGGTAGCATTCCCTAAAAACATTTGATTTCCCTCCAAAAGCTGCCATAAAACCATCTAGGTTGAATCACTGTGTTTGTATGTTTGTCAACTTTCCTTCAGTACTGGCGTAATTATTTTTTTAAATTGAGCGGCGCTGGTGACACAGCAAGAACGTAAGCTTGCAAAAGGCAAGAAAATACAAATTCATCTCTTACTATTAGCTATCCTAAGCTCTTGTCAATATAAATATTATAAAGAAGTTTCTTTGCAACTGAGACAATCGCTTTTTTTTTCTATTATATGATTTAATGTGTTCTTTAAAATTTCCTTTTTAATTCAAGTGATAGGARCGGGTATTTGCAGACCTAATTCAATTAAATAATAAGTCCTTCTTAGTGGATTACAAACATTCAGATATTTGAGGATTTCAAGGGAAAAGAAAATAAAATGTTAGTGTCATAAGTAGTGCATAAACCAAGGGCAATTTATTACAAATTTTTTGTAGTTACAAGAGCCATATTTAATTTCTGTACAAGCAGCAAAAAATCATTGTTTCTTCTTGGGAAGATTATTTTTATAGTAGCAGGAGTCCATTTCTCTGAGCTAATGGTGAGCCAGAGATTGACTTGTAGCCTGCAAGACTGCGGATATGTCAAATTTGTTCCATTTTACTCCTGTGGGGAAAATTTATTGGTAGTTCAAAACAGTTAAGCGCTAAAAAGTAGAATTAAAAATTAGAAATTTCAGAATTGATTTTTACCTGCCAGTGCTGCCCTCTGATCTGATCATTTGTTTTGTAAACACTTTAGAGGAAAACCCTCAGTGTTCCCCATCAAAACACGGATTATAATTTAAAATCACATTGTTAATTGGAGAATACTGCTGTGATTAGTAAAATGTTACTGGTAGCAGTCCCAATTGCCTTTCTTAAACCTGGCTCTTTTATAAAATCAGATTTTATTGATGCATCAGCTACAGCAGTGGCCTTTTTGTTCCTTCAGGTTTATTTTTCCTTCAAGTTCCTTCAGGAACTCAACGTTCCTCGGGTTGGTTATGTTACGCCGGGATGTAGGTGGACACCTGGCGCTACGTGAACCTCAGGCTTCCGGCGTGCAGTGGTCRTCCAGGATCTGCATGGTGAGCGCAGCGAGGTGGGGACCCGCCGCGGCGGCTCCGCTCCACCTCTCCCTTTCCGCTGGCGGTAGCAAAAGCTCAAGCGTAGGTGCTAAGCTTCTGGATGGCTGAAGCTCGATTAAGTGACACCGGCATTCGTGCTGGGCTCCGCTTGTTGTTATTTTCTACTTTTTTTGCTCGGCCTGAACAAACGCTGGGTAGAAGTAACGTGAGTCACTTTTATCTTCGCAGAMCAGACGGTTCCCCGGGATGATTTCAAGGCAGTCAAACACAGCGGTTCCCCAGTTGTATTCTCAAGCTTTCTTGTGRTGCCGAGTCTTCTCTCTAGTTTTGCTCAGTTTATTTTGGTTTATGTGATGGACCAGATGATATACGCTGGGATGGTTTACACACTACACTTTTCCATTCTTGCTGTATTTAAAATCAGGGTGAAGGCCATTAAAAGAGCTGCTACCTGTTAATAAATCCACTTTAAATGACACTGTTGGCTCAACAAGCTAGGATTTTGACTTTTTCAGTGAATCTTTGCTGAAAAAATACTTGGTCTGGGTTGATTTCATGGAGAGGGCTGTTCTCTTCACAAGTAATCTTACTGCTTCTCTGTCGTGGATCACAGTGGATTGCAAGGCAGTTTTTATACTGCTTTATACTGCAAAGTTTGTTAGCAAGTTGAACGCACATTTTTAACAAAATAAGGGWTAATTGAACTAAAATACAGGAGCAAGCTTATTTTTAAGAAAATTAGCTCTACCTTTTCTTTTCATTCTTTATTCAAAATCTGATTTAACGCTGTGTGACTTTTTGCTGAATAGGCAATGCAATCTATATGAGGGTCACTGACACCAAAGGGGAAGTTYTTAGGTAGCTTAATTTGTTTAAAATGTTTTCTAAATAGCATTTATTTTGAAAAAAAAATGTTAAGACTGAAGTCTTTTCTGAGAAGAGATTCCTCCAGCTTACGAGAGGGACAGGTCAATTCATAGGAAAGGCAACTTGTCTGAAGCWGGTGGTGGGGGCTTGCTGAGCGCTCTCTTCTGTCGCCTTGCTGTATTGTGGACAGCAATCCCTGAAGGTAACACTGCCACCTTGGGCTTTGACATTGTAAAAGCACAAGTAAGAAGTTCTGCCAAGAAAATTGTTTTCTGACACTGAAGAGCTGCTTGTTMCCTTGGGGAAGGGAGACCAAAACCTTCTCAAGCAAGGAGATTCAGCCCTTCACACAGGCAATTAAACTGTGACTCATTACAGTGAGGTTTCCCTGCTCTTTCTTTAGGGGTTTCTTCTGGGTACTTTATGGTGACTTTAAGAAATTGCTCTTCAGTGGTTGCCTAAAGAATAGTACTAGCTTTTGTATTTTCAGCATCTCTGTAGTTTAAGTGATTCTTCTTTTTTCTTTCTTTTTAGACCTTCTATAAGCTCATGTTTTACTGATTACTAACCACATTTTTCTTCCCATAACAGATAGGTAGCTTGTTTGCCTCCAGTTTGAAATACTTGATGCAACTCACAGCAAATCGTACACGTATATGCAGAGGTTGCTATGTGAGTGCAGAAACTGATGCTTCCTAGAAGTTCYGTCATGGAAAACCCTCATGGAAAACATCTCTTTGAGATGAATTGTCCATCATATACCCTTTCTTATATTGTTTTCTACTAATTTATTTGACTTTGGAGGATATATTTCTATACTCATCCCCTAGACTATAAATAAAGAAAAACAAGTTAGCACAGGAAGATTCCAGGCGTATGTATATTTGCAATAGACTCTGAATTATATCTCTTGAAGATACTGCTATAGCTAAAGGTGCATAACTGTTTCTCTAATTATTGAAAGGACACAAAAATAAGAATAAGCTCCTTTCTTTCACCTTACCAAAAAACCCATGTGTGACTGAGTGACTGGATGTAAAGAGGTGCGTCACTGCAACTTTGTGTTAAAGATGTTGAAGCATTGACTTAACTTCACTAACATAGTTTCTCTAAATTTTACATGCTTACTGGCTTAACACCCCCTGCTTGAGCTRTTCTAGTTGCAGTGCGTAGCTGTGAGTGGTCAAGGACAAGAGCTGAGCCATCTGTAGGGATAAGCAATCATGGGAGGGGGAGACCTGAAGTAATWGGGAAAAAAGAAAGAGAAAATTTTAAAGGTCAGGTATCTAATAAAAGGCAATTAATTGCCTCCAAGGGCAGACACCCCCCCCCCCACCTTTCTTCTCTGCATAATAAAGCATTCTGTTCAACTATCCTGAGAAGAAGAACATAAATTAACTCCTTTCATAAAAAATGTATGGTTTTCGTGCATTGTATATATAAGTGATCACTGGAAATAGTCTCATCTTATTTAAAAAGGTATTGCAGTAAGGATAGGTTCTGTATTCAGTTAACTCAGACTAATATTCTATATTCATGCTCTACAGAAATAAATAGTACAATGCAAATAGTACAAAAACAAATATTAGGGAATCTGTTGGATGGGTTGATTATGCTTAGCTGCATATTTGTAAAGAAAGTGAGCTTCACTATTATAGTTAGCGTGGTATTAAGAAGAAGATGAATCAGAAACAGGAAGTGTTACAACAATGAAATCAAAAAAGAACATTTGTTATTGTTTTATGTTTTAGGACAATTAAGAGAAAGATTCTGAATTTATGATGGGAGTTCTGACTGTTTGCTTACAAAGCACTCATGAGGGAGGTAATACACCATTTACGTGCTGTCCATTTTTCTTATGCTGGTCATCTTTTCACTTGAGTGACTGAGATAAAAGATTTTGTCCCTATGTCACATACGCTATATGGGTTATTCATTCTTGTAAAGAACAAGTGTTATTGTTACTTGCATATATAAAAAGAGTGATGACATTTAAGTGTCTTTTTATGATGATGGAGATGCTACAAAACATGCATTCTTCAGCTTGAGGCAAGTTATGTTCATATGCGGAACAGCAAGTTGCAGCTATTATTTTAATTGGCTTCACTTACTGTATTTATGGGAGATTGTTTCACAGTTCTCATTTATTTTTACTGTTTTAGAGGAAATTGATCTATGATTATGGTCATTGATTTTGTTTACTAAAGGGAAGAATTACCAGCCTCCTACTTTCCCAAATATTTCACCGTAATCCAGCTTTTGCATTTTACCTCACATTTACCTTATGCTTAAAAAGCTGRTTGTCTGAATTACAAGTACAAGACCTAATCCTCTCTCCTGTGAAAAGCTGAAGTAAACTGGCTTTGAGCATGGCTTTGCTGTAYGGAAAAAGGGAAAAGAGTGTTCCCCAATGCTGTCTGCAGCAAGRAAATCCATTGTGTAGCTGCTATTATGCTCCAGGAGCTACTGCACCCCTTGCTGTGGCCTTAGGTCAGCCAAAGGCTTGAAGGAATSCTTACATCTAGTTTCAGCAARGCATTTAATTGTGTGCTTAATATTAAGTTCATCAGGACTTAGCCATGTACTTAACTTCAACTCCTGCTTGCCGTTATCAGGAAGAGTGGTTTGCTCAATTGGGATTACAGGATGGAAATTCAAATTACCTGGTGAGATAGATAGCCGTGGATGCCTGCGTCTAGGCCAACATCAAAGGAACCTTTTTTTTTTCAGTTCAGAAGCACTCAGATCAAAACCACAGTGCTTCCTTTCCGGTGATATGATTAGTGGAAGAAAGAAAGCAAACTGGACCCTCTCTTTGAAAGTAGCCCATATCACTATCACTCCACAGCCTGGCTGCTCCATCAGGACATGGGAGAGTGGGCGCTCCCCCACCTCTTTTCCTCCGCAAAGTGGCTGGGATTCAGAAGTAATCTTTCCCATATTGCCCACATCCCTCTTTCCTCTCGAGGTTGTTAAGGACAGGTGGAGAGGGAAGGGGTGAGCTGTGGAAGGAAGGCGGTAAGTGACCCATCAATCCTGCTGTCCAAATTGACATGCTTCTCTTCTTCCTTCAGAAAATGGTAGGTCACAGCACTGTGCCTGGCTCTTCTCCCCAGCACCACAACTTCCCAGGTGCTCACCCAGTTCYTGACCATTTCTGCATCTGCCCTTTGTAGGATAGAGCCAGCTGCTGYATTTGCTAACACAAAATTCAAATTAGCAGCAGCCCATCTATATTGGCTTATAGTTAAATGCTGCTCCAGCTCAAGATATGATGAATACTACCACATTTTCCCTCAAAATCCACTTGAGATATTGCTTTAGTCTGGTCCCAACTTAACATAAGATACCACAGCTATATAAGTTTCAGACAAGGTATCTCATTAAAGATTCAAAAAAAAAAAAAATAAAAGTACATATGAGAAGTCTGCTGGTAGGTTACCAGCTGGGTTGGAAGCATATGGTCGTTTTTTTATAATAGACATGAGTCATGAGCTGATTCCTCTAAGGTTGTGTTTTGTGATCTGAGCTGATCACATATAAATTATGTCTGTAAAAGGGAACTAATATTCAGTTGATAGAAGTCCATGTGTGATACAATATTATGTATCATCAGCCATTGCTTTTAATTTATTTTCTTCTTTTTATTTACCATTGGTATAAGCGGCGCATTTGAATGTATTTTTCTTACTAGTCAGTAATGTTTGCCTTTTTAGTCTGTAAATGYCCTTTAGAAATAGTAATTTGATTGTGACCAGGAAAAACTTCATACTGTATTTAGAGAGGTTATGCATCAGAATTCAAAGGTAAGTTACAGTCCCTGCTTTGAAGTCCAGTTCTTCAAAAATGATATCCAATCTACCATCTTTCCCACTGGATTACACTCTACTCCTGCAGCCAGTGATTTCAGAAGCATATTGTCCTTTTGCTTTGCRTGCTTGTGAGCAGTAGTTTTGAATTCTGGATGAGCTGGCACCAGAAACCTGGAAGGAATTCAGAGAAATCCATCAACGATGATTAAGGATTTAAATTTCATGAAGACATATTAAAAACTAATTATATAGAATTTGTCTAAATGATGAAATAACAATATGCCAGTGCAGAATTATTCTCACAGGAGAAAACTAAGAATCACTAATGAAGAATAGATGGTCGCTTTGTGTTCCTAAAAATAAAGTTGGTAGCATAAACTAGGCTGTTGCTTTGCTAGACTACAGAAGTTGCATGCTAGGGGGCAGTATGATTTTTAGCAGGCTGAGTGTCCATAGTCTGCATTCCCTTATATGATCATCTTAATGTTATTTAATTGCACTCTGATGGTGATTGCTGCTTTACACTTTTCTCCTTTCACAAATTCCGACAGTGACGGTCATTGTAGATGAGCCAGTGTGCACTCTGATTTCCTGCTGCTCGCTTCAGAAACACCARATGCACTCAGTTCAGTACCGTTTTAAATAATTAGTTGGAAGGTGGAAGCCCTCAAGCCTTGCAGTTCTCAGTCAGAAAAAAACCCCAAACCTACTTTGTGCAGCTGTTTAACCTCCCGAGTATAATAGGACTTGATTCTGGTTAGGTGTCTGAGTACTCTGAGCTGGAAATACTGAGTGCTTGTGCTGCTTTCTGGTGGATTAGCCCAGGTAGGTAGGATCTTCAAAATAATAGTGTAATCACAAGCTCAGTAAATAACAGAAGCATATCTGCTTTTGACAGCAAGAGCCTACAGAGCATGAATGGAAGGTACTACACGTTTTGCTTTTACAAGCTGAACTTTTTTTCCAGTCACATTGTGTGCTCAGTCTAGGGTTCTTCCCACCTGCAAACAAAATGTACCACTGAGAAGTTCTCCAGAGATGTTTAAAGATATACCTGTGGCCCTATTCAATACGTAACTTGCAGGGTTTTTTTCTATCCTGTTTAATCAAAACTGAAGTCCTTGAGTTTGCTTTAATTTTTGAGGAGTTTATTTTTTATTGGGTTTGTTGTGGATGGGTTGTGTTGTAGCAGCTYAGAAATACGGGAAAACTTGCATTGATCTACCTGTGCAAAAGCTCATCCCATTTCATGTATAYGTACATCCACTTCCTGAGGGGTGACTCTTTGATACTTATGTTACAATGCTGATTGCAAGCCATAGTCAGGATCAGGGACCTATGGTTTTTTTCTTTCCCAGAAGATGGTCTCCAGGAATGTGCAAATGAAAGAAGGATGATGAAAATGGATCATTAGGTTGGTGTCTTTGCTGATGCAAAATTTGGGRAAAATGAGAAGTCTTAGGTTTGGAAAGGTAGCATCTCACTCTGTTGATAATGGCTGTCATTTGAAATGAAGACAGCACATCTTTGTGTACAATGAGGTTGCATAACATTAGCCATCCACCTATAGTGGCAGTATAAGGAAAGTGTATTTTATTTCTTTTAATATCATTCTTTAAAATTGATGAGCTATGCATTTTGCATTTTCGCTCATAAATGCGGAAAAAAACAGTTTTTGTTGTTCATACTTGGATCAGTGTGCTAACTGAAGATGTGATTAACTCCTGTCTCAAAAAGTTATTAGGGAATTGAGCAGTTTCTCAGGGACTTCCAATTTTAATTCTTCCCTTCTGCCTCAGCCTGCATTTAAATTGATCCTTCTTTGGTGTGAATGAGGTTACTTTGATACTTCAGAGTTGGACTGATACAAACAACTAAAATAGACAAAGTTGTTTCAAGAATCAGAGAAATTCTSTATGTTTTTATTGCTGTACAATGAATGAGAGTCATAGCAGAATACTGCATATTCTGGATGCAGAAGTGTGATAGTTTTCATCAAAGTTGTGCTTTTGAYTTTGAAATCAGTGAAATACTGGACTGAACTGCATTGTCCAAGTTGCGATGCAGGTAAGCATTCTTATCCTCTAATGTAAAATTTCTGGCGAAATCGGTATGATACTAAATCACTAAATACAGCTTTTTTAATACTTAATAAATGGCATTTCAGAGCTTGCTTAACATACATTCTGCCTGGAAACTGGCATGAGAAGTCCGCATGTTTCCAATACTAGGCAACTTCTTTATTAAGAGGGATTGTTATAGCTATGCTGAGGCCAAAAAGCTTCAGCTGGGAGTCTCATCTCATGCACCTAGATAGACTTCTTGCCATCATCTTCAGACTTTTGTATCCTGCCACTGCTGTGCTTCCCTCTAAGCTACAGTTCACGATAATTTTTTTGACAAGTCACCTTTTCTTGTCTTGTATCTTAACCATAACTGAACTTGAACCTGCATATGTGTGTGTATATATAAAGAAGGTCTAAATATTTCTTAGGCCCATGTTCCCCAGCATGTATTGCGAGCATTTAATAAACCTTATTTTTAGATTAYCTTGATTATTTCTAATAGACTCTTATACAGTACAAAGCCCAGCATGAAATTCTCTGTAATATAACATGTAGCCTAGAATTTTCAAGCACATTTGCCTAAAGTCAAATAGCACTTTGGGTCGAGCACTGGTGGTTTTGTGTGACAAAAAGTTTTCTGTTTTAATCTGTCAAATGTGAAGTAGGTTCTGTAAGATACCGATAATCAGACAGCGTGGGGAAGAAAAATGGAAAATCTAAAGATTAAACTTGATGATAAACAGAAAATTATTTTAAAAAGGAAAAAAAATGCAGTGAAGAAAGCAGAGAGAATATGCTTCCTAGCTGTTTTACAGGCATTCTCCAGGAGGACATTAGGAGTAGCTTAATTCCTGTGTACACGTACCAAATTCCCTGTTGAGTACTGCATAGATGTCCATGAAAATAGGCATGACTGGAAAACAAAAGCCAATGAAGAGCTATAAAGGGAGCATGGAACAATCCAGTTTTTACTAGTTAAGTGAGTTAAACCATGAACGAGGGAGCCGAAACTATAATAAGGTGAAGGATGTGCGTGAAATAGCAAAGGATATTTCAGAATTCGAACCGTGATGAGGGAGTGAAATGTTTGAATAGTTCAAACAACAAAAGAAGTAACCTTTAGAAATCCTCCTGTTTAACATGAATTATTATAATTTTCTCACCTGCCCAAGATAATCCACACAGTAAAGTTTCACTAAATTACAGTTAAAATAATGTCAAAGACAAATAAAACGGATGAGTTGTGGTATTTTTGACACTTTTTCTGATGGTTCAGCAGAGAGAACTGCTGGGAGAGGCTCTGAATTTTGGATTTTCTGGCTCACCCTTGCAGCATCACTCATGTCACCCGTAGCTATGAGAATTCATTATTTGTTTACTCAAATTACGSAGTGCTTTGGAAAGAGAGATTGTTCCAAGCTCTGGAAACTGTTCTGGCAAAATAAAGTTACACAAAAGCAGCTTCCAGTGAAGTGAAGTAGCATTGTTCTGGACAGATAAATCAAAATCAAATCATAAATGACACATAAAAACTTGCTTCCTTTTGAAAGCGTAATTTTCCAAAGACAAAGCAGCACCCTCCTCCAGACCACGCAATCCAGTAGCACTGCCTCAACACCTGATTAAAACCTTAATATGTTGTGCTTGGTGAGAGAGGGAAAGACTAACAAATAAGCCTGCTTTCTGAGTCCTTAGATCTCCAGATCAGTGCTTAGCTGTCAGTGTGAGCTGCATCTTAAATAGACGGGAAGGACTTGATCTAACTCTGGTGTCTGCTTTGTATGATAAAAGAGATCGTTTGACCTGGTGAGAATGTGTTCCCCAGCCACAGAACATGAATATTGTTTTAGTGGCCTTCAAATTAGAAGTGAAATGCAAGTAATGTGAGAAGTACTCCAGTCTTTGCTTTGCTGAATGTAAGCTCTCAATATTGTTACACTAGCTGGCTTTGTTTAAAAATAAAAAAGAAAAAAAGTGCTGGGAAGCTAGGGTCACAACAACAGAGAGAGAATTTCTAATTCCAAAACCTAATCCTGGAAATGGTAACTACAGAATTTAAAGATTTAGTTGGCAATGCAGGCTAATGAAAGGGCTAGTCATCAGAGACTTAAAGTACTAAATAGCCGCAGTGCTAGGTGGAAGTTGTGTGTAGTGCATGTTGGTCCTCACTATATGGCGTTTAAGATAAAATTATTTAGCTACGTATGTGGTGTATTTAAAAAACTCAGGGATTTACATAACCTTCCTCTAACTATCTCTGTAGACTGTAATCTCTGCGACACGAGGAAGTTCCTGACCTTCCCCTTGTAGCAGGATTTGCTGCCGTGTTTGCCTGGGGCGATGGGCACTCGCTTGCAGGACTCCCTGCAGGACTGACAGAAGGTTCTTCACAGAAGGATGCGCAAAGGTGTCGTGTCTCGCTGCCGCTTCCAGCCCTCGCAGACCTCTGAGTGTACCATCCTCGGGTCCTTCTTTCTGCTCCCCTCTCAACTGCCTCTACTAGAGCTATAGTCCCTAAACATAGGGAACCCAATAAAAATGGGTTTCATTTGTTCAGGTTGGAATAATTCGTGACACTAGGGATTAGGATTTTGTAATACTTTGTGTTGGTGCTTCTAGTCTTTTTAGCTGGTATCTTGTTTCAGCTGATTAAGAATTGATTGAATTTCACCAAAGTACCCCGTGGGCCAAGTGCCATTGTATGCCTCAGTCATTAAAGAATTTCAGCAGTAGGATGCTCTTAACAGATGTAGCACTAATGGTTAATGGTTAACTAATGGTTAACTAATGGTTAGCTCTGTTAGATTTCTTTGGCCTTAAACTTTAAATTTTAAATGAATTTTAAATGCTAGATCTCTCCAAAGAATCTGATCTTTTTCTATCATATCTCCACTATATTTTACTTTCCCAATTGCTTCCTTTTTCCATCTCCACTGTATACCGATAACCTTGTGTTTATAATAACCTGCCTTTTATTTTCACTCTTTGTCCGTTTCAACCTCTTACATTTAAAGAAGAAAACAAGTCCAGAAATTCAGACCATCATTGCAAGCACTGTATTTGGATGTTTAAAATGTAACAGGACTTCTGCAAACTGAATCACTTTAATGCCCTCCTCAGTTGATTAATTTAGATTAAAAAACATAAATGTGGTATTCTTTTCTTTTCCCTTTCTCATTTTTACATCCCTTTCCATTGTCCGTTACAGTTTGCCATTCTGATGAGTCCTTCGCCTCCTCAGGCATGTCACCACCGGTTACTTTTCTGCCGTTTGAGTCAAAAAGGTGGGAAGTGTGATTTCTACCTGGCCAGAGGGTAGATTGCCCTAGGGAATATAACCTTCCTACTCACTTCTCCTTTAGGCTTCTCAGAAGGCTACAATCAGCTGCTTCCACTACAAGGGCTTGGGCAGTCTCTCACTATTGCCCATGTCTTAATCGGGACAAGAGGAGATGGCCGGTGTGGTCCCATGGGAATGCTACTGAGTAGGCTCAGTCTCAGACCAGAGCCCAACAGCGCYGAACAACAAATGACGATCATGTGGCATACTAGAAAAATCAGGGTAGTAAGCCATTTTTTTCTGTTGTATCTCTTCAGATGTAGTGTAGAAATTAAATAGTGGATAATTCTTAATTGTGGCTTTAGATCATAGATGTGGCTGGGGAGAAACTGTTCCTCCCAAACATGGATAATAATTAGGAAAAAATGCTTTCTCTCTCCAAGCTCATTATTCTAAAGCAAAAGATTTCACTGAGGCAGAGTTGCTGTAGAATCTTTCCTATCATGAAGAGCACATTTATTAATCTGTAAATGTTTAAATTCATTTTGAGGTGTCAGCTGTATATGTCTTCCTGGCTTTATTTCTCTTCTCTTTGAGTGACAATTTGCATTTTCAGTGGTTGAGATATTTTATTGGATTAAACTCATTTGCATCACTAAACTGATGTAAAATTCAAATGTGAACATCTGGGCAAAGAGGTGTTCTACTTTGCTGTTAGCAGTGTCTGCATTTTTGCCTTCTACAGTGAGTGTTCAGTCTGGCTGTTCACTTTCCATTTCTGAACAAGTCATTTGTTTTTCATGTCGCACAAAATGTTTTTGACTCATTAATTATAAACAATGTCAGCCAATATGAATGAAACAAGGGAGGAGAAAAAAATAATAGCCTACTCTTCGGACCTTGCAGAAGTCGGGGTGTACGTGCTTYGAAGGTCCTGTGTGACCTTCCCACATACTCCAGTAGGTGGCATGTATTCAAGAGATGTAAAAGGAGAGGTGAAAAAGAATTGTTGTTCTGTTGCAACAATTTTTTCTTGTTAAACCTGGCAAAACTGATGAATCTAATTTTCCTAATAGTTTAGTGAGAACTGTGGGAAATTACACGGGGGAATGGATTGTACTTGGATTAATAGAAAACCACATAAAGTACTGTAAACTGTAAATACATAACAGAATAGAAAATTTAGCTCATACAGTTGCATGAATCGGCATTGGCCTAATAAATATCACTTAGACAAAACACATGTTGATTTTATTTTCTAAGACCAAATAAATACCTAAGTTCTATGTTTTTTTTAATAATTTCTCTTGAAAATAGAAAAAGAGATAATCATAGCCTGAAATAAAGTAGATAAATGGACTTATGAAGAATTTAAGTTTTACAAATATTGCGCTTTCCCACTTWCTATGGCAAGAGTGGATAAAAATAAAATACTACAGTATTTTGCAATACTACAAAGAGATACACATTTCCGCTCCAGAATGGGTGGCAGTGCTAGAAACAAATAGTTTAGTGTATATCAGTCATTAACCACTAGTATTGATTGAATTGGGGGGAATTATTGCCTAATTTAAGGATGAGACTGCTGTAGTTTGACCTGATGGCTATAAAATTCTGAATCAGGTGTCAGACATTACTAATTAGATAAAATGCCCCACAGGAAGACTTTGATGATAGTCACAATTTAATATGCTCTTGCAAATGAATTCTTAGACTGTGGAGTAATTAACTTGTCAATGTATAAGCCTTTACATTCACTGCTTAGAGTATTATCTGGAAGTATGAAATAAAATTCTGTTATTATAGGGCAGGAATTTTGCATATTTGAGGTATTGCCTAGATGGAGCGAACATTTTAGGTCTTTGAAGTACAAAGTTGTAAGGTCACAAATGAATTCAATGTCTCTTGAGTAACCTGAGATTTAAAAAAAGGAAAAGTGTACTAAGGCTAAGAAATTTGATAAAATGTACCTTTCTTTCTTCTTTGTCTCATTTATGAAGTCTCAACTAGTCAGTTATGAACAACTCAAAAACCACATTTAATCCTTTTTTGTCTTTGAAGKACAACTCCTTAATTCATTAAATAATGGTTGTTTCCCTATTAAATATGGTATAATATACAATTCTTCATTGTGTACTAAGATGTAAAATTTTTTTTCTGTACAATTGGTAGTAAATTAAATATTACATATATTGATTAATGGTCTGTGTAATGCAACATAGAGGTTTCCTGTTGCACAACACAAATTTGAGAAACTCATTTTCCACCTGAAGATGTCTTCATATTTAAATGAAATGAAATGCACTTTTCCATACCAAGCCAGATTTCATTCTGTAAGCAGTATTTAATTATGAAAACAGGCTTTCAGCTTACTAGTGTCTTGATTTTCTCTCATTCTCTTGCCTCYCTCCTCCAAATAATAAAAATAAATAAGGGATGAGCTTCTGGTGTTTACTGGTGTTTTCTATAGAAAGTTAAGCTTTACTGACATTGAGTAATTTCTTTTACAGCTCACATGCACTTTGGAATTTAAAATTTAATCTGTTCAAATCAGCTTGTGTTACCAGCGACTTGTGCTTAGCGTGTTCCATGAATCATTCAGGAGCTCTTAATAGCTACCTTAGTAATTTCTTATGAATCATTGAAGATCACATTAGTAAACATCAGTGGTAAGCACTAAGCACATTCTTCGTGGCATTGTATTTCTTGAGTATTGCTGATTCCAAAATCTGTGTAACTGGCATAGGAAAGACTGCATGTGTGTATGAAGAAGAGGGTAGCTGATTGCTCCTCCTCAGTAGCTGATCTGAATAGTGTGCCAGCACCACAACCAGAGCAGAGTCTAGCGTGGTTGCCCGCTCCCACGGAGTACTATGTACCCTATGGACCAGCGATAGAAATGGTATTAAGGGTACCTCTGGCTCCTACATAAAGCTTGTTTTATATTGTACTTACTTACCGCACATGGTACTTCTGAATTTCTAGGAAGACAAATATAGTTAATAGCAATTGGAGGAATTAAAATAGCTCGTAGAGGTAATAATAATTATTAAGGGAGGTTGTTGTTTTGTTCATATGAATGTTTAAATTATGAATGGAGAGTGTCATTGGTCTTTGAAAGATGGTAATTCTTGTTTAAATTCAGTTCCATTTGGAAAAGAAAGTAATAAATATCTTGGCTTTCAAAGGYTTCATTAAACTATACAGTTGCAATTATCACTTACATTTTGTGCTTACACTTTCCCGTTCTATTCTGAATTTATAAAAATTACCATGCAGGAAACTTTTAAAAGCTGTGTTTATTTAARAAAGGAATATGCCACTGAGAAAGAATCTACTGTAGGCTCTAGTATCATATGTATTCTGAAATTTTCATTAAACTATCTATTTCAAATGTGGTTATTATTATTATAAGTGATTGGGATTTTTTATTAAGATATTTGCAGTCTGCCTGAACTTGATACTACTGTAAACTGAAGACACAGGCCGTAAATCTACAAGAACAAAGGATGGATACTTTTAAATTAACATTTAGGAGTGTGGATGCAACTGTGTGCTTTTTGTGTTTATTACTCAGGAAGAGTAGTTTCTCAGAGTTGCAATATAAATTACATAAATAAGAAAGTCACATGCTCTTTAAAATGTGAGATGGAAGGACAGTAATCCTTAGCCCCTCAGCTGAGGTCTGAGGTGTGTAGATACCTCTACAGGGGAGCTGCTGGGCACTAGACTTAGATGTGGTCAGTAGTGACCAGGAACATCAGAGGCACAGTATTTTACTGAGAGTCGAATAATTTTTACTTTACTTGAGCACTTGTTGATATAAATTACAKAGCAAAAGGTATGGAGACAGGGTGTATGTTTCTAAAATTTAATGCTGACTTCAGCTCGTGTCAGACAGTTTTATCTCTGCCTGTCTCTGGCTGACATGAGCAAGTAGCACCTTAAGTAGCAAAGTACATCAAAATCATTTAGCGTGCTTTCCAGTACAGAGCATATTGAATCTTTGCCTACAGTCCTACAAAGCAGCAATATATATTAATGAGTATATGCAGTCCCATAAATATCCATCATGCAGAACAATACTATTTTGCATTTTTGTAGTTCTTTTAATTAGATAGCATCCCAGAATGCTGTGCAAATACAGTGTGCATAAATGAGTGTATAAATGATGTATAAATATGAAGAGGAAAGAAAACCCGGCAAGCAGTTTTGCAAGCTTTTRAAGAAATAGCAGGGAGAACATGCACATATGAAGTGTGATTCCATTTTTTTTTCTCTATGGAAAATTGCTCTATGGGTGGAAATCATGTGGTTTTGCAGAAGTCCTGTTCCATGTGACTGCCACTCAAATTTTACCTATGTAAAACTTCTGGTTTTGTCCTTATGATTATGTCTGTGATTCAGGGTTTGTTAGTGGAACCACATCTGGTACTAACCACTGTGTATGACTTATGGTTTGGAAGATCTTGCCCTAATGCATGACTTCATATTAATTCCCTCCAAAAGCAATGAGAAGTCTGAGCACTGTTTTGAGCGTAGAGTGTAACACATACATGCAGTAGGCTGCGTGCTTGTTTCTGGTGGCAGGAACCTACTAGAGATACTGCCTGCTTTCTGTCTTGTAAGGCAGCCAGACTGAGTATGTAAGAGGGCTGCTGACATGAGGGGCAGTGGGCAATCTGGAAGTTCTGGGTCCTAATTCCAGGGCTGTTTCTTAGTGACARTTTAATATTAAGAAAAAAAAAAAAAACATGTATGTTCAAGGGCTGGGAGCATTTTCTCCTTTTGAGGTTAAGTCTGAGTTTCCCTGTCCTGCCTTTTTTTGGCACAGCCATTTCTGGCTCAGAATAGTGACTGAGCTTCATCATCTTCTTGAATTATCTGGAGTTTAGTGGTCGAGCACTGTGGAGCCAGAGAAGAGCTGGGCTTCAGGACTCCTGCTGTACTCTTTAGACCATTCAGAAGGGGGGACAGGAAAGGAGGGCACTGCCACTGTCATCGCAAAAGTGAAGCAACACTAAACAACCCAGCTTGTCCAGCTCTCCAGCTTCATTAAGTATCTSCTCTCTACAGAGGGGCAGATGAATTGGGTATTGAGTAGAAGACATGAGTCCTTAGAGTTTCCCATTAGATTTCTGTACAGAGCTTGGAGATACCTAACAGGCACCTACTTTAGAGACTACAGGTCTGCTGGGCAGGCTGCAGAAGCATCTCCTCGTTTCCATTAACTGCGCAGAGAATCCTTATTTTCATAGGATTGGTTTATTGTCTTTCCTTTTTCCATTTAGATACACTAGATCTGGACTTTTGCTGCAGGCACACAGCAACACAGGCCTCCCTGGCTCATCTACTGCCCTCATAATGTTATTGGGGTGTCTGGAGAAGACAGAGAACAGGAAGCACCTAGTGCATAATCCTTAACCATAGTGAAATGATGCTCTAGAGGGTAGACCACAGCCAGGGTTAGGCAAAGAATCATGAGAAAGAAAATACCTTTGCATCTGTTAGCTAGTGGGTTGCACGGTAAGACTGGAAATTCCCTCACTGTACATAGCTTTGATTTTTATCTTTGACATTTTSTTTTTGTCATATTCTTACTGCCCAGTTTGATACTGAGAGGAGAGGACTCACCGGCAGAAGTGCTGAGGAGTTATACTTGCAAATTTAGATGGGAGATGTGGTTTAGTCACTTTAAGATCTAGAAAAGAAGTAGGACATGGGTATCTTATGTTGGGAACCCAGCATCCGTGATTCCATTTCAGTTTAATCTCTGTATTGCCTTGGCTAATTTCCTAAAATTTTAGTGTTCAGCTTTCTAACTCCAATACTTTTTATTAGTTTAGCCTTTGGCATGTCTTATTATGTATATCCCAAAACAGAAAGTCCTTCTTTTGAAAATGTTTGGAAGCTATTAGAAAACACTTCTGCATGTCAGGCATGAACTTTCCTCATGAAAGGGAGCTGAAAGTAAATTGCAAGAGGACCCTGATTTTGAGGCGTAAATAGTGATTTGAGTAAAATGAACCGTGTGTGAGTTGGCATTAAACCAAGYCTATCCTTTTCTAAAATGTGTCCATTGTGTTTAGTTTGAGAACAGGTGCTAGGTTTCATCTTTATTCAGAAATTTCCTAATTTGTTAGTTTCTATCATATTTCCACTATTAATRAAAATAGTGAGTTTTTCAAGTAACATTTATCATGTAGCTCTATAAACAGGATTATAACTAACTTTTTCTTTGGGAGGATTATATTGCAGACCACTGATTYATATAAGCATAATAAAGGGTAATGTAAACAGCTACAAAATTTATCTTTGACCATAAGCAGTCGTCACTTTTTTAATAACACAATATTCTCACTCATTATTGACGTAGTAATAAATCAAACACTTGGACTGGAARGGAGACCTGTGCTGGAGTTAAGTCATGAAATTTTGGAGGCATACTAGAGGCGAATTCGATATTTCTGGAGGAAGATACATCAAAGTATACCAGTACAAAATAACTGTGTGAYCAGATCTTATGCCTGCCTTTCGTGTTTCTTTAACTATTGCTGGAGTCTTTTTGTACAGAAGAATACATTTATGGATGTTTGATTTAGAGGCTATAAAGAAAAGTGTGTAATGTGTTTTCACTGAACAAAACTGATTTTAATACAGTAATACCTCATAAAGATTTTTAAAAATCAGATCAATCCTGAAATGAAAATACCCTTTCAAAACAAAAGGTTGAAACAATTTGTTTAAGAAAACTTAAAAAAAAATCCAAAACTTATCCCAGGGTTTTTGTCCAGATAGAATTCTTTGCCAAATCTGGCTTGAAACTGGATAATTGACTGTGTCCAAAAAAGGCTTTTTTAATTCAAACTTTCTGCTCTGTGTCATGACTATTGTAAAATGAAGACCTGTAATGACAAGAAAAGCTGTATCTTTTTGTRTTTCTCTATGCCATTTAAAACATGTGGGCCACCAGAGCCTGCAAAAATGACTTAATTTATTGTTTAAGAAACAGTTACTTTAGTTTTGAATACTGTATATAAAACTAATCAGAAGTATTGCCAAGGGAGAGCTTACACATACACAAACCTTTTCAGTGTTTGAAATATGCTGAAGTAGACGTCAAAAGCATGAATGATAAAGGAGAATTTGGGGAATTTTAAAACCACATTAATTTTCAGAACAGATGCAGGGTTTCTCTATTTTTGTTCACCAAGGATGTTTCAGCTACAATAAAAGAGCTGATTCTGAAAGTGACATTTTTGCAGGTAATTCCTCCGTGATATATGTACAGTTCTTGCTGGTATTTTACAAATGTTTTGAAATAATTCAGCGTTCCTTGTTTTCAAAGCACTTTTCTTTCCGATTTGCATGTGGTTGACAACAAGAATTGACACGTGTTACAGTATCAGCATTTYAGTTCTGGTTCATGCAATTGGAAGTGGTACAAACAACGCAGAGTTGAAGGCGCCTGCTAATTTTTCTCTCGCACGCTCCACGAGACGGCTGCTCCTAAGTTGCATGTTGTTCTTCATCGTGTGTTGCCTGAGCCTGGGCTCCCCATTTGCCATCCCACGGCTTGAGGCTTACTGTGGCAAGAACAGCAGCRCACCGTTATTTAAATGAATTTGTTTCTTTTTGAGAGGCGTGTGCAGAGCAATGAGCCTGAGCTGYGATTTGGAAGAAAATGTGTCAGAAGAGGCTGACCTTGGGAAAGAATATCCTCACAGACTGGGCCTGAGATTTATGTCTCCGATCCGTAATGAGGCGTGAGCTGCATTTTGAAAGGAATAACTGGCACTGGAGATTTTTACTTGAAAAATGTTATGTTTCATTCCTTTTGCAGCTCAYGGAGTCCAGAAACAGCAAGGAGAAGTGCAGGGCTTGGAAACCTGTACTTCCATACTGCGATTCTCACCTCCTCCTTCCCAGTTGGAAGGAAGATCCTGCTGGTATCCATTGAAAATTAATTATATCTTACCAACTGTGTGGCTGAGATGGAGGAAATTGGCAATTGCACTTCAGTTCTCAGGGGCCAGGTACCCCCACATCAGATACCACTAGGGCAATTGGTACTAATTGTCGATATATCTTGGATTTCCAGAGAAGAGGGAACATAAATGAAAGGATGGACTTAGCCTGTAGACAAAACTATGATTTTGTAATCAGTATTCAGCACAGAATATGCAAGATGCTGTTAAGGAATACTAAGATGTTGGTGTCTTGTGATCTGATTGAACAGATCAGCAAAGAGCTTCTTAATTTCATAATATCTTAAACAATTTTGATTAATACTTGACTACTGTTGCTATATTTTTATTTCTTTTTTGCTTACAATGCTACCTGATGTTTGTGAAATGTCAGTTCCCTGAAGATTGTACACTAAGTAGTAGTGGCTGCGCTGATTATTTTCAGTCATGTTTAAAATAAGGGGTCTTACTTCTTAAAAATAAATCACATTTCTCATTGAGTCCTGTTTGCTCAGCAGAGATATCCTATAATTATATTTTTCACCCAGGCTTTATTGAAACTTGACTTTCATTAGCCTATAGCAGCTAAGGAACATCAAAAGGGTCTGTTCTTGAAACTAGAAAAGTGCTTTCTTTAAAAATTATTTTTATGTAGGTCTGAAAGAATACTTAGAAGCAGAAAGAAGGAAAAAAGATTCAGACAATTATTTTTAGGCCTCCTCTTCAAAAACCTTTGGGCTTAAGTAAGTCTAATGTGTTTTACTTTTTCATCACCTGTAGCCACCGCAGAATTTCTATTTCATAAACAGGTCCAGAGATGAGCTGCTGCAAAGTAGCACGTAGTTTTCCAATTTCAAGCCCTGTTAAGTGTTAYGAGTTTTGTATACTATTAGAAAAAAGTAAATCTTTGAAGACTCTTGATGAAGGTAGTATTAGAAACCTAATTCATAACAGATCTGATGCACATTCAAGCCTAAAGAGTGATTTTGCTATCCTAAAGAACAACAGTAAGATATATTGAATTAGATTATTTTGATTAGCGTAAATAGAAGCCATAAATAACATTTTTTATTAAAAAGTAGGAAAACTGTTTTCTTAGTACCAACTAGTTAGATATTTTTTCCTCAAGATAAATTTTTCTTACTTTATTATAGRATAAGAACATTGGCAAATCAATTGATTATTATATAGTCTGATGCTTAGCTGCACAGCAGAAGTTCAAGACTCAAAAGTGCTTTTTGAAGATTATAAAATACGGAAGGAAGCGCTTTATCAAGTCTTTTCAGTAGTGACTATGGACAGGTGGTACAGAGAGTCAAGTGGGATTTGAAAATCATGAAGCTTGATCACACAAGGCCATTAAAAACTCAATTAAAGTCATGAGTCATGGTTGGCCAATTCGGTTACGGCCAGGGACCTTCGCATGTTAATGTCATCAGTCATTTCCGCCCACTTTAGCGGAGACTACGTCTCCAGCCATTACACAAGGGTTACGTTTCCATTTCAAAATGGAAAAAAATTGTGAGAGACAACAGATTTTGGCACAGTGGGTCTGTTTTTACGACAGCTGCATAAAATATTAAAGATAATCTACAGTCATTCTTTATACTTTAAGTGAATTAAAAATTTTAATTAATTTTCAGCTGTCTTTTATTTACAATGTGGTATTCGTTATGTTTATATAAATGTTACCAAGTTTGGAAAATAGGCATTAGATTTTGTAAAAACATTGTAATGTCAAATCTATTCTTAATTAAGTGATTCTTTGATACACAGAAGGCACGTGATAATTTTTGACTTGTTAATGGTGAAGGCGGTTCTGTCATTTTTAYGGAAACACAAGAAAAAGCTCTTTCAGGGTTTTGAAACAAGACTTTTAGTCCTGTGTTTCAGCTTTGCATAATGATCAGTTTGATCTTGTTCATGTATAATTAAGAATTTTCTACGCAAACTTGGTAACTTTTCTCAGATATTGTCAGTATTTTTTAGAAGGCCTTTCTACGTGCATATAATGGCATGGTATTGCATGGGACACACGCCATCTTCTGGGTATTGTCAGAAGTGTCAGTTATTTAAATGATCTTTAAAATGCTGGGGGAGCGGTTACCTCACCGGCTGTGTGTTTCGGGACGGGCACAGGGGACACCCCGGCACAGGCCRCCGCCGCTGGAGGAAGCAGCCCACATTTCTTCACAGGTCCCACTAGCGACGCACGGCCGGTTTCGCTCTGRGGCCAGGTTAAGCGTTAAGCAGAGTTTCCGTGCCTGGAAGACAGTCCGTGTCTAACTAGTTCTAACAGATTGATGGAGGCTGTAAATGAGTTACGCATTTTGACCGAACAAGGAAAAGCAATGGAGGAAAAAAAATAACGTTGAGAAAGGGTTGAGAGAAATGTGTGCTTCTACAGAAGAATCAGGGATGTGGATTGGGAGTTAGAAGGCAGGTAATTGCAAATAGTTAAATATTCTGGAAACTATCCTGAGATTTTACAGATAACTGGTAGTAAAAAGAGTTAGCTTTTTTTTTTTTTTTTTTTTTTTTTTAGCTTTTCTGCTCCAGTAGACTCCCTCCATATTATGCTGGAAGTAAATGAGATCTCTTGCTATTTCATTTTTTTGCTCATTTTCATTTGTTGTTATTAGCAGCCTTAATTTTGTCTTTTGTCTATTTTTTATTATGAGCTGTTCTCTTCAATAAGATTCAAGTTCTAAATAGGATTTTAGATTATGTACATGAATTATATACAAGCTTAAAGATAATTGGAAGGTGATCTTCTTCAGGTCTGATGGGTCCTGTGGGTCCTGGCAAGGGAAGTCAGGAGGTTTCCAGGCTGATACCAAAGATTGCATTGACATGACGTAGCAGAGGTTTCGAACAGCGATGCATGAAAATCATGTCAATCCTCAAGGCTGTCCCTTTAGATACTCTTTTTTTCAACTACTGTTTCTCTTCAAGAGATGCCTGRTGTGGACTGGCAAAGTCCACAAGGCAGCCAGCAATTACTACTTTCAAATCTTTTCCAAAAATATGTCTTCCCTGGGGAATTTCTGCCTCCCGTTCAGAAAGACAAAATGTTTTTTTTCTCAGTTCCCTGGTGGGTAACGTGCTAGCTGATTAGCTGCAGGATTTTTATGCCCTATTAACTGCAGAAGAAGGAAAAAATCCTGCCCTTGAGATTTGCCTAAGTGAACTCAGTTTTAAAATTTTTTAAATGCAAAATAGGCAGCTAATGRAAGAGCAAGTGCCTTAAAGCCAAGCTATTTGTGACTCTGTTAGTTTAACCTTTTGAAGCTTGTAGATGTACATTCTTCTTGAAAGCATGAGATGGAATATATTTTAAAGAATAGTAGCTTTAAAATGATTTATATGGAGATAAAGTGTAATTAGAGCAGAACAAGTAAACTCTATGAAAAAGTCTCACTCCATACTCAACAGTTCATTTCAGGCCATGCTGTCRGAGTTCCTGCGCTTGAAGAGATGCTGAACTGATTTTCTAAAAGAAAATTAAGCGTTGTTCCGTGAAGACAAAATCAAAGTAAATATCAAAAGGCAAAGCAATATTCAGGTCAGGTTACAACAGAAAGGTAGGCCAAATATTCCTGTAAGTGCCTACTACAAGTGCAACCTGAGGGGTGCGCTCCCTGAGGAACACTTTCCCTCCTCTATCTTTGTATGGAGTTCTTATACCTTAAGCTAACTGGACGGTAAACCATCTGTACTCAGTTGAAGAGAAAAGTCTGTAACTCATCCCCTCGTTCCAAAATGCAATTTATTCATAGATGTTCAAGTTGGCGTGGGTGTATGTTTTCCAGGAAGTACTGTTGCATTCTTCGCTGAAATGCAAAGCAGAATTCATCTCAAAACATTGTTTACCAAAAGATGCACACCGCGAAATGCAAGCAGTTTAAAACAGAGAAGTTAGGGGGAGAAGCCGRCAACATGTCAGTTCCCAAACCACATAAAGAGTCTTCCCATCTCTGAGGCAGGAAACAGTCACTCAGAGTTGTATTTTGAAATCCTCTGGAATAATAATAAAAAAAACTTAAGAGAAACAAAAACATACACCYCCAAACCTGTTGCTCAGAGGAGTAGCCAATAAATACATTTTTACATACAGTCAGTTCACTCTCCATTAACACTTTTGATGTACCACATTAAAGAGTATATATGGAATTAGGTTCACTTTCATGTTATATTTATTTGATATTTCTTTTTAAAGGGAATGTTTTCCCTCTTAGGCTGTAAAAGTTAAGGGAGTTCGTACTTGTCTCCACTTTAACTCTTTATCCACGTTACAAACAAAAACACAATGATTCAATGAGATTTGATTGAGATGTACAATATTGTAGGGAATTTGTGATTAGCTTTAGTATAGCAGATCTTTACACAATAAGTCTTTATTGTTAAATAATTTGCTGGAAGGCGCTGTTGTATTTTTATCTATGGAAAAGGGCATTGTGAGAGAAAGTAATGATAGGMCATAGAACTACGCTGCTGGTGCCGGCCACCATTAGTTGCTAAAAACCTGCTGTTCAGTTTTACTTCATCTGCATTAGATGCAATATCAGAGAAGATTATATCTGATGTAGCTCAGATATAAAAATGTCAAGGTAATGTCAACTGAACATTTGTTTATGTGATAACACTGATGCAAAGACATGAGCTTACATTACATTCACAGAAGTAAGTCTCTTTGCAGTGGATTGACTGAAATACCGGTCTTAGTCTGAGTAAAAAGAGTTTAAAACAATGTGGAGGAAAGAACTCATGTAATCTCCTTACYTATTTTTATTAAGTAGAAAGTTGGCAATCAGCTAAAGAAAGTAGGTGCAGTAGGTGACAGCAGGCTTGAGAACAAGCAGCAAAGATAAAGAAAACATATTTATGGCTCTTTCCAGCTAAATGATACAGCTAATGAAAGGACCATACATAATATGGCTTGGAGCTGGATATGCTCCACAAATCAGGGTTCAAAGATGCATCCCTGAACGTGAAGAAGATGGGGTGTGAATTGCTGCACTTTGAAACTTAATATTATTGGGTAAACAGAATTATGGTTGAGTAACTAATTTGACTGGCACAGATATTGAAGGGTTCAGTATATATTAATTAAGTTATAGACAGAAAAGAGTGTGGACAAAACAATTTTATTCAGCTTATTGCTTTCAGGAAAAAGATTGAGTTGACATAATGCTGAAATACAGATTTTAATATAGATTGTGGACTCTTTAATGTTGTTAGACAGAAAAATACTTCTGAAAATTGGGTCATTATTGGACACCAGTCTCCAGCTACAAATTTTGAGAACAAATGCTGCTGACAAAGTTAGAGCTCAATTTTCTCAGATACGGCAGCAGCATTTTTTCACCACAGAGCCACTGAATCAGCAAGAGGAGATATTTTGCATTTGATTTGTTAAGTTGTGAAGATACTATGGGAGAGCTGTTAACAGAAAACATCYCTGAGTAATGTCATCATACATTGATTCCATTTAAACTAAATGGAGATTTATAATAACAGCTTTCATTTTTAAATTAGCAAATTTTGAGGAAATAAGGTTGTTAGCAAGGTCAGCTAGACTTAAGAGTCTGAAAATTTGGAATTTTTAAAAGTTAAAAGTGCAAAAGGGTTTAGAACTTTTACCCAAACAAGGAGAAGATAAACGCTTTTTGTCTGACTTGATAACGTGATAGTTCAAAAAGGATATTTAGAGAACTTAGAATTGAGTAGGCAGTAGAGACTTCACAACTAAATGCAATTTTCAGTAAAGATACTGATACTGAGCATGAGGCCAAAGCCTAGGTGACTAAAGAACCAAATTGAATGCRTAAAATGGAAATGACCATATCCAAAAGGCAAGGGCTGTCTTGTCATTAAATGGAGACTGGATTTTTTCTGTTCAAGGGTACTGGATGGGGAAACAGATGTATGGCATATGAAACTACAAGTCAGGAGTTTTAAAGACTATCAAATTAGGGATGGTACTGGATGAGCAGAGAATAGCAAGTATTCTATACATATTTAAATGAAAAATCAATCCAGGAAGCTACTGAATTTTATACACTGTTTTATTATATACTTTGAAAGAAAGAATGTGGAGGTAGACGAATGATGGGATAGAAAGTGATGTGTTTATCAGGGCAGGGTTATACCTTCTTGTCTTGCAAAGAGAATTGTTTCTCTTACTAAAGGAGATAGATCACAAAAAGTTTATAATGTTCAACTGAGGAACTTGTCATTAAGACAGAAGATACAGATTGGTACATGATTTACAAGATGGGTAAGGAATACAAATGAGGAAATCCCAAACTAGGGTTGCAGGCAAGTTACTTGTAGGCTTGCTTTAGGATTGGGTTGGGGGTGGATCTTGTTTAACACTCTCATTAATGACTGTGGCGCAACAAGGTTTTTGCCCATGGCATTTTCAGACCACACAGATAAGATGCATCATCAAAGGAGGATCAAAACATCATGAAGACAGAAAGAGTATGTTTGAAGTCTGTAGAGTAAAGTAAACTGGGGAAAAGATATTATAACTCAACTTGCTTAATCACCCTGTATTTATGATAATATATGGGATGCTTCCTTTAGAAATGACAGAAAAGATGCCTGTTGATCACAAGATGAATATGAGATCTAAGTGGGATGAAAAGCCAAATATGACCCTAGAGGTATTAGACAAAGTATGTTCAGTGCAGATAGAGAAGTTTTTGTGGCCCTGTCTGCAGTACTGATAAGATACCATCTAGAATATTGTGCTCAATTCTGGTCTCCTGGAACAGAAAAATGACTCTAAGCATATGAGTATAAAAACAGAGGACTACTAAGGTGATCAGGAGAATGGTCATTTTATCTTACCTACTATGTGAGAACTTGACTAGCCAAGTGAATCAGAAGTTGAGAAGGGATATCATTTCTCTTTGTAAATGCATTTGGTATGATAGGTAGGAATGAACATTAGGGAAGAAGAAAAGCCAAAGGACAAGGCTGCCACAAGAAAAAATCCACATAAAATGTCTCTGAAAATCATTAAGGATCAAAGTTAAAACCATCAGAGAAGTGAAGTTATTGAATAGTTTTCAGAGTCAAGTGCTTTGGGAAAAAAATGTTGTGTTTCAATACAGAGTATGGTAGAAATCTRAGAAGGGGATGATGTGACATGATTGACTGCGATAGCAGGAGACTGGATATAATGACCTAAGTCCCATATGCTGTCCTCCTAACAAAAAGGGAAACAAATCTTGATTCTTTTACATCTTTGTTAGGCATCACTTCCAAAAAAATGTCTTTTATTTGCGTTTGACTTCTTCAGTAAGACTCTAGTTATACCAACACGTGGAATCTCTTTTGCTGCTGTTTCTGTAAATGAGTTTATTTGGAATGTAAAAATGTTGTAAGGCTTTCTGAAGAACTCTGAAGAATCCTGTACATATTCCCTAATTTGGCTTGTTTCTGTACATTCCATTTCTGTTATTTGAATGTTTATAACCAGTTACTGTAAGTCAAGAACTGGAATATCATAAAACTCTGACACTGAATAAGGAGGTAAATACCAAGAAGAGAATGGGATTATTTCATATTGCCCTAGGACAAAGCTGAGTCTAATAGGATGAAACTGAGCAAAGCAAGAAAGAGATGAGTACCATAAAGCTGAGAAATCCCCACCACTGAGCCATGTAAAACTCTACTGGAAAAAACCCCTAACATAAAATGCAGAGGAGAAGCAGAAGGAAGTGAACAGGAACRCCGCCTTGACTTGTTTTGTTTCTGATTCTGACTTTTTTCATACCATTCTCTTCCTTACTCTTATCAATGCATTTTTATGCTATTACTATGTATGTTCCACCTGTTGTGTTCATAACAATGTGAGCACTAAAATATCCAAATACAAGTGACTCAACAAGATGTGGCAAGAAGGGAGGGAATTACAGTGTAAGGTCATCAGTTAAGTTGCAAGCAATCTCCGTGTCCTGACCACCCTGTTGCTGGTGCTACATATTTGATGAATTAGGCCGAGTTGAAAATGAAATAGATACTTCTCCTTGAAATCTTACGGAAAATGAGTCCAATAAAAAGTCATCAGTTTGGTTGTTTTGCCCTTATATCTTCCTTACTTATTTTTCTTGGCCATTCTAACTGCATTCCAGCGCTACTGCATGCAACTGTGCTTTGTTCCTGTCCAYACAGTGCCTGTCCTTCCACTTTGCTTCATTTCCTTTGCTGGCTTAATGTAGAATGAATGGATGAACCTCAGCTTAGTGGATTTTGTTTTGTGTTAATGTTGATACTTCTGGCAATGATTTCCAGCTTATTTAAATGTCTTGGCTTAATTCGTTTTGGGATTTTCTCTCTTGGCCCGAATATTGTACTATTGTACTGGTTAGCTGATTTCCAAACCAAATGGCTTATGAAATAACCGAAGTAAAGTACTCTTATAATACTTAACTGATTTGTTCTCCACAATGAAATTTGAAATGAGCATAAATACCATTTCTGGAAATCCCTTTATTTTGGGAATGGCTTTTTTTCTCTATACATATTACAGAGCAAAGTAGAATTACTGGGATGCTGGACATTTTTAACAGAGCATCAGCCATCAAAAAAAAAAAAAAAAAAAGAAAAAGAAAAACTTGTATGGCAACAATCTCAGCTTCCTGAGGTTGTTCTAGCTTAGAGGGAAAACTCTGGTACCCAAATTTCACCAGTGTTCCTGATGACACCATTTCTGAAGAACCTAGAAGCAGTCAGTGGTCTTCTAACCTAAGCATCCCTGCCAGGTACATTATTAGTATCTATGAGCGTTATTGGTTCTTAATGACTTAGTCAGAAAGCTGTGGATAGCCAGTAGTAGCAGTACAGTTCTGTTTTAGTACTCATCAAAATCCCAGCAGGAAAAATAAAGTTTAGACAAGAAAGAGCTTGAATGGAGCCGTGCAGTTAGGGCACTCAGAGGAGAGGTGAGGAAAAGATCCAGAATGCTGGTGTTCGCTCTCTGGACTTTCTTTGTACTGCTGTTTGAAGAAAGTCTCGTGTAAATTACCTGCRCCTTCCAGGGAGCTGGGGCTGTTCCTCTGGGTCTGTGTTCTCACAGCTGAGTGTCCTCATCACTAGGCTTGCGTCAGCTTTTATTTGATCTGCTCTTCCGCTGATCACACAGTTTTTGACTGCACGGAAGTGCAGCTGCACTAGAAGAAGAGAGAGTGGTGTGAGGTAGGACCTCTGGTGGTGGCTTGGTAGCTTAGGGTAGTCCTCTGTGTTGCTGGAGGTCTGATCTTAGTGCTATGCAAACTGAGTCCATCTCAAGCCTTGGGCTTTCTATTCAGGAATGAGTGCTATAGCCACAGCCTTGACAATATCAGAAGGATTTTTCTGAAGCTGCTGAAGTGCAGCTCACGTGCTTACCTGGGTAAACCAGCAAACTCGGTGTTTTGTGTGTACACGTACTCTGAAGGCGCTGAAATCATTAGTATTTTAAGCATATGCATAAATACCCTGCAGAGTGCATCCGAGCTGTCCAGTAGCTGGCAAACTGAGGTCTGTTCTCATAAAAGTATCTGAGTTTGACACAAAATGAAACTGTGTTTATAAAGAACCCTACGAATACCTATTATATACAATTTTGCTCAACTTTTAAAAAGCTATTTTACCTTAAAATTGCTACATTTTCATATACTAAGCCATATTTACAATGTCATGACTTTCTTTAAGAGTAGTAGAGCTCCTTGGGATTAGTGCCTGCCATGGATAATGGTAAAAGTTAAAATGTGACAATTATGATAAAATTTTTGTTTATGTTGTTTGCAGGATAAAATTTTTGTTTATGTTGTTTGCATGTCACCTCTGCGTTGTTTTTTTAAAAAAAATGGTTTCATAAGAATGCTAGTTTCATAAAAATGTAGTTATTCTGAATGCCCAGTGATGCAGGTGATTGTGAGCAGTGCATTTGTTGACGTTTATGTTTGTGTTAAATATTTTTCTCCTTTGTGTTGCTTATGTCTCGTTGTGTGAATGAAAAAAAAAAAATCTATCAGAAGATGGAAGGAGATGTGCCCCCAAAGCTTTCCCAAGGGTCGAATTAGTTTACATGTCTCAAATAACATAATCTTTTGGCTGTAAATATGGATTAAAATCAGATGTACCCTTCTATTTCAGGACAAGGATCATGTGATTTTTTTGTAACCCATTGATTGATGAGCACCAGCTTTTGCCACTGTCCTATGGGTCAGTCTGCCCACAGGACAGTGGCAAGGCACTTGCGGACAGTGGAGGCAGAAAAAAGGGAAAAAGATGCCAGGGCAGAGGTGGAGCGCCTCTATCGTATATCCCTATGAGTAGGTAATCACATAAGGCACGATCAAGTACGAGAAGAGGCACAGCAAAAATTTATGTTGGAGTTAGCAAGCGTGAAGGAGAAGGTAATAAACCAAAAAAACCACCCTCATCCTCATGCCAAGTTATGCATTAGTATGTCAGCTTATGATACAACTCGAAAGAAAATTACTTTACTGTGCATCTGAGTTAAAACTGATGAGTGCAAAGGCAAGTGTTATCTGTTAGCAAATATGACCTGTTGTCATGGGAGCGTCACAACCTTGCCAGGCTTAAGAGCTGAATAGGGATTATAATGAGGGATGACTTTTTTTCTTCAGTAAAAGAAAAAGAAACAAGATTCTTACAGTTCAGCAAAAAGAGGAAACATTTTATAAGTGAAATAAAATCTGCTCTTGCCAGGAGAAGACTTTTTTTTAAAAAATATACAAATTATTGATGAGTTTTGAAGTGACATTCACTTTTCCATTAGCATTTGGTAATATACCTCAGGGTACATCATTAACTAAGCTCAGAACATATGGTCTGAATAGCCCATATTTGCTGACACGGGTATATTCATTTCAAGTATTTTTGCTAACAGCCATGTGCCAATTCTGCTGAGAAGGAAGAAGTGAATTATGATAAAGTTCAGTCACTRTTCCTGGAGGCCTCAGCTTGTTTACATCCTCACAAAGCATGGTCATGCCGGGCAACTTTTGTTTTACAGGGCCTGTTTAAATCYCTGTAAAGTCGAGTATCAGGGAGAAATAATGCAAAGCTTCAGAGGGGAGAGTGACGTTAATGTGTGTTTACAAGATAGAGCTGCAACATRTATTTATAGTGTCTTATAGTATATCTTTAGAATGCTGATTTTAAGCTTTTCTTTCGTTGTGAAACTGAGAAGTTTTCCGGTGGTGGTACAAACATCTGCATGCTATATTTATCTTTCTTTTCTTTATTACTCCTTCAAGGCCCTTTAGCAGCAATGCAGTCCTCACAGGAGTTTTTTGGACTTGCTTTTGAAAGCCACTGCTTAGAAAACTAAGCCAAACTGTGAGGAAAGAAAAAGAGGAAAAAAGAGCTGCCGGTAACCAAATTCATTCTCTGCACTGTAAAGACTGGTCATATTAGTACTTCCACAGTTACAAAAGGAAGGGAAGGTTTTAGTCCCAGTTGAAATGGTCACATCAAAGTACAGAGGTTTATAAAAGCAATTTTAAAGTGACCAGTGTTATAATGAGCAGATCAAGTCTCAAACACTAAATGATTTAAAGATAAGAAAATAGGTTAAAAAAAGGAATGATYTTCCATTAGACTGTAAACTCAGAGACAAATAAAGCATGAGATGCATGTCTGATGTATTGCTGAATCTCAGCAATTCTGCAAATGACTGTGAGCCAAGTTATAGGTTAACTGCAGRTGAAAAAGATTTGCAGAGAAGGGAAAACCTAGTTGAAAACAAATAAATATCCCAGAGCATGTCTTGTTCACATATTTGACAAGCATGACAAGTTGTTTCTGGATCCGAGGATTTCAAAACGACCTGTAGTTAGCTGAGATGAAGCCTTTGTAATATAATCCTTGCACATCAGTCTTTTGCTGAGAAGCGTTTGCCTGAGAAATACGGTGAGAGATGGGCATTTGTGTGCGTGGGTTACCGGCGGAAGGATTAGAAAAGTAGGAACTGATCTTCTGTAAATGGTCACAAAATCCACAGAGAAACATGGTGTATTTTTGGACTCCTCAGATAGCTTCTGGACTTCCTAACAGATTATAGGGAAGCCTGTCTTATGCACTGATTTACCTGACAGGGTACCTTTRTGTTACTGTTACACGTTCCCCGGTGGCTGGGGCCACTGTTCCCATTGGGGCTGAGTGAGGCTCCACGCATCTCCTGCACGTAGACTTCAGAGCTTCCCCCCGCAGAAGAGCTGTGCTCATGCCGGGTTCAGAATTTTACCTTCTAGTTTGCATCTGAACAAACGCATTTCTCTAGGAAGATTTATTTGATAAATCTGAGCAGGGAGCCCTGACGGGTGGGCAGTGTCCGTTCAGCCTGTTGAAATCAAGTGCTAACTTTATTCTTTGAAAATTACTGAAAATGTATGTCTGAATCTGATTTATACTTCAGGATGTCAGGCCGTCTTCCACTCACACTACATTCTGTAGTTTTTAACAGTTTCAGTGATGCCACATAAATAGTCCCAACAACTCTTGCTAYGGTTTGAGAAGCAGCAGCGGGTAAATTATTCAGAAATAAAATCTTTTGCTGCAGACAGATTTTTCATTGCTTTTGGATACAAAACAGATGGACTCTGCATAAGGAAATAATTCCGCTGCTAATTCTTTACCTCACCTACGTGAATGCTACTGTGTTTTAGTTAATTATGYATGTTAATGTGATTGATATGTGACTGGTTTATAGAGAAACAGAAAGCTCTAATGGAATTTGCATGGGGTCATGTAGCAATCTGATGTGACAGTCTGTACCAAACTTTCTGCTGCTTATACTACATAGATAAATATCCTATATATTTTTGTATTACTAATACATTACATTAGGTTTTGATTAGGCTTAATGAGATTTACTTTATGTCTGCAACAGTGCTCAAATTACATCAAAAATTACAGAAAAGGAGTAAAATGAAAATACTCTCCTTCAGTTTGGTAGAAATGGCCTTAATTTATATTATTATGCACTCCACTGAGTTCTTTGAAGAACATCCAAACTGTTTCCACACTTATTTTTGTAGGGATATGGTTTAAATAAAAGAACTATATCAGAACTGTTCTTGTATTCAGCCACATACATCGTCATTACTGGCAGAATATCATCCCATTCCTTTGAAATTAGAAATGTTCATCAGATAGAGCAGGTTTCAGCCAAGTTTCTCCATGAATTGTAATTAACACGCTCTGGTTAATGGGCCGCCCCAAAGTTTTTGTCCTGTTTTTATAATGAGAATTTCTAGTGCCTGTTAATAAATTTCGCTTTAGGATTCAATGCCACCATATAGGGGTCTTGCTAAAATCCTTCTGATTTTTCTGCATTAACACTCAATTTTTGCTGTTTTAGTTATTTGGTATTACAGTGATACATGAAGCCCCAGCTGATCAGTTCCACTCATGCAAAATAAAATAAAATCTGATGAGGGGAGAAGTGCTCCCCAGAAGCTGAAATAAAGCTGCATTCCTCATAATAAAATCAAAACTTTTCAGCAGCAATCACATTCTCCTTAGTAGAATTTTGACTTAGATTAAACCTTTTTAGTCATGTAAGCTTTTRTACAGAACACGTTTTCATCAGCTTTCCCTGCACGCAGAAATTTCTGAAGAACCCAGAGTGGTTTATTCTGAAAGGAACATCTGCCTCCATGTGGAGTATGGCAACCTGTGAGTCCAGGCTGGCTCTGATTTAGCCAGCACACTGGGGAAAATTACGGATGTGCCAAGTTGTTAACAGGAATATGTTGATCCAAATTGCCTGCTAAGGGGCAACATCCTCTGTTTCGATCTACAGCCAGCAAGAGACTGAACAAACTTGTGGTCTTCTAGATAAGTGTAGACAAATTACTTTGTCTTTGGATAAGGAAGGATGAGTTTCAGCCACAATATATTCCTACGAATGTTAACAAAAGGCCAACTTCTTGTTTTATTTATATGTAATACTCAGTTAAAGCTTACTTTAAGTACAGCAGAATCACAAAATACTTTTTTAAAAGTCAAGGACTTGTAAATTTTATTGCTTATGAAGTATACAAATTTAATTTCACTAAAGACTAGAAGGAAGCCTATAAAGTTCACTGGACACTGATCATAAAGTTCACAACAAGTCTGCTCATAGCAAAGAAGAAACTATTGCTAATGTGGAGCTACTGGATTTTTGCTTCTAAAAGATAGATCCTGGTCTATCTAATGCAATAAAACGTATTCAGAAACTGTATTCACATAGACAAGACGTAAGTCCAAGAAGATTAATTATATGTCACAGTTTTGGCTGTTTGCACTTAAGATCRGCATCTTAGGCTGTGACTACTCTGATTTTTGACATTGTCCAATAATTATCTGCAATTTTCTATCTTATGAGTCTTCTTTTATGCTAGATATGACAAAGTACATATTGTCTATAATGTGATCAGTAAATACTACTGCAGCTTGAATCAGTTATCTATCTTTTAATTCCTCTTAACCATAAAAAAAAAATGCCACTGTAGGGGTGGTTCAGCACTGGAGCAGGTTGCCCAGRGAGTTTGTGGCATCTCTGTCCTTGGAGATATTCAGAACCAACTAGGTGCAGCCCTGAGCAACCTGCTCTAGGTGACCCTGCCTGAGCAGGGGGTTGGACAAGACAGTCTCCAGAGGTGCCTGCCAGCTCAACCAGTCCGTGACGCAGGGAATCTGTAGCTGTAGGCCATTTCTGCTTTCCTTTCCCTTCATTCACCAATGTGATTCTTCAATATGAACGTTCTAGGAAGATCTGATAACCAGCAGAATGAAATTCTTGTGTTTCTTATCTCTGTAATTTCATGCACTGTCTCCTCGTGGCTGTCTCAGCATGTTTAGTCAGGTCAATTTAATTTTTGAATAGCTTCATTTATTACCTAGTGTTAAAATACAGCACTATTCAGTTCGTGTTTTCTAGTTGTCTGTCTGTATGTTCATGTGAAGGTAGTTCTTCACACGGGAGAAGTTCTTCACATYTGGGAGAATGGAAGCATTCTTAAATGCCCTTTATGTATACTATATTATTAATCCTTCAATAATCCAAACTTGGCAGATGTGAAGCCCTTTGGAAATCAAGACTCAGGAGATGTCCTTCATCTCTGATTGCGTTTTATAGAGTATCTCATCTGTCATYTTTGTTATTAATAATCTAAATGATATGTATATACTTTAGATAAACCAAAAGTCAGTGCCTGAGTTTCCAAGTTTTGTTAATGTGATTGATAGCCTGTCTAAAGAGCAAGTTAAACTGGTGAGGTTGATGTTCTTCCCTTTCAGCTACTGCTACTAGACAGACATTGATAAATGAATGTGTGAAACTAGCATAACATCTTATTCCTACTTAGAATATAATAGCTCATTCAACATGTTTCCTGCTGATGACAGCATATCTTCTCATTTGAACTTTTAGTAACTAGAAGGAAGAAAAAGAGGAGAAAATGACAGATACTGAAGGCAGAATTTTCTTCATTAGAGCAGTGAGGGCTGGCAGCACTAGCTGTTACTAGGCYACCAGACATCCCAGTACTTGGGGGACATTGAGGTAGACTTTAGCCAAATTTTGTTTAATTGGAATGAATTTTTGCCTGCTAACCTTTTGCCTAAGGCTGTTTTTGAAAATTTCAATCAAAATAGCTCATCTTTTAGGTGAAGCTAGGGAAAATCATGTTGTGTTCTACAATTAAAACAATTCTGGTTAAAACAATTCATTTAAAATTTAAAATGTGATAGCCATTTGACCTCTGTGCCAAACACGGCCTTTTTGTCCATGTGAAAATTTGTTGACATTTGGCAGATTAATAAACCTTTGAAGGTCTTAAGTGTTCAGACTCTTTCTGTGAGGAGTTCTGTGGACTCTTCTTCTTGGTTGGTACATGCAGTTCTCTGAAAAACTTGCACGTGTCCAGGCTGCAAGTGAACTGTACACTGGACTGACTGCTTCTCATTCTAGGAGGGTGAAGCAGGATTTTCCTGTAATTTCGGTGTCTTGCAGACCAGTTGGGATAGAGTAGTCCTCCAGACCAGGCAAGCCATCCTTCCTGAATTCTCTGCAGTGAGGCCCTTCCTCCCACTGCTGAATTTTGCTTTAGGTACAAGGCTGGGTGGGGGGTGAGACGAAAGATTCGGCGGGGGTGTAGCAGGAGCAGGCAAAGGGAGGAAGAAACTACTCAGAAATTGCGAGGGGAAGTTTCAGAAATTAGAAGAGATTGGTCAGTTCTCGTGGTTCTAGAGAACTCTCTGGCCGTATTTCTGCAAGGTGAGGCTCGTGTGTAGCTGTGTTTTTATGGGTTACTTTCCCAGTGCTTCTTGAAATGTCATTACTTTGCGGAGGCAAACCCTGCCCTTTTAAATGGTTCTATTAAAATATATTTTAGGTGCCCTTGAGCTTTCGCAAACAAAGCCCCACAATAACAGTCAATCCCCTTAGAGAATGATCAACATGGTAGACAGCACACAGACTTTTTTTTCTACCTTTGTTTATGTTTAAACAACACAAATAAATACCTGTCTTGTTTTTTTTTCTTGGCTTTCTCTTGTTTCCAGAGGAGTACATTTTCAGCAAAACAGAAATAGCTGGAGTGATAAAAGGTATTTTCTTAATACTAGCTTTATGTTAAAGAATCTTGTTGTTTCTAGTAATTACAGTAGTAACAATGAGAGCCAGAGTCTCAAGTGATGGAGAAGAGGAGCTTTAGAAACAGCTTTATCCTTGATTCTGTATAATTAGTATGTAGTCACTTCTATTTACCTCTCTTCCTTCTCCACCAAGACTAGTAATTCAATGAAAATTGTTGGGGAACCAGCCTTCTCGAAAGTGAGCRAATTTTAAGAGCTGACAAAGATCACTCAGACACCCTGATCTCTTGGAAGATCTGTTATTTTTTTGGATACTGGATAGAAACAAATGGAATTTTGCTGAATTCATGCCATATGAAAATCAGCAAAATTGAAGATCCAAACAGTATTATTTTTAATAACTATTGACATTAATAGAGGCATAGAATTAATTTTTCCAGAAAAGCTGAATTCAATTCCCTCTCCTTATGAAAAAATATGTATTTGTTTTTTGAAAGATTAATGATGTCCAATTATAAACTGAAACTATAGCTACCTTTAAAATCAGACAATTAATCAAATTTAAATTAATCAAATTAAAAGTCAAACTTATCCTGCTATTTCTCATGCAGRCTTCAGTTTAGTAAGATATTGAATTCTGTAACTTTAAAGAAATGAACAACCTAATTTCAATGCTTAAGCATCTGACCAGTATCTTGATTCAGAAAAACACCAAAATATGCACGTAAGTCTTAGTACTGATCAGAATACGAATTTCAGTGTGTTTCTTGACTCACACTGTAGCTGTGGAAAGTAAACTAAATTCAGCAGAATATCTCAATAGTGTCACTTAAAATATTATTGTAAGAAATATTATAGTGCCAGAACACATGCCTTATATTTATATGCAAGTGAAACTCATATAAACTGTCAAGCAAAATTTATTTTTTCTGCAAAATGATTGTTAAGTACTTAGTGTATTTAAGTACCCATAAATTCTGCATAGACATTCGGGAAAGGYATTCCCTCAAGAAAGGTGCAAGAATTATAAGTCTTCAGGTGTTCTTTTTTTTCCCTATCTTTGCAGTATTGAATYTAGATTTTGGCTGAGCCGAATTAGTGGTTAATTATGGTCATAGTTTGAAGTTATGATTACAAAGCTAGTTATTCACCTGCTAAAGCCATCGTGTCTTTCTTCTTTGTTGCAACAGCTTTCTGATGTCTATTACAGACTTTTAAATGCATTTTTTAAATATTACAAATCACTACTTATCCACTTGCACACAGGAAAGCTTTAGCAGTGTGGCCCAGTCTCAGAGAAGATTCAAATTTCTCTTTTTAGTTCAKGCTTATATTTACTTAAAACTAAGGTGTTAATGCCAATATTTTGAAAGGAAAAATACTGGCTTAGCTGAAACCTACCTCTGCATATGCATGTGATTGAGACAAACCTGACTTCATCTGGTGAATGTCAAGGCTGTCATAGAGCAAAGACAATTCGAAGGAGAATGAAAGAAGCAACCAGATTCCCTCTCCCAGCAATTTTAGTAGTATGTCTGCATGTCCTTGTATTCTAAAACATCTTCTTCAAGGTTGACAGGACAAGAACACAGTTTCGACCCTATCCTCCTTTATAAAAATACAGTGTTGGTTCATTGTTTTAAAATAACATTCCTGTCTTTGGAAGGATATAAACATCTAAAATCAGCAGCATCTGTTAACTCTTACTTCACTATCTCGATCCCAGTGGGAGGAGCTGATGAAAAACAGAGAGAAAATTGGCAATGAGTTCACAAGTCAAATGCGATGAAGGATATATATGCATACTATATTACACAAGAGCGCTTGGGCATGGCAGGCTGCCCGTTCCACTATTGTTCCTCCCCACTTCTCCCACCTCTGTTTTAATCATCAGAGGGGCTTGAGAGCGAACTTTTGAATTCTGTCATCCATGAAATGTRTAGTCTGAAGACCAAAGTTCCTCCGTCTGTAGATCTCAAAACACAGAAGTATATATACAAAGATAGATAAATATTACTGGAGAATGCAGAAGGGCACTCCTTGGTTTCATGGACTGCATAGGAGCTGGAAGAAAGAATTACTTTTTCTCCAACTCTTTATACTATAGATCTTTATTGAATATAAGTGCAGATACATACTCTGAATGAGTTTTCCGTAAGAAGGCACACAAGCCTTTGAGACCTTAAATGGTAACAGTCATTTTGATAACAACTTGCTCCTGTTGTTGGAGCTTGTGTCTGTGCAGGCACCATTTTCCTTTTTGTGCAACATGTCAGAAAAATATTTCAGTACCATGTCTTGTAAGAGGGTATTCAGTGAATGATACTGTGTGTCTCCTGTCTGCTTTACTCCAACAGGAGATCACTGTTTGAATATTACAGTCGTTGCTGAAGGTCTTGTCACATGTGCTTTCAACTGCGAGATTGAGAGAGATCTGTAGCTTCAAGATAATAGTTCTTCACTCCAATCATTGCTGTTTATCTACYGGGTTTTCATTTTTGCTCGACTGACTGAAACCTGGAAAATCTCTCTGTGGTGATAAACTGGCCCAGTCTGTAATGCAGTAAGTGAAAGCTGAGTCCATAGACCAATGCAGAGAGTGAGAAAGTGATGTATAGCATTAAAAAAACCCCAAAGCTCAAAAGCTCGTAAAATTCTAAGATTTAGCTGTATAATCTCCGCATTTGTTGATGTTGTAAAATATTATGTAAAATAAAATTCTTACCTTCCAATTCAGAGAGAAATGCAGTATACACTGGAGGTGGCCCCCCACAGTTCTTACTGCTCTGGCACAAAGTTAAAACTGTAAGGGTACGKGGCAACGCTGTACCCTGTGGCCGTGTACCCTGCCTCCCAGGTTATTGCCTTTGGTGAGAGGGAACTCCTCAGCCCCACTCCTGCAATACGTGAGGAAAGTTAGGTGTGTAAGTAAAGAATCTTTAGAAGAGTATTTAAGCTATCTGGGTAAGAAATTCAGAAGAAAAGAGGGCAAAATGACACATTCCTTCTGCCTGATATCCCCCTAGACATTAGGCACTAAGGCCTGATTTTCTTATCTCCAGAAATAAAAACAAATACCCCAGAATACTTGATGGTCCTAAGGGAGAAGACAACTGAGGTTAAAGTTGCACTGTTTTAYCTGACCAGCAACATTAAACCATCTACCAAACTGGTTGGCCTCCTCCTTCTGCTAGTGCTTCCCTGCTTGGTAGCCATAATTCARTATTCACAGGGTCAGAACAAGATGAATGGAGTGGTTGTAGCACAGAAGTGAATATAAAATTAATTGTTCAAACTGAAGAAGCTCCATGAAGAGGAAATAGGAATTCCCAAGGTATTTGAATGCATCTTGTGCTTTCTAKGTGAGTCCCCTAATAGAAATCTATCCTGTGTTCCTAGCTGCCTTTTGTTTTACATTTGCTCTGGATGTACACCCAGAATAGAGCTGTCAGACAGCAGTTTCTAGTTGTCCCTTGGTAATCAACTTGAAAGAAATTGATTTTTTTTTTTGAGGAAAGATGTTGGAGATTAGGCAACTTTCTACATGTCCAGAGGTAAAATACTAGGCATCTACAAAGTTAACTGGCATGGATACACTAGGGTTGGATGCTTCATTACCTATTGGAAGCTCGGTCTCTGATACACCCGATGTAAAGCTTTGAGCCATTTGCACAGTAGATTTATCAATATTTGCAGAATGGGTTGGTATAAGCACAGCCATTTGATGGCCTATCAAGGCTTGAACAGATCTCCAACCTCTGTTTTTGAGCCTGAACTGTCTTAGAGAAACTTCTCTTTGACTACGTTGAATATTAAAAACATAGTACTTCCATTGTTTGCATGTTTACTAAAAAGAAACATGGCATAAGACTTTATAACTAGTGTTCRTAAATACAATGCTATCTGAATGCTGGGCATGACACTTTATATATAACCTCAAAAACAAAAACAAACCCCCRTGCCATTTAGAGCAGATTTTAAATTGAGAGTGAGTTAATACAGATGACTAGTTATTTTGTATCTCAGCAAATGATTTCTGGCATATGATAAAAATGGGCATCATAGAGTGTCATTTTCAAAATGTATTTAGTATTCTATGTGGTTTCAGCTTATTTTGTACACTAACAAGTCCTGATGGGRGACATGATTATATATTGATTTTACTGGGAGATTTTCCTACTTAATATTTCTTCTTCTCCAATGTGTGAATTGAGACTGGCTYGGCCACTTGACAGGGGATGATTCTGTGCAAGGTGACACAAGAACAGAGGTGACAAAGCCGAAAGACACAGCAGAATGGGGCTCTGCGAATCAAAGTCTCAGTGGGTGGCAGGTCTCTAGACATCTTGCAGCATCCAGGCCTATTCTTAGTGTGGCACATGTAGCTGGCCAGCAGATCCAAGGAGCTCAGACCTGCTGGGCAGGTCACAAACTGGACTGCGGCACTGAGGTTAGCACTGCTCTGCATGTGGTATTTTGCTGCTATTTGGGAGCTTGGGCAAGACCTGGTTGCATGGGAGCCTCTTGCTCAGTGTGAGAGACTGGTGGGGCTCTGCTGGATGGTCCAAAGGCACTGCTCCAGTACCCACCATGGCACAGTCGCACGCAGGGAGTGAGAAAGGAATCACACATTCTCTCTCTCTCTCTCTCTCTCTCTCTCTTTTCTCCTCCCCCCAGATTCCTCCCACCCCAAGCTCTGGAAATACAAGTGTTTGTGTCAAGGATTTTTTTAATCTTTTCGAACTTCTTTCCTCCAAAAATACACCAAATTATTTAGGAGTTGTTACTCTCCTTTTTCTGTTCTGCCTTGTTGCTACAGCAGTGAGAGAGAACTTTGATGTATGAATGCTCACTGAATGTACAAAAATGTTATGAATCACTGCATTTATTTCTTCTTTGTACAGTACAAAGATGTTACTCAGCCTACTTCATGCCAAAATATACTATTACTCACATGTTCAGCTCAGACCTACAATCTCATCTATTATGAACTGCAGTTCCTTCACTAAAATATGACAATACTTCTGTTACAAACAGTTTTAAGGGGTTTCACAGACTATTTCTATTTCATTTGGGAGTCGTATGTACTTGCTCTTTCGGTTTTTTTGCATAGCAGTGAAATAAGTGTGTCTGTGTGCAGTGATGATTGGGAAGACCCTATTTGTTTGTGTTTCAGAGAATATGATGGTGAAATGGCTTTGGGTATACGTGCTATTTACAGATGAAGTCCAGTGAGAGGACTTTCAAATTACTGTATTTCTTGGGTAGTCTGGAGTCTACTGGGTTAGAGGAGAACATAGGAACAGTAAACAAGAATCAGGCATCATCTTAAGTTACTTGAAATAAAAACATCAGCTGAGCTGTTTCCCTCAGAACATATCTCGTGTACACTTCTGTATTGTTCAGTCTCTTACAAAGACAAAATTCCCAGGTGACCTGTTTAGGTTTTCATTCAAGGAAAGAACAGGAATCTTCTGTCCATGGTAAGTGGCCTTATTGGACATGTAGAGGTCCAACTCATGAGCAAATAGTTGTGGAAGTAATATCATTTACCCTCTTGCAACTCAGATGGACATAATATCCTCATGTCCCTAGAGGACATTACTGTGCTTGTAAGAAAGCTGTGAAAAACTGATGTTYCTGCCCCTCAGCCACTGCAGTTCATAGTCCCCTTGCACTCGTGGTTCAGCTGCTACATGYGGCTGGGAGCTACTGTAGGTGAGACGCAGTGGCATGAGTGTTTCTGCTAGTTCTTCTCCAGGTGCCATCACCTCTGGCAAAGGCATGAGGATGACAACCATGAGATACCAGGGAGTGTCCAGAATATATATAGAAAAATTGCTATGAGATCTGCTAGGACAGTCTGACATATGTGGTAAGATATGTTGGTGCTTGACTACTTCCCTTTCCTGACCTAGTTTATGGTACTGGCTTTTTCTCTCTTTACCATTGAATTTAATGTAATTACACTACTTCCAGACACATGAGTAGTAGTGTTTACAAATAGCACCTTATATGCAATACAAACTAGGCAGAAAAACTTCCAGAAGAAAAGTAAGAGAAATGAAAGCAGACATAATGCCTCTGAAAAAGTCATTTYCTTTAGAATTATTACGTTTTTCAGAAGAAACTCAGTATCTAATGTACTTACAGCTTATTAGGAAACTTTCTTTCTCCTTCCTTCCTTTCTTCCTTCTTTCCTTCCTCTTTCCTCTTTCCTTCTTTTCTTCTATGTCCCCCTTTCTCTCTCTCTCTTTCCCTCCCTCCCTCCCTTCTTTCCTTCCTTTACTTTACTCTCACTAWATACATTCTGCAGTCATTCAATCTAAATAGCATATTGCATCTCAATGCCAGCCACTTTCCTGCTTTTCACAAAGCAGTCAGCTATTCCGTGACATCAACTATTTTAAATGATCCTTTTGCCTGATTATTTGGTTGGTTATTTAGAAGCAATATTGGAAATATTAGACTTCTTTGAGAAAATAAATCATGTACTGCCAGACAGATGGAAGTTTGTCTTGTCCAAAAATATAAAATAAATGACTCATTTTTATCTTTGGTTTTCCACTGTAAAGCATGGGTGTCAGCTTCCTGTGTAATTTTGATTTGTTTATCCAGCAGTTTTGTTTGTCCATGCAGTTTTCTCTATGCCAATTGTGGTCTATATTTGGTTTCCATAAGAGGTATGTGTTTTCTTTGAGGCTATCTTTTTTTACCATTGCCAAAACCACAAGTGATGCACCATTACTTGGACTTTTGTTCTTGATTTAAACTTGGCATGGTGTCTCCCYCTGGTGTAAAACATGAAATAAAATCCATTCTGACATAAAAGCTGGGAGGTAACTCCTTTGTTTGAGATTCAGTATAGGTTCTGTTGTACAGAGTGAGCTTTTGCACTTTTCTTGCACTAGGAAAGTGGGAGATAAGGGATGAGGGAAGAATATTTACTTGGTGTCTCGGTATTTACTGGGGTCAGTCCTCCCTTTTGGAATATAGTGGAAAGTATGTCATTAGAAGTAAAAAAGTTAGAAGTCGGGGGAACAGCAGTTTATCCTGGAGAGGGTGTTCCCTCACAGAGCAATAGCAGCCCTCTCCTACTGTTTTTCCTAATCTGAATGACTTCATTATATTTGAGCAAACTGGAAATACGTGCACATGGAAAATTCAGTTCCTGTTGCTAAAACCTATTACATGCAGATCTGCTCAGTAGTAATGGTAATAGCGAGTTCTGATATCAAATACTTACCAGATTAAGATAACGRCAGTTAAGGAGGTTTATTCTCCTTTCTTCACTTTTTCTTTTCCTTCTTTTCTTCCTTTCTTCCCTCTTTTTTTTTTCTTCCTCTGTAAAAAAACTTGAGATGCCAGACCAGTGTGAGGCATAATAGCTGTGAAAGACTGAGTTACAGGGAACTAATAGAATTGGAAGCACAAAATCTGCCTGTATTTCACCTAATATTGTAAATATTATTCATTTGTTTATTCACCGTGGTGAGAAAGTTACTGAATAAGATCTGACCTTATGCAGCCAATGATATCCAGAGCAGTCTGCAAAGGAAAAATATACAAAATTGTGTGGATGAAATTGTGAGCTCACTGGGCTATCCTGGGCCACCGGGTCCTGTAGTCTGGTCCCTGCAGCCCGTTTGCATGGGTGCCCATGCGATCTTGGGCAGTGTTGCCTAAGGCTCCTTTGGCAACATGCAGAGAAAGCAGCATTTTTTGGCTTTTCACAGTCCTTCACCACTACTGGAGCATTTACTCCGGTTTTTATTCACTGGAATGAATAAAAAAAGTACTCCAGTCGTAAAATGTGAACAACTAACCTAACCACCCCAAGAAGTAGATCAAGTTTTCCCTTATTTGGCCTTGACATGCAAATGCAGGTCTCCAGGTGCCTCTATATCCTTCATGTTGTGATGTTTGATGTTGAAAGTCATTMCGACTTAATTCCTGCTGACACTTTGAACTAGCGCTCTTCTGAAATTTTTGAAGCAAAATACACAAGAGATCCTAGTACTTGCTCTAGTGGATTTAATATCTGGACCTGTGTGGAACAGCAGAATTGGATCTGCTGGAGAAGCAAAACTTCTTCTTGTATTATGCCGTTTTTTTCCCTATTTTTATTAAAATTTCCAGTCAGATGCAGTCTGCACAATGAATAAAGGAACGAGGATTCAACGTTTAAGTAAGATACAGCTAAATAGTGCTTAGGACATGCTGAGAATGGTTTTCCAGTGTTGAATAGATATGATAAAGAACATGACTTACATTTCAAAATCCTCATTTCTGTGCACCACAACTGAGAAGAAAACATGTCTGAAAGGCCTGAGGAAAGCAAGCCAGAAGCCAGCACTTTATTAATTATAACTTTGACTCTAAAAGTCTCACATTTGGTGTTAGTAATTTCTTTTGCTTTGGGGGTTTCATCCGAAAAACTGGTGCTCTATTGCCTGCATCACAAGTTACTGAAATGGCTAATTTTTGTAATGCTACCAGGAAATGAAAGAGTGCAGGAACAAAATGTTATTATTCCAATGTTAAAATATACACAGAGTGACATATATAAAACAGTAATTTAGATACCTTTTCAAACAAAGTSCTGCAACTGCTTTGTGATTCAATTTGTTTGGGATCACCATCATTGCAGAAATCACATAGAAGCCTCAGCTGCCAAGCATAGCCTATTAAAGTGTTTCCTTTTCTGACATATCTGTTTATGTAAAGTGTCTATAGATGACCTAAATAGTAGATTTGTAATAGCCATGTTGTATCATTAGGCATTTCCATCATCCCTTGCAAGAATGAGAAAAYTGAATTTTGTTTAACAAGGATCAATTAAAAAAATAAAGAAGGTAAGTCTTTAAGCACAAGTCAGATGRTGTTGAAGTCAAGTGAATCCACTAGGTATTAGACGACTGCTTTGTTGCTCTTATATTGCTTGATTTTTATTCTCTTAATCCCATCCAAGATGTGCTTTAGCCGTTTAAAATGAACTTTTGTTTGTGTGCTGTTCTCAGGGCTTAGTTGAGAAGCAGGAGTGCAGCTGTGATGGCCTTGGCCATAGATTCTTTTTTCACTGAGACACATTCCTTTCTCCTTGCCTGCATCACTGGGCTCGGGTCCAAAAATAACTGGATTGTGTTTATATATTGTGTCCTCCTTTGCCTTAGCCTTCTTTAGGGTCCCGTCATGCTCAGCCCTCACGCTATGTCACATTCATTATGGTGACTCCTTTAGTCCCCTTTCCCCGGACTTTGTCGTGAGAACTGTGCCACATTACTTTGTGCTGAGCACATTTAACATTTTTTGTTAGAAAAAGGACAGACAAACTGTTCCAGGGATGCCACAAGAGCAAAATGTCTTCATCAGCCAAAATTCTTAGTGCTTTTGGTAATTTTAGCCTCAGCTCTAAGAATGCTCAAGTTCTGTCAGTCAGAATTTCTGAAAGATTTAAATCATCACATGCTGGACTGTCATCTGAGACTGTTGTTTTGAGTTGTTCCRTTCCATTTTCCATTCTTTCAGGTTGATGTTACAGTCCCTTGGTTGCGTGTTCTTCAACTTAAGCTAGTGGTTTGTCACTCTCGGCATGAAGTATATAGTAGCTAGTGCAGTATCTTTTTACTAGACCTACAATTTAGTGAATGAAATCTGTGGGCAATTCCATCCTCTGGTGCCCTTGAAGACACTCCTAGACACTTTATCCTTACCATGAAAGATAATTTCTGACAGAATTGCGCAAAACTTTCTGATCAGTGGACCAAGATAAGGAATTGGTGCTGACTCGTTCTCATAAAAGCCGATTCTTTTCTTTTCTTTTTTTTTTTTTGAAAGTTGTAGTTTAATTTTTTAGTAGTGTGAAAACTAAATGTTTTATATTTGCAAAACTGGAAAGAACAAAACTGCAGAAACATCTCAGAAGAAATGTATATAATTTTCACAGTCCTAGCAGTTAATGAGAGAATAATTAGAATAATTATGTACCAATGATCAACTTAATTATTTGATCCTTTCCTCTCCCTTCCCATTCACTCTCGTTTCCTATTCCCTGCCTTTCCCTTTGCTCTTGATCAAATAAAAACTATTGAAATACATTAAAATCTAAGTCTCTCTAGAGTATTGGATCACATTTTGCCATTAAATCATGAAAACCAATGATATGTTGAAAGGATAAGAGGATCTCCGTGAGATCCATTACTAAAATTATGTGTACCATCAAAAATGCACACTTTGTCAGAGTAACTTATCTGTCTGTTATGCTGCAAGTATCCTTTCCACAGCTAATGTCTTTTGGCTCATAAAATTTTCTCTAAGTGAAAAGTATTATAGATAGGGCCACACTAAATAGCAGGAAAAGAATTTCACAGTGGAGGTTACCCATAAACAAGATATCCCCCACATCTTCCATCAAGTAACACAAACTGAGCAGTACATTATCCTATCTACGTATTCTGTATGTTTTGTCAGCAATATATACATAGCCAAATGCAACTTAATGAACTAATTCTTTTTTTTTATTATTAGTTAGGATTGAAAAGTTTCCTCCAGCCTCTTGTTGATGATATATCACCAAACRCAGGAGAGATTTGGGTATTTCTTTGTGTAGGGGAAGAAGAATATCTGAAGTTGAAGTATCATTGACACATCATGGCAAGTGTATTTACTAGAAATTTTTATAATATATGTGACCCTAGCGACAATTTTTTTAAGCTTGAGGTAATCTTTGTAAGTCTCAAAGTTTTTATCAGGCTATAAACATTCAAGCATGGAGTGATCAACCTCTGAGATCACCTGAAGATTTTTACCACTAAAGGGAGGATTTTCAAAAGCACAAACTGATAGGCACCCAACTCTGTAGAAAACACTGGTGAAAATGAGTTACTGGATCATCTGTGTAGGTGAAGCAGCCATCTACCTCCCCTGTGTGTGTGACTTCCCAGTCCAGCTGTGCATGATACGATAGTCATCTATTAGAGCGGGCTTAGGAGCTGACATCCTTTTATGGGTTTGCAAGCTAGAAATTAGAGAGACAATGAAAATAAGGTAAAGCTTGAACAAGACAGGCGTGGGCTATTTGGAAAATAGAGTCTCCAACCACTGAATGTTCATCCTGGGCTCATATAACTCATATAAGCTGCTAAATGATACTCTGTTGTGGAACACCAGGCTGTAAGGAGCTTGCCTTATTAGCTTCAGACTGCTATTAGATATGGCACTTAAATTTTTTCTGGACTGATAGGAGTATTTCAGCTGGAAGATCAGAAGGATGGTCCAACTTTTGATGATGATAAGAAAGTTGAAAAGTCACAAAGTTGGTCAATACTCCTACCAGACCTACTGACAGCCAGAGCATGTGTTTGTAAGGTGAAACATCAATCACAGATCTGGGAAGGCTCAGATTCAGGGTAGGAAATAATAAAAATTTCCAATCTACTAGACATGTGCTTTACCCATGGGATTATATCTACCTATGTAGGCTAGTTTGTAGCAAGTGTTATTTGATTTAAACTCAAGTAATATTCAAGAGTTACCATAACACTCTTTTTGTACATAAGCAGTGTTCAGAGCCCTCTGCATCCTTGCATACACATGTACCCACGTTTTTGTTATTTTCATGTGCATGGAGTAGCACAATTTGCCAGGAAATTCCCAGCTGAGAAATGACTTCAGTCTTCAGATCATTCTTCTGATCTTTCTTCTGCTCATGAATTTTAAACCCGCAGGAGATGCATTCTGATACAGCTGAGGGCACAGAAGTAATTACAGGTTTTCTTTGCTTTGGGCACACTTATTTCTCTGCAGGTTGCTTTCCTAAACGTGGAGTATAAGAACCACCTAAATAAACCAGGTGTCAGAAATGGGTTGGCACAATCACCTTTATAGTGAGCTGAGCAGCTGAGCCCTCTGGGCTCTTGAACTCTGCTAAAGCCATAAAGGTTCTCCTGTGTAAGACTAGGATATAAGGCATTTAGCATTTAAAAAACATTTTTTCATGAAGTTAAGTCCAGACATTGCAGAGTATGTTTAAGTGTTTTAGGAAAACTGTTGTTTCAATCCACTGTGATTGTGTAGCCGAAGAAAACATTTTTGTTTTTCATTTTACATAGCCTGTCTGTTGGCAGTAATTAATTGATGTTCGAGTAGGTTTTTTTCATTAGTGAGCAAATTACTGGAGTTCTGCTCTGATTTTGTATCCATTTTTGGTGTTGCAATTACGAAAAAAAAAAAAAATCTGGGCCATTCCAGAGAACACTGCATCTTTTTCATCCTATGAGATAGCTGTTGTCTTACCAAAACCGAGGATGGTGTAGTTTACACATAAATAGCTATATTTTAGTCAAGGACCAAGATGATCTTCATGTGCACTTCAGACTGTTATACATAGACACACACAAAGACCAAATGCTGCTTCTTTTGAGAGCAATGGGACCATCACTTGGACTTGAAGAAGTAGTTTAAGATCCTATTGACTCATTCATGGGTATTATTTCCATTATTTCCAAAAGAAAGAGCCTTGATATAAAATACTCCTTCACTGAGGTGCCTGTCTTAGGTTGAAATAAATAGTTTGAAAATACTAGAGAGTAAACAGAACAATTTTTACTGGTTTCATAGTTTGAATGTGAGTTTCAGAGGAGAGGACTTCCCTGCCAAAAGCAAAGTGCTGGGAGCACAGCTAACTGGGTGACTGAGTGTGCAAGAGGGGAGCTGTCTTTAAGGATACATTTCTTTTTTTCCAGTCTGCTCCTCAGAAGGAAGGCTCCAGTCCTTCAGCCACATCCTGTTTTTCCCACTATGGATAGCAGCAATCACCTTGAAGTATTTCACGTCAGTCTGTTAGGTGACACTTGCTGCTTTTTAAGAGGATTAGGACAGCAGCACCCAATTACAGCAAACTCCAAAGCATTTGCATTTGTTGGTTATCAAAATCTACATAGCAGCCCAGCGGTTGCTGGAGAGAGGTGGCAAGAATGTCCTGGTGTTATTACCGTTGGTTCATTTTCTTTGGCRCTGGTTCCCAGTGTAGATCCAAGGTAGTACCTTGGTGGTGAAGCCTKCACTTGCAGCATGCTTAAAGCATCCGTTGATTAAATGGTATTGAAGCTCYGAGGAGTGAAAATGTGTGCAAATCAAGGCAGTTCAAAACTGTTTTCTGTTGCTCTGGGGCAGCGGTGCTATTGGCAATTTTATTCCTGTAATGTGTTTTGCTTCTTAAGCAGGATGCACATTGCATTAAGTAGCAGACTCCTTAAAATTACTTTGTGAAATAGTTTAATCTAAGTATACTCRTGAGTATTACATTTTTCTCTATATATTGAGCAGTGCTGATATTAAACTTTCTTAGTAGTACTGGAAGAACTATAAAGGGATGCTGATTTTCTGAACTTTTCCTTTCATCTAAAAGCTCCAATGAGTTCACAGTGCATCTCCTTATTAAAAGAAAGTATACATCATTCAGCAAGCCTGAGCCCGAGGAAGAAGGACATCAGATACAACTCTATTATTAGAACATTTATTATTACTTAAGAAGCAGGAGTAGCATACTCCTATTGTAAATTATGTATGGGAATTAAAAAATTTCCTAGGTGACTAGGGGGTACAAATCCAATTAGAAGTCCAAACTGTTGAGGTGGTTTGAATATCTCATCATAAATGAAGTACAGAAAGCAGTGATGAACTTGTGGTTGAGATCGTGAAATAAGCTGCAGGAGACTTTGAAATTTCTGGCTGTATTGTAAGGTGTCATGTTTGATTTCAGAGAAAGTTTTTTCTGTGCTTCAAGTTCCACATTTCTAAAGTGAGAATAAAGTTGTAGAGAGAGGCAATGATAAATTAATTGGTTTTTAAAAACAGTTCCTGTGCTGAGTGTGATAAAAAAGAAATACTAAAAGCTCTACCAAAAAGTACAGTACACTGATATCTCATTATCTCTCTTTTAAAAATAAATCTTGACATAATGCTGCTGTATGTTGGCTTTAATTTAATTTTTAAAAAAWTTCTTTGGCGCATGTAGAATACTTGATTGCCAAGAACAATCAATTTATCGAGAAGTGAATGGTTTCCAAAACTGTGAATATTAAATGATGTGTCTTAAACTTTTTCTGTAAAAACATATTGGTGGTTATGAATGCGTGAATTCTGCTGCCTGCAATCATTCCTTCAAATAATTATTTAGTAATGTAAAACTCCTCTACCTTATTTCTTTTACTCCCTAAAGACCAAATCCAGTTCTCCTTAGTGAGAATGTTAGTGCAAGGATTTCCAGCAACTTCAGTGACGGTCAGTGAAGACCCTAAAATCAGAAACTTGCTAAATTTGCAAATGTGAAATCACAGATTGTACCTAACTATTTGCTAAAAATTGATAATAGGTGTGAAAATTCCAGGAGTCCCTACCGGCCAGACTGTAGGGACATGTTTTTGAGAATTTGGATTTAATTGATTTATCTGAAGCCCCAATTTGTAAGTGAAGCCTAGATTTTCCAAGGCGTCTGATCACGGGAACAGGAATTCACAGAGTTTTTCTTTGAGCAAGAGTACGCAGGAACTTTTAAAAAACACCCTTAGGCACATATCAGCATATTAGGCAACTTATGCTTTTAAAAACTAGCCACAAGCGACCTCAAAACTAGGACTGAACCCAGATGCTAAAAATTATTGAGTTGACTCACTCCCATTGATGTCAATGAGAATTAGGTGCTTAAGTACCTTTGCAGACGCAGCCTTTGGGACGCGAGTGCTTTACACGTCTGAGCCTGCATCGGTGTTCCCGTGCAGTCTCCTCAGATCTTGCCCCAGGGAATCTACGTGCTTCATCCCACTGGTTTTCAGTGCATTCCTATGGGCCAAATTCTAAACTGCATGCAATTTCCATTAGTTTAATGGGAATATGATGCCAAAACACATTTGGAACCYTTATCTAGCGGTTATTTTGTTTCAAGTTGGATTGCAGCCTGTCTCAGAGATAAATGAGTGGTGCAGGTAACAGAGATATGTGCACAAGGTGTTGGAAGTGGACTAGCTGTGGCAACATGAGAACATGATTCCTTTGCTTTGCCAGATACATTAACCCATAAAAAAGATGCAGGCTGCTGTGGCTCACCTGAAGCTAATTTAGTTCTTTACACTATGCCACAGACCCTTTTGAAAGAGAGATTTTAGTACTCTCACATGCTTGCTCGCTTGCTTTGATTTGCATATGTGTTACAGTGATGAATATAATGTAAATAGTGAAGTATTAGACATGTAGTAGAGTGACTCCAGTTTTATACCATACTAAATAGAAATGTAATTGCTTGTCACTTCTGGGATGGGCTTAGTCAACGTTCTGGCTGCAAGGAAAGGAAGCGGGCAACATTGCTGTGCTGCAGCGTCTGTGGCTGTGTCACCGACGGTGGGTTCACAAGCGACAGCACGCTGCTKCTGTGGAATCAAAGATTCCTCCTGAAAAACTAGAAACGTGATCCATGGAGGAAACCAGTACCGAGCCATTAAGGAAAAATATTAGGTGTTCTGAACAAAGATCCTTCTATTTCAGGAACCAAAAAGCCCCTAAAAAGAAAGCAGCTAAAATCAAAAGTCCTAGTAAGAAATAAGGAAATGATACTGCTCCAGAATTTCTTACTAAGAAAAAAATTGATGAAATATGAAATCCTGTCTTGCAAAAGATAATAGAAAACCATTAGAGGGTCCTGATTCTACATGCATTTATGCATATACTTAATTTAATGCACGTGAAGAGTCCCATTGGGTTTAATGGATTTGCAAGTGGGCTTTTAAGCTGCTAGAATATACATGCTTGAACTATGGGGTGGAAGTAATTCCTATTCTTGGAAAAGAGCTAATAAAAGCAATATCAAAGAATACTCTAGAGAATCACTGGGACTATGTGTGTGAATTAGTGTGTAGGATAAGGACATGGAAAAGTAAATGATGTGGCACTCCAGTATCTCTATGTAAACTCCATTTTTATATGAAGCTTTTTGTTTCTATTGGCTCTTTGCAAAACCTTGCTTTGTTTTAGATAGGTTTTTAAGTGTATTTATTTTGGTTTTAAGGGCAATAGTTGAAAGAGGGGGAAAAAACATAATTGTTGTTTCTTTTTTGCTTAACATTTTAAGTATACAAAATAAAAACCATAATTATTCAGTTGGCTAATTACGTATTTTTTCTGGATCGTTGTTGTTATCAGTGGACAATAATTTTTGTCATGGATGGTCTGTTGGGAAAGAGATTTAGTCTCTCTGGTGGTGATAGGACAGACGGGAAACTTTGAATTACTGAGTTACTTCAGAGCACTTTCCTTGTTTTGCTTAAAGCTTCCCTGCTTCTTTCTCCACTCTGTGGAATGGCAAGTGATTCTCAGTATGATTGTACTATATTAATTAGAATACCTGTTTTTCAGAGAACTTTACACTTTGAACACTTTCTTTGACGGTGTGTAATTGTTATATATGAGAGATTTTCCTTCTGTCATCTAGTAAGTTCTTCCTGGTAGWCCCTATAGGCCTTGCCCTGCTAGCAGAGGAAAAAAATCAAGTCTCTTATGGCATGATTCATAATGCTTTAAATTCCAAAACCATTCTGGGAAATTACATTTTTAAATATCAATATTTCTTCGTTCTCAGTACAGATTCTTCAGAATTAGGACCATTGTAGTGAAGTTAATTGCAATCAGACTTTTTTTTGAAAAGTCAGGAGAGGACAAAGACAGAAAAGAGCGATTGCAAGTGGTGGGTCTATAAACAGTGATGTTAGCGATAAGGTAAAATCACATAACAGGAGAGGGRAAAAAACATTAGGAGTACAAGAAAGAAAGATATGTCATAGCCAAGAAATGGCACCCCACACTAGCACAAGTTTATTTTCATCTAGCTCCCTTCACGCCATTCTAATATWTTTTTTTAAGTAATCAGGCTTGCTAGCTTCCGCAGGAAAATGTATGTTGGTATTGGGAGYTCGGTAGGAAAGGTGGCTTCAGGAAATCTCTTTCTTAAAAATTGGTCTGCGATGTGACCACATTTAGAAAGCAGTGTTACAGATTATGTTTGGTTAGAAAATGAGTTCACCTTCATTAAGTAGGGAAAAAAAATATCAATTAAAAATATGAGGAGAGGGACTTTGTTAGATCCAAGTTAGACAACTTAGTTAATGGTCTCAGATGATCCTACAGTGCAAGAGCATGAGAATTATGGACCTGCTCCATCCCTCATCTCTTCCAGTAGTTTTCCTGGTCTAAGAGCAAGAGAAATAGCCTGAAGGTCTCTGCACCTCTTATTTCTTATTTTGAGGGCTTAAACAGAACCTAACRCTGAACATCTTACTGATGTAACTGACCTTCTGTGCTAGAGTGAATTTTGCCCTAAATGTCTGTTTGAGAAGGAGCAGCTTTTATTTCTTCAAGTAAAAACAAAATTGCTTCTGATTTGTTGAAACCCAATAAAAGCATCCAAAACCATCCTGTTCTGTTTGTTTTGGGTTTTGAAGAAAGCCTTCCTCCCAGTTGGGTTCATACTGCAATTTATTTTATGAGGACTTTTTACATTTGGGGGAAGAAAGAGGGATGTGGCGGGGAAGATAACCATGCTAATTCAGAAGCAGCTCGTTTTCTAAAAAGACTTGAGAGTTCCTTTTTCCGTAATTAGCACGGTTTCTAAACTGCTGACAGCGCTGCGCTGCTGCTTATTATGAAACAAAGCTGGACATGGGCAGAGTTTGGCTGAAATCTTGCCAGCAAGCTTTTGAAAGCAGAACTATATTTTATGTTCAAATGTTATATTTTTATCTTAATTTTCTGCCTCTTTTGACTACTATTATGAGATTACAGTTAGATGGATAAAGTCATCTGAGAGCTGGGTTAAAGTTAAATTGCCTGAGTCAGTTCAAACAACCAGAAACAAAGCTGCATTCTTACTGGGTTTTAAGGATTACTGTTGATGGCTAAAATGGTCTTTTGTGACATGGAGATTAAGCAATGTTATATGATAGCACTGCGTCTTGACGCTCCTCATTTGACTGGAGTACTCATCTTTCCTCCCAGCTGTTACTATCATCAGTTCACTGTTTTCAGTTTGGCTGTAAGAATCTCCTCTCATAAAAGAAACCTCAAGTCGATCCTTCTGGGCATTTCAGTGGTATCAAGATATCTAATAATTAAATCAATGTCATAATAGAGAATGGTTTTTTGTAGTCTGTCTGGCTAAACATGATAATAAACAGAAAGGCTGCGACCATATGGAGCTTCTGTCCGTCGGCGTTGGCATATGGTGGCACTGGGGTGACGTATGCGTGATTTTTATCTGCCTGCTAGTGGTAGCAGTAGCTAATAAACATCTGGCAGTGTTTAAAGCTTTGGCCTGTTCTTTGCTCTGTGTCTTCACRTCAGTCTCCTACAATTGGAAGACTGAGGTAATTTGTTTTTTCATTCTGTAAAGGCATGTTTCTGTTTTGTCAAGAAGTGTTACTAGCCTTGTTCAGGTGTTCAGTCAACATTACGACTATTTGTATTTTTGTTCCTATTTGAATTGGAAGAGTGAAAACTTCTAGCGCTTGGTGGTAAACAAAAGGGGTGGGAGTTGTGGATGGGCTGATTGAATGGCTGAGAAAATACTCCTGAGGCCTCTTCTGTGCAAAAATGTCCTTTAGTCTTTCCATGAGTTCAGCAGAAACGTATCTAGTGGGTGAAGATACAATTAGAAGTTAGGTTAGAGATGGAAGTACGAACAAGAGACACTTCTTCATCCCAGCGCGTGCTTGCATGTTATCTCTGCAGACACCYGCTCAGAGTGGAGAATCTGGGGGATGCAAGAGCGATCCTTCATCCGTGCCAAGCCGCCAGGGAAAGGGGGTGTCCCCGAGGAGAGCGAGGTGCTCCTCGAGGCCAGAAAGCAAACGCTGAGCAACATATCTCTCAGCTAACTACAGAATAAAGAGAACATCCTGGGGACCACAGCAGTACTTTGGTGCTCAGCCCTGAGGTCCTGACCCGTTTGCAATTAAAGRGGTTTTGTCACTGACTAAGTGGTGCCAGGGTTGCGACCCAAGAGTAGGTCCTGTCGCTCATGGGAAGGTTTCTTAGCAGCAGGAGCTAGTGGGAAGACATCTGCCCCGTGAAAGACTATGGGCAGGGCAGGACGAAAGGACCTTGCCCTTGGCCTCCCGTGGAGCGGGGAATCGCTGGTCAGCGATGCCCGGCAGTGACGGCTGGTGTCCAAGAGAAGAGGCCCCTCACGGCGCTGGACAGCCTTGGGTCCGTAGGGCCTTGGGTAGGGCCTTGCGGTCTGTACCGCGCCATGCTGCCAGGCGTGGGAACGCGCCTCGCTGAGCCCCAGGCGGTAGGAGCACAGCGCAGCTCTGTTACCTATCTAGTATTCGGACTCTAGGAAGTATGACCAGATTTGAAACAGCTTGGTTTGGTATGTAAAATACTCAGCTGTGGAGGAGAAGAAATGTAACTTGCTTAAAATCATGATGGCATAACCAGAGTTTCAGCTGAAATTTGGGCCCTATCTCAGACCTAAGCTTAAATCACTTAAGTTCCAGGCAGCAGAAACGTGCGCTTTAGCATTCATTTTACTGCTGTTAGCCAGTAACAAAAGTGCTTCCAGGACAATACAGGCACGACCAGAGCTTTGCTGACCAAAACCGAAATCCTGACCTTCTTGAAGTGCGTGAGAGTGTTGACACTGACACCACTGATGCAAGGGTTTCCGTCCAAAAGATGCCCCTGTCACTTGTGTAGACGTGTAGAAACGCACYGAGGAAACAACCCTTGCCGAGGACGTGGGAAGCAAAGTATTTCATTAGGATGGCTTTTACTGTTCGTGTCTTTTCGTATTTATCTTTTCAYTTAGTCTATGTTTTGCTATTTTGGGGTCTATGTTTTCACTCTCTTTTCCCCTTCATTGGTTTTGATAACCCTTTTTGTTACTCTCTCTGTCTGTAAATTGGAGAAGTAGTATTTCATTGCCAATTTGACATTTTGGTCCCGAAGATGCACATTTCCTGCCTGTGCCTTCTCAGAGATGCTGAGGACAGATGTCACAAGCCGTTATGAGTAGTGCTAGATTAGACCAGCCCTTTGAGCCATGTCCCCTTTGCGTTACACACAGTGCTGCCTCTCTGTGGGCTCTTAACAGTCCTTTAGTAGGTCATCTGTCTAAAACCTGGGCGAACTGGATTTTTGGCTGTCTTTGGAATGAAAGAATTTATTTGGTCTGTGCAACAGAGAGACAATTTAAAGGGAATGCTCTCCGAGAACGTTTTATTTCACTGTAAATCTTGCCAAATGAAATACAGTTTTGTACAGCTGGGCAGTGCATCAACAGCAATGATGTAGTTCAAACAATGAAGATAATTTCTTTAATGTTTAGAGGTTGCCTATACTGAGGCAATGTTCTGGGTGAAGGGTAAAGATCCTAACAGGAACAGTTCATCTGTATGAATCTCAGATCTTTGCTGAAACTGTTGCTAAGCAGTCCAAACTGCCATCTTTCATCTTCTCCCAGATCATAAAATAAACAATTTTTTTCCTCTATCGGTCTTTCAGTATCTCAGAGATTTCAGYGGGGACATCGTGAAATGGAAACAGTCACAGCGATTAGGAGGCAATTTGCACTTCGTTATGTCTAGCAACTGTCAGCCTGAGGAAAGACCCAAATGTAACATCTTCTTTACTGTTTAATGGCAATCCTTTTCTTAGTGGTCTTTATACTCCTATTGAGGAAGATTTTGCCAAAATCTTCTTCCTACTTATTATTATTATTATTATTGTTATTATTATTATTATCATTATTATTTCCAGGTACAACTGGGAGTGTTCAGTAAGTGCCAGACAGGTTTCTGCCTCAARGAAACTAGTTAGATGAGTGCAGTGTGAAAACAACTCTGTTACAGGTCAGACTGAGCATTTTTGGGGTGAAGCATCTTTGCCTGCAAGCAGCAACCATAAGCGGGAACAGGCTGGACAAATGGGTGAGTTCAGAGGTGTCATCCAGCATAGGAGACGATCAAGCTCTGTCAAGTTTGCTTCTAGCAATTCTGACATATCGAGCCTAATTGCAGCTGTTTGTGGCATTTGCTTTTGTGCCTTACGACAGCTAGCACTGCAGTCTTGCAGTCTACGGTTTTTTCTTGATATCTACCCAGGGCATTGCATTCTGCGCTTTGCTTGCACTATTGGTCTGTTAATAGTGAATGTCACTTTACTAGGGCAAACTGAAATTAGGAATGGCTGTAGTATAATACATAGTGGTATTTGGAAGTATATCGTAATGCTGATGTGAAACAAAAATCTGAATTCTTGGGCTTGTGTATGTCTGTGTGTGATGCAGAATTTTACAAAATTTTGATTTGGAAATGTCAAAGTTAATTCTGATTTTTGTAATGGAAACGTCATACATCGCTACAAAAACACCAAAGTGTTCCCAGTTGTTTTGTGGATCTGAAGGCGTTCTTTTGGCTCAGAACTGTACAGCTCTTGCTTGTAAGGGAGTTTTGTCAGGGAGAAAACACTTACCTTCTCTTCAAGCCATTGTCTCAACAAGAAAACAATTTCCACAGTGTAATCAGCAGTGTAGGCAAAATKGAATTTTCTGCACCAAGGGTAAGACGCTGTCTTTGTGGGAGCATACRCTTAGCACTGGTAAGACTCAATGGCCACCATCACCGTGGCCAACTTTTCTTTCCATTTCACAGAATCACAGAGGACAACTGAGGTTGGAAGGRACCTCTGGAGATCATCTAGTCCAGCCCCCCAGCTCAAGCAGGGCCACCTGGGGGGCCACCTTCATTCTGGCTATGCCTCTATAAAACATCAGCATTGAAGTGTTCCATGGAAAGTTCAAATTTTGCAGAACGTGCCTTCCTGTGGGAAGTCCTTGGGAGAGAATGTTTCCAACTGAAACAATTTTTAGCATAACCCTAAATTCTGCATCTCAATAGTAAAATAGTGGAAAAAGAAGTATTTTTGTAATACATAAGTAAACTCATGAATGAATTGTAAAATGGTAAGTTTCGTTTTATGCTGATATTTTCATCTCCTGTGCTACGATTGGTCTAATTTGTCTTCCTAGAAGAATAGAAGCCTAAAATGAAAAATGTAGAAGTTGTTCAGTATTCCATTAATATTCTCAGATTAGAAGAAAATTTTAGAACAATTCAATAGTGATAAAATATCCCCAGAACAACTGAAGCTTATGCCCACACACACGGAAAGAGAAGGACATAACTGTGATAGTTCACATTGGGAGAAATAATTACTTACTGGTTTTCCAACAGGGTCAGGGGACTGCGGGAAAAACAGAAATTCACATGCTCAGAGAGAGGAACGACATAGTTTATAGAGTCTGAGAAATATTTTTGACAGCATGAATTTATATGTTCTTATTCCTAAAATGGGGCTTAAGTGAGACATAAGGAGTACACAAGTCTTGTGCCAGCACTCGGAACAGGAGAGAATTTCATCCACTATGAAAAAGAGTCTTTTACTTATTTTGTTTATTTTCTGCAGTCACTCTGCCCAGTCTAACAGTATATTTTTAAAACAGTATTTTCCAACAGCAATGCACCAACTTTTAAGTCAAATAATTAGGGCAGTTATTATAGCAAAGTTAATGTATTGCTTGAATTTAAATCAACATATTGCTTTTATGGATTACTCGAATGCTAAGAAATCCACTGTGACTTTTTTTATATGTTGCAGTTCAGAAAAAGTGCTTAACAGTTACGAGATAAGCCACATGAAAAAAGAAATATCTCATAATGATTGGTATATAACCATGTATTTTTATTCTTCATCATCTGTGTAGTTTGTTGTGCAGCACCTGATAATTACTGACATTATTTATTTTATGAGGGCATTTTGTACATGTGATATCCTGTTCATTGCAACATGCGGCRGCAGATTTTGCCACTCTTTCACCTTTAACTGTATTTGTGCATCATGAACTGTTAATGAAATGAATTCAATCATTTTAATGTTTTAAGTATCAGATTTTTAAAAGCCAACAGGAGTAATCTGGTTTCTTTTTAATACAACAGCCCTTACAAATGGTATTAACATGGCTAAACATTTTTAATACTGACTTTTTAAATGCTTTCTTACTAATTTATAGTCTATGAAAAAATCTGTATTTTTTGAAGGTAATTTGCCTTTTCACTAACAGGTTTTTTTAAATCTAGTGTAAGTAAGCAGTTGCACTGAAAAGGACCTAGGAGACGAGCTTGAATTCATTGGTGTGTTTTGAAATAATTTGTTCATTATTATTATAAAGAGAAATATAATTGCCTTCAGTAATACAGTCAGAAACATATTTGTTTTCACATAGTGTGTTTGCTTTCACGTATTTATCTTTTTTGGACATTTCTTGAATTTAGCCAGACAATTACTGTTTCTAATTGCCTCTCTAAGTGTGTCTGTGTGTGCCTGTATGTGTGCATTTGCAATTTTGTCTTCTTCTCAAATATGATTTCTTGGTAGACAAGCTATTATAAAGATAAATGCTAAATAAAATCCTCGTTGGTCCTAAGATATCTTAGGTTGGACAATTCCAAGATACCCATAGATGTAAATACCACAAATATCTGAAATGTATTTTTTGTTTGCATTTTTCATCAGATATTTATTAATAGTTYGGTCAATATCAACTCAGATTAAGTCTTTTGTACATACCTAAGGCCAGATTCAGACATTGGTTCAATATATACAATTTATGCAGACTCTAGCATTAGCTATCTATTAGAACAATATTAAAACAATCTTATTGTGTACATATGCAGTCCTACTGTTAACTCTGAAAATCAGGTGTCTAATTTTACAAGTGAACTTTAATACAGGAGACTGAAGTATGCTGCCTCTTTTTTTTTTTTTTTTTTTTTTTTTCCCTCCCCAAATACTGAAAAGCATTTTGACTTTATGGAAGTTAGAAATCCTGATGTAAACATTTAACTCAGCACTGGTAAACTCTGCCAGGAGTGTTTTTTCAAAGCAAGTTGCTTTCATCCTATGAGGATACCATATGTTAACATCGACTCATGCAGCTATTTGTCAGGGGAACTGTATTCAGCAAAGCATTTTGTGGCAGCAGATAACTCTTAGCTTTGGGGCTACTTTGAACCTGCCTCATTGCAAAAAGCAATAGAAATCTTTTTTTTTTTTCTTGCTTTCTGTATTTTACAAAGAATTCATAAAATGTCAGTAGATAGGTATGACATACACACTTGTCCTCTGGCTCTTTCATGGCAATTGAAATGGCCCTGCAAAAAACACACCCTTYGGACGCGGCGGTCTCGTGTAGGTAATAAATAAGGAAGCGCAGCTGTAGTGAAATTATGGATACTTTCTGAAATTCTGCTTTTGAAGGAAACTGTGCGGTGCTTAGTCCAGTGACAGCGCAGGTGAGCCAGCGCCTSTGACCCAGACCGGGGGCCACGTGGACGGTGATATTTGGAAACACGAGCTCTTCCTCTGCTGTCAGCGGGTTTGCGGGGCTTGGGCAATGGCCGGTTTAATAACACAACTAGAGTAATGATTGAGAAGGTGCTGCTGCGCTCCGTCACGCTGATCTGCCAAAGTTTATGCCTCAGTTATAAACCTCCGAAAATAAGAATTCAAAATAAAAGCAGTGCTAAGGCCTTAACTCCAATGGGCTGAGAGTTTTAAGAGTCAAGGTAACACCCCAGTTCCTCCCTGCATTCACACACGGCCCCGTTTTCCTTTGGCGATCTCACATCGCGCTGCTCGGAATAAGCTTTTCCTGGGGAAGCAACAAAGCAGGTAGAGCGGAGACGGGCACGGGTCACCCTGCGGAGCAGAACAAAATACTGCGTTGCCCAAATGCTAGGTTTCACTTTAGGTCAAAGAAGAATGTGTAATTGCATAAATTCATGAGCGGTCTTGGAGACGTACTTCTCGCTCGGTCCTCCGTGCACCGCTCTCCTCTCCCACAGCTTTCGAAAAACTGTAAATGACCTCTCGTGGGCCGTGGAAATGCACAGCTTTTTCTGCTTGCAGAAAACATACTCTCAAACCAGCCAAATTTGATAGGATTAGTTGGACGTTGGAGCTGCCACAGGAGACAACATGAACCCAGCTAGTGAGGCTGCTGTGTCATACTGGTGGTGCTTCTGTGCCTCCAGTGCTTCCCAGTAACCCCCAGAAGAGCAGTCAGTAAGCTAACGCCAGTTTTTCTGGTGGACTCGGCGGGACGCACCTCGGGCGGCAAGGCTGCCTGGCGCCGGCGCGGAAGGGCCGCCGTGAAAACGGTGCTTTCGGCCGCCGCCGTCTCCGCTCCCGTGGACAACAGGAGGGCTTGTGACCCCTACGGAGGCGTAGCGTCTTTTATTRTAGCAGCTGAGGCGGCTGAAGGAAGAGGAAAGCTTTCAGGCACATGACCATAGTCCAGGAAGAGCTTACGAGAAAAACTTTCGCTAACTGCCTGATCCACATTAAGTAAGATGTAGGTGTGCACAAGCTAGGAAAATCTCTGAGCAGCAGGAGCTGCTCAGTGTTTTGCAGCAGTTCAATACAGAARTGTTATTTCAGCCCAAGCTGCCCAATTTTAACAGATGTCACGAGGAGTGGTAATCTTGCTGTGTTCCCTTAAAAAAAATGTTTCCCTTCCACTTTTTACAAAGCCAAAAGCTCAGTGTCTATGGAGTAGTAACCTGAAATGTTTTAGTGTTGCACACATTGCTTTAGGTGGAGAGGGGYATGTATGTAGAGATGTATGAATGCCGTGTTAATGGTGGCCATCCTTCACATTTAGAAAAACCAGCTTCCTCTGGCGTCTGCTGTGCACGAGCAGATTGTTCTCACCATCAGTCGATACGGCTACTGCCACAGCCCGGGACGGCAGCCAGCCCTTTGGCAGTGCTAGCCGTGCTGGAAGTGCTCAGAAACGGCCCTGGAACGAAACCAGCCCTTCCCTGAACCAGTCCAGTCCTGCTCCRTGTTCCAGGCAGGAGCTGGATATTGTTCCTGTCTTGTCTACGTCCTTATCGTCCAGGCGTCCAGCTGAATTTCCAGCTCGGGATATTCCTTACTCGGTTCGGAGGGTTTTGAACAGAAAAGACCTATTTTGGAGTGGAGGAGCTCCTCTCTTTATTGTGGTACTTTGGAGAAATATTTTAATATCAAAACTTCTTTTGCCCTCCCACCAAGCCTGCCTTTATTGTATCAACTGCTTCTTTCTCTTTCTGTTAGAAAACAGAGGCTGGCTGTGAGTTAACCCCACTATAGGGGTTATTTCCACCCGAGAAATATGCTAAATGTATACTTAATTCTCGATCTCTCTCCTTTACAGTTAGATCTGCTATGTAGTTTCTTATAGATTACTTCTTTTTTAAAATTGAGATTTCCTGACTTAGTGGATGATGTGAATACTTGGTGAACATCCAGTCTGGGTCAAAATCTGAGTCAGATTTTCTCCAAGCTGGCGTTTAGATATCTGAGTCAAACTGTCTCCAGCAAWGGTAGCTGAGCTATCGTATGTCTTTTAGGGAAGGATTTAGTGTTGATTCAAAAATGTCCAATGATGGAGAAAGCACCACGACCTTTGGTTGTTACACTGTTCGATTGGTTAGTTATTCTGGTAGTTCAAACTGTGTGCCAGCGTCCTAGCCTTACTCTGTGGGGCTTCAGCTTTCAGCCATCCTGCCCCTTCTTGTTCTTTCTGCAGTACTGCTAGCTACAGAAGAGCTTTGCTAGCATTTGCAGTATCCCCACTGATTTTACTTATATACTGATAAGTCTGGCCCAAGGAGAAGGATTTTTTCTTCTACACATGAATTAATCTGATTACAGCATCCCTGTAATAAGTGGTGAGTTCTCTATCTTATGTTAAAAAAGGAAAATAAAGCAACATATCCAAAGTATCTATTATTTCAGCAATAAATCATGACATTAAGAAAGGAAATACACTTTGTTCACTATATGCCATTCGTTATATGCTGGGAATGGCACTTTGGTGATCTAGAGCTTAACATTGGGAAAAACTGGCCTATTTTTGAGATTCATTTTGCTTTGATCTCTATTTCCTCGGGACTCTCCACAGCTTCTGTGTCATAAAAACTACTTTCCCTGTTTGACCTTCTTAGTGGAAGTCATACTGCAGGCTATCTTCTTGTGTTTGCATAGCCTGAAGTTTCTCTCTCTTTCCTGCACTTTTTGTTAGGTAATCCTTGACTACTTTTATTCTTAAATAAACATTGACCAAATATCCATCCCAAATTTCTCCCTCAAAGGGATAAGAAATTTCTTGTCTTCATCTTCCACAGAGTGGCGGTCTCACTTCTATGTGCTGCCAATGGACTAAGGTTGTTGCCAGAGGGCAGAAGACACTGAATGATGCTAGGCGAAGTCCTGGCTCTTAACCTAGCTGGAATATATGCAAGCACCAAATCCATGATATTTGTTTTGGACTAATTCTCTAAGTTTTAAACTGTGTGTTTCAGACTATACTATTTCAGACTCTCCATTGCTATTTGTTTCTCTAAATCTTGCTGGAGATAACATACATGTCCTTTTAATATTTTATAATCCGTACAGTGATTCTGCTGTCTTGGAATAAATTTTCCATGTTCTCTTTTTCTGTATATTTTGAAGTGCATACTAAGTTCTAGGGTATGTACTGTGTCCTCCTTAAAAGAAAAGATTTTCATATAGTTTCTACTTCCGTTGCTTTGTGAATAACATAAATGTAGAAGAGAAAAATCTCAATAATGCAGAAGCAGGTAACCCTTCATTACTGTTTGTGTTAATAATGTTTCTGCAAATATGCCAAATAGTCTTTAGCAATGTTTGACCCACTTAAAAAAAAAAAAAAAAAAGAGAGAGAGAGAGAAAGAGAGAGAGAGAGATTTGGACATATTTATGCTTTTGCAAAAATACAAACATCCTGAATGAGATAACCGAGGAGGGTCATTTTGCATTCTGCTGGAAACTGTTGAGATGAAATGCAGCAGTTTTGAACACTGCCACTGCCATGTTTATCGAGACAAAAAATTCCTCTAGAGAAAACATGTGAGGGTAGTCCAAAAGCGTATCTCCTGCATGGAGCTTCTGTGCACATGCAGGAACAAGGCCTTCAGGAATCATGCTGCTCCTTTGCCCAGGCAGCATTCTGAAAACAGTCACAGATAGRTGCAATAACTGTGTAGTAATTTACAGTTTAAAGAAGGGACAAATGTTCTTCTTCCCTCCTCTTTCATGCCTGAACTCTTCCATTCTTGCTCTCATGAGCCTGAGTAAGCATGAGCCTGTTACATTCTTTTGCTTATGAAATAAACTAAATCCAAATCAAACAAAGTTTCTTTGCTCTTAGTTCTTTTCTTTTTTCTTTTTGGACTCTGTTGCCTAAACTAGGTTGAAATGTTCAATTCTATTTTATAGCAAAAACCACAGTTTTGTAGCTTTTTCCATAGTGAATTACAGATCAGTTTTGCTTTCAAGGATGACAGACATGGACTTGGTTAGATTATTGTATCTGTCTTAACTTGGGTTCCTTATGTTCCACTATAGCAAAAACTGACTTGCCAAATATTTTTATTGGCTTGTCACCTTTACTGTTGTAAAAGCATTCAATTGAGAATCTATTAAAACCAGATTTTAGAATGCCTGAAAATCTTAAATATGTATTGCAATAATGTGCATGGGTCATTTTAGTGAACRTCTGATTTTTCATTGAGATTTTCAATTCTCAAATTCAGCTTGCCTAATTGAAGAGTTCCTTAGGCTGTCTTTCACCGTTTCACATGGGAATGGATAATTAGTCTGAAATCTGTGAAAAGTTTCAGCTAAATTTTCTCTCTGAAATGCCAGGAGAGGAGATAGTGGGAACAACTCTCCTTGGAGCAAAGTAATCAGCAGTGTCCTGTAGAAGACAGCGTGTTCGCCGAATGTAGCCAAGAGACGCCAGTTCCGAATTTTGGAGGGGGAACAGTTACTGTGCAGAGCGTTAAAATCCTACCCATACCCACCACCCATAGTGTTTGACTGGACGTTACTGAAATAAAAGTAGAGGGAAGTGCAAAAATGTGAGAGATGTTTCTGTCTCGTGTGGCGTGTGGGCCTGGATGTTTCCTGAAGTTTTGGTAGACTTAGCTCCATTTGTAATAACTTCAGATAAACTTGCCAAAACATTAGAATCATACATAGTTTATTAAAACTTAATCTTTGTTTAATGTAGGTGAATTTTGATTCGCAGTGCTCTCCTGAAAAGCACTCTGTGGTGAGGGATATGATTAAATGGGATATCCTGTTATAATAACAGAGGTGTTAGTAGTGGCTTTTCTTCCTTCCTGACAGAGAGCTGTCTCTAGGCCACCACTGTCTATTTTTTTCCATGTCTGCTTGATATATTTGCTATAAAGGGACTGACCATCCTTGACCTGCAGTTATCTTTTATTGCTTCATACAAGTCCTTAGATTTACTTTCTTCTTTTTAAAATGATGTTTTATAGTTTTGGATTGAAACCAAATCAGATGTCCTGATAATCATTTTGTGACACCAGCTGCATGCACTTCTGTTTGTAATGCATGTGGTGTCCAAGTTACTGTATATGGAAAAATAATAAAATGTAAAGTTTAAAAAACCATTCGTTCTTGGAGTGACTATAAACTGCACCTCTGGCCCTTCTTTACAGCCTTGTTTTCTAATCTTGCTTCTTCAAAAATCCTTCCTTTCCATTTACAACTCATGAGTTGAACAGATTCTTGCACCATGGTTATCCAGCTTTTCCTGCTGTTTCACATGCAACAGAAATCATGCACATGCATCTAAGAGTTTTCCTCAAAATCTGGCACACGCTGAAACGAAAACAAGAAGCAGTACAGAGCTATTGAAAATCAGTGGTGTGTGTCAGATGCAAAATATGTGTTTCTTGGGAATACTGTTGAAGTACTGGTGCTCGTCTGTAGTTACCTCGTTCACTCTTTAAACATAAAGAACATTTCTCTGAGTTGTTGATTCTTCTGTGCTGTGAAATAATATAGTGACACGGTACCATCAACCATTTTGCTTTATGAACACTGAAACTGGGCCTGACCTTGTTTTTAAATTTAGAACAGCATTCTGGAATTCACACCTACCTGTGAACTGACGCAGAAGCAGATAATTAGAGTTTCTATGCATATATTCATATTGACTCGTTCTTTGACTGAGCATTCACTGTGAGTCCTAGAAATACGCTATTCTAGCCAATGTCTTTTCTAACTCTCACTAGTTTTATACTGGTCCAAATGTAATCAGTGTTCAAATGTGTGCATTACTCCAGATTGCCTGGGTGCTAGAGTGTGAATAAAATCAACACTGAATTGCCCAAGTGCTAAACAACAGGAAAACCAAAACTGAGTAAACATAAGRGAGAATTAAAACTGGAAATGGAAATAAAATGAATCCATATCCCCATGCATACATAATTCTGAACTCTTGCTCAAATATAGCTTAAAGAAACATAGTAGTCTGTAACCCAGATACACTCAATTTGATATTTATGGGAAGCAAGATATGGCCAAAAAACAGGCATGATTTCTGTTGTATGAACTGGCTTTGGTGTGTATCAGAAGAGGCTGAAGACAGCCGTGGGGTGAGTACTCAGGAGAGTGCTGCCCAGGGCCCGGCTGCCCAGGACAGCGTAGCGCCGAGTGATGCCAGCGYGTAGGGGAGCTCGGAGGTGCTCCCAGGACTCCCGTGTTCAGAGGTAGCCTCCATCCAGGGTTCCACTTCCTGAAATATCTGCTGCTTCAGAGTAGGGAACAGGAAAGGGGCTTTGTCTTTTCTTACTTAAAAATAGCATTGATACAAACTAACAGTTCCAGCTGTGCTCTGGCCTGCCAAGAGCTGCAGGGTATGACCAGGGCTGCCTCTGCCTTGTAGGAAACCAGTGGTGGGTCCATTTCAGTTACTGTGGCGCGTAGATGCTTGACAGCCTTGWGCTGCCAGAACTGCAGATAAATTCCTGTTTCTTTAATTAGTTTTTTAAAGTATTAACTAAGGTTCTGAGCTCTGAAATTCTTTAAAGTATCCAGCAATTACATGCCCTGTGATTTAGCAATCATGGAAATTTACTTCTTTAGCGAAGAGACCTACCTCACTATATAAAAATTGATGTAATTGAATCTCAAAATAGTACTCTCAACAAATTATCCTGTATTCTTTGATATGATCCTTTAGGAAAGAAACTCAAGGGAAATTTTCAGAGCAATCAGAAAGATTTAGTTGCACACTTCCCACTAATTATTTGATTTTGCTGAAATTTGCATTTAGATTAACAAATAAATGTTTGAAGAATCATAGTCTTCAGCTTTAAAGTGTATGCATATTACAAAGAGAATATATCTGTGTATTTGGACTATCTTTTGTTTTATACATTAAAAACTTTTTTTTTCTTCTTTCTGTGCTCTTCAGTGTATATTGATAAGCAATCTGTTGATGGGAAGACTATAGCACCATTGTATAGAAAAGAAAGTAAMAGTAACTGTTCTCATTCTGACCTGAAATCCTACAGAAAAAATGCAATATGAGATGTGATAAAATCAGTAGCCAAGGATTTACATTTTTCAAAAATATAATCAGTGACAGGATTTCCCTCAGGTGCTGAGGCTTTCCCCTCAACAAAAATTTTATGACAACTTCCCAAGTTACATGACCCTAATACGTCCTGCTGCCAAATGCTACCCCTGTACGGTCTGACAACCTTTTCATCTAAACCTCTCCAGGGCCAGAATACRTACTGGTATTAAAAACACGGGTTGCTAGGAAAAGCTTTCTAAATGTTTGGAAGGTAAAACACTGGGATAGGTTGCTTAAATGTTTTAGAGATAAAGCACTGGCAGTAAGTTGCTTAGTAAAACTGCGTAATGCCCTTCATGGGAGATACTGAAGAAATGCTCAGTCAATGATCTGATGTGTGTGGCCTKGGTACTTAGTCCCCCTCCATGCTTGGAGGTCAGTAAGAGGACACCTGGAGGGCCCTTGTAAGCTATATTTCTAGGATTTTTGTGGTGGTAATTAGACTACATATAACCTCGATTGATGTTCCTTGTATTACTAGTGTTACTGGAGCTGAACCAGYGCTTGGGTTAAGTGGGAAATTTCCCCAAAGCCCGTAGTATATACCCAGTTAAGCATTTCAGTTAAGAATATACTRTTACACACAATCCTGTGGTCCGTAAATACATGGAGTGACAAGAAGTAAAAATGTCCTTCTAGACAGAGAAAGAAATTTTGATCCCTTYGCTGGGCAAAAATGTGTATTATATCGGCAGGTTTTGCCACCAGTTGTGTCAAGCCTGCTGTGGTCATATGAATTGCAGCCATAGCACTAACAAGTATTCCAGATAGCTCYGTGCTACTTCTGGGCTAATACTGTTGGAGCACTTGTGTTCTGAAGGCAGAAAATAAATCAAAGAGAGGAAATTAAGAGTAAGTTTGCACCTTTGAGCCAAAATGTACTGTAAGGGCCATAAGCAGCAAAACTCTGACGGACAAATGTGCGGAAAGAAACTTTGTAGTGTCATCCTACAGGCAAGTGTATTTAGGGAGCAGGATGTGGGCAGAAAGAATAAAATGGCTAAAACACAACCACAAGTGAAAAAACAGTCATTTGGTTGATTATTAAAGTTCTTGCATTTTTCCTGCTAAATACTTACAAGCCATTTCCAGGATGAAACAAAGTTTCTGTTTTTATTTATAAGAACACTTTTTGAAGTGCTTTAATGATGCTTTCCTCTAACCTGGTGTGCATCAGTCACATAAAATATGTGACGTTGATGTCGTTTTCTACTGTAATGCTCCACAGCTGAAGTACCCTAAAGTATTCTTAAAGGTCCATGAGATTGCTTAAAGACAAAGTATCTATTGCTGTCAGGTTTCCCCAAGTACAGACACTTTTTCTGCTACCTTATTGCTTCTTTAAATTTTGAAAAGGACTTTCGGATGAGCACACACTGTTTCTATTTGGTCAGTACTTGGAGGAACCGCTTTCTGTATGAATGAAGGTGGGAGCCTGAGACAAGTGCGTGATCTTCATCTGGTGTATTGGTGTTTTGTGTTGCCYTTAGAATTGCTGGGCAGTCATGAGAGATGGGAATTTGTTGCAAAGCTATGAYTTGCAGGTTCACTGGGACCAGTTAGTTACCAGCCTAAAACTATGTTTAAATTTGTGAGCGGACAGAAGTTACTGAGACTTGAGACTAATTTTACACTCTGAGAGACTTATTTTTCCTCCACAGGAATTTTGCAGTGGTGTGATTCTGTTATCTCACTAAAGTTATTTCTAAAGATACTCACTGCTTCAATGTTCCTATATCTAAGGTGAGAAATGAAACAATAGTGGCTTTGTATTGCCACTTTGGCTTAGCATTGTGCTTAAGTGAAACTGGTTTCAGTATGCTACTTGGTGTGTAACCATGGTTCTCAGATTGCTGTAGAGGTCCARTTTTCCAGCAAAGCCAGTGTTGTGGTCAGTGCTGGACTTTAATACCTTTAATACCTTTATTGTGGAATTTGTTTGTTTGTTTGTTTTTTGATTATAAGTTTCCTAGTAAGGGTACATGGAAGTCTATGAGGATTTTGAAGAATTGTCCAGGAAGTTGGGAGCCATCAATTCAGAGATGTACAATATGAACTATTGACCTAAAGAGCTTCTAATCTAAGTGTATGCAAGCAAGAGATCCCCTGTTCTGCAAGTGGAACAGATTGTTGTGTTTCCTTTGCTCTCATCTCAGCTGGCTCTGGGTGGACTCTAGCATCGCATCTGAGTGGTTCATGGTCCCAGCCTCAGAGCACAACTTTGATGCTTGTCTGAGGATAAGGGGTGCTGGTACCTTGACACCAAAACTAGGACTGTGTCATATAACTGGAGCACAACATGAGACTCATTAATCAAAAAATCACTTTAAATTGATTCAGAATGTACATTCAGTCATTTTTCACCAGTGCAAGCAGTGAAAAAAAGAAAAATAAACAAGCGAAAAAATGATTATATCTCTTAGAAATGCTCAGCCCCAGGGGTAAAAAACATTCTGTTTTAGCATGGATAATGGAAGCAGAAAAATTACGACTATGTTCATCAAACTGCCAGTGGCAATGCCAACTCCCTTTTAGACAGAGCCCAGAGCTTGGGATGTTTGTCCTAGTTCTGTCTGGTTGACTTTTCATTATGTCTTCTACGAGATGTGATTTGAAGCCACATCACCTATCTTGCAGGATAACTCACTAGTCGCCGTGATGGTACTTATGCTATTATGTGGATCTCTTTCAGTGACTATGCAATTACACTGCATGCAAAAAACGATAGAGAGTCTGGTAGGCACCCTCTCAGCCAGTAGTGCCTACTCTTTCTCTCCCTTTCTCTATCTTAATGAATATATAAGTAGTCTGTACAGAGTTGAACCAGAGAAACTTCAGTCGAAGAATTGGAGAAGCAGCACTCCATGGCAGAATTCACTGTAGACTGTTGCCTAGGACAGCTTGGATCATAGATCCCTAGCACTGTAGAGTCATAGGAAAAATCAGGTTGGAAGGGGCCTGAATAAGTCAACTAGTGCAAAGCAAGGATAACTGTGAGGTCACACCAGGTTCCTTAGGGCTTTATCCTGTCTAGTCGTGAAAACTTCCTGGATAGAGACTGCATGGCCTTTCTGGGCCCCTGTTCCAATGCTTGATTGTCCTCATGCTGAGAAAGTTTCTCTTTATATCCAGTCCGAACCTCTCTTGTTTCAGAGAATGCTTCCTGTTGCTTGTCCTCCTGCTGTGCACCACTGTGAAGGGCTTGGCAATGTCTTCTTGATGATCTCCTTGTAGGTGCTGGCAGGCTGCCATTAGGCCTGTTCTTACTCTTCTCCAGGCTGAACAAGCCRGTATCCCTCAGCCTTTCCTCACAAGGCAAGTGCTCAGTTCCTGACCATCTTGGTGGCTCTCTGCTGAACTTGCTTAAATTTATCAAAGCCTCTCCTATGTCAGGGGCCCAATTTGACCTGCAGAGGAGGGATTCAGCCTCCTTCATTTTGAGTATAAGTGCTAACTAAAATCAACTTCTTCCTTCATTAAATTCTTCATTAACTTCTCCCCAGTCTTTTTCAACCTGTAAATATTTGGCCTATTTAACCTAAATTTACAAGGAGCTTGGAGATGATGAGAAACACAATTGCTCACCAAAATAAATAAAAGAAGAACTACAGGTCTCCTAGAAGAAGATCTCTTTGTCCTTTCACTGGAAGCACAAAGTCAAGCCCAGGGACGCTGTTGAACCTCCATTCGTGGAAGTCTTCAAGACACAGCTACGCAAAGCCATGCAGACTCGTCATATAGTCAATGGAAAGAAATAGGCATCCCTGGAGGCTGAGGAGTCTCCACCTAGAATCAGCCTCTGTTTTCTATCTGTTAAGCATAGCTACAGCTGAGGGTGGCTTGCTTGTGCTTAGGCCACCAAAGCTGGATGAGAGGCTTGTGTGTGCCTTCTGCTGTCTTAATCCTCTTAATATCTAGAGTGATTCTTTGCTTTCTGTACAGACCAAGTCTTAACTGGGGCTTCTACCTATCTTATGAAACACTCTCTTGCAATGTTCATTCGTTTCCCATACCTCCAGAACTGTGTCCGTTCCTAAAGTTAAATAGCTATTCCGTGGCCTAACACATTGGTGAAACAACTGAAGGAGTGGGCTTCAAATTGCAGCCTCGATGGTTTTTCAGTGATATTCTTCCAGTAAGACATCTAGCACCTCTTGGAGGAAGGGCAGCTGTCTGGGAAGTAATTCAATAGTTTGCTTTGGGCAAGTTTAGACATGTGTTCAAACATAATACAAAATGTAGTTCATAATTTGATAGAGGCATGCTCCTCTCTGTAGCGGATGCAACAGACAGATGGGGGAGCACAAGTTTCAAGTGAGACAATTATGATTAGTTTGGGAAGCAGGCGTGTTGCACAACAGCTGCTTGCCAACAGCAGCTCTTCTACTTCTGCCCTACAGCTGTGCAAATCTATTTTCAAATTTTTAAATTGTTTCAGRGAGACAATAATATTTTGTTTGATCTAGTGTGTTTTAAAGGCTTTTTTACATTCTAACATAAAGCATCTGGAAAGTTTTAAATGAAGCACTTTCAGAAAATTAAGAGTTAAATGTTTATTCAGAAGAAATGTATTGAAGACTTCAGCCTTTCCGTACTTTTTTGGCTGAAGTGAATCACTGAGATTGATCACTGGCTAATTAAAAATTAATTCAAACAGATCAATTTGAAAGGAAAATTTGGGAAAGGGAACAATATAGTGTCTTTACAGAAAAGTAAGACAAAAAAGATACTCTAAGAAATAAAGTAGGAATAATTTATTCATAATAGTTTTCAGACTGAAACATAGACTTTTTACAAAGTCTTGACTCTCCCCGTCAGAATTTTAAACTATCATGGTTGTGTGGCTTCAAAGTGGGAGAAATTTTCAAATTAATTTCCCAATGAAATTGCAATTCCCTGAAATATAACAGCCCATGGTTATATAATTTTTTCAAATTGCTCAATACGCTATATATTGCCCAATGGGCAACAACCACACTGGTATTATGTTGTTTTTCTTCAAGTGGAAAGTTTATTCTTTCTATCACAATTCTTCTAGCTTTCTTGGAGAAGTAATTAGCATATGTACATTATATGTTAGTAGTTCTGAATTGTTCCAGAGCCTTCTAGTAGTACGGGATGATTTATTACTTCATGCTGGTTCCTTTCTTGCTTTTGTGCCTCAAAGGGTGGTGAGCAAATTAGCAAAAACCTCCAATCCAGCTACTGCCCTGTGTCTGCACAACTCCCACCGGCCTCAAGTTTCAAGGTGTGCTTAGTGGCCTGAAATGGATAGCTAWATGTCTTCACTATGTAAATAAAGGCCCAAATTTGCATCTGACGATTAAACTCGTACTGATGGCAATGAGAACTGAGCATGTGGTAGAGCTGCCGTATCAAACCCTTAGGAAGAACATTACACCAGCGTACAGCTGAAGGCTGCTTGTATGTCATAGCTTCTTTCAGGATAATTGAAATCAYGTGTTTTTTAATCTGTAGCTCATCTTCTTTGACTGAAGTTTCTCTTTTCTTCTTGAGGAAGAAAACTAAAAATACTCATTTAGTACAGTAATTTATGCATGCATCTGACAAACTTTGTATCTACACTAATTATGTTTAAAAATAGTTATTTTGCACTACAAGCAGAAAAAAATACCTGGTGTCTTTTAGTTTACTTCTTCAAGAGCTGCTTATTAATAAAACTTTGGGTTTAGCATAGAATCTTTAAAAGCAAAAAAATGATGGCAAATAAGGAACTTTTTAAAAGGAGAAAGAAAACCAAGTATTAATTTCAGTCTGAGCATATGCTAGTTATAGGGTGTGTTTTTAAATGTATATAATTAAGGGCTTTAGAYAGATTAGAAGGCAGTTTAAGTCATAGGATTTCTGACTGAAGTGTAGTCAYGGGCTATGCATAATAATCTGGATTTTTTCCTACATTGATCAGCTGAAGGACAGTAGAAAGGGTAGTGATGAAAGTAGTGTAGAATCCAAGTCATGACTCATAAATGCTCCTTATTATAAGCACAAGAATACAGTAATGCTATTTGCTGGTTCAGTACATAGGTGTATGAATAAAATGATCATGAAAATAATACCTACTACTTTATCTTTTCCATAAATATTTTCCATGATCACCAGGGTTTCATAACATTTTTGACATATAAATAGATGCATGGATGACTAGACAGACAATCTACCATCTTGCTTTTCCTACAGCATCTGAAGTATCTGCTCTGCTCCGTCTGCAATCTTACCACATCAAAATCCTTATACCTGTTATCTAACACTTAAAAGTATCTCATTTTGTTCTTTCTACTGGCTGAAAGATCATAATCACTCACACTCTTTTAGCTGTGGTGGCTTACTGGCCTTCTCCCATTTTATAGCTCACCATCTCTTCTAGCGGATGTGTGTAGGGGGTGATGGTAAAGAATCACTAACACATCCTGGGATAATCCCTCTTATCCCCCGTCTCCAGCTGCCTTTTGGAGGCCAGAATCTTTTGTTTTTTTCTCTATGCAGTGCTTTGGGTCTTGGTCTGTGGCTATTGTTCATATGTAGTACAGAAAACRCAAAGAAGTGCATGCAGGTTTTCTACTGTTTTCAATTACGATTATAGCRTAGTCTCGTGTGTGCAAAATCAGCAGCTATAACAAGGTTTCTTAGAGACTTCAGGAGGACATTGGGACTCCTACTTTCCTGCTTTTAGGGTCAAAACTAGGGGCATAGGAGTGGGAAGTTGGAAGACATTTGGGAATAGAYGTTTTGCTCTTATTGTGAGGATCACGGCAAAAAAACACAGGCTTCTCTCGGTGACATTGAGAAAGAAAGAAAAATAGTATGTTTATATCCATTCAAAATAATTTAAAAGCATCTGAGGCTTTCAGATTCTAAATCCTTTCTTACTATCTTAAACTAGTGCTTTCAATATCACACTAGGAAGTTTAGTCCTGTGCAACAAGTTTTAGCCTTTACATAACCCACTGCTATTCAAATGCTTTTATTCCATTCAGAGATGAGTTTTGACTTCAACTTGGCTGTCAGTAGATTAAGAAAATTTGAATAAATAAATTTTTAAAACCAGCCTTGATAATTTTTTAATTGGCTCAGAAGAGCTTTTGCATAAGCCCGATTGGTTTCAGGGAGTTCATAGAAGAGATGCTGACTAGTTTGGCCTGCCAAATTAAGCAAATCTCAAAATAGTCCTAAAGTTTCTACCATCCTCACTAATTTCTATATTTTCTTTGAACTGATTTATGTAAATGAATAATGTAATCCCAGCTCCAGAATATTTGAGAAAGAAATATTGAGCACATGTGGCCATTGAAGTCTATGGAAAGATTTCTGTCTGTGGAAAGATTTTTGTGGAAATTGGGCTTGGTTCTTGAGTTCCCCAAGACTGCTGCAGTTAAGGATGGATTTTTTTTCTGCCTTCATTGAAATCGTTGAGAATCAGAGACCTTTAAAACTATGTCCTTTCGACAGCCTAGCTAGAAGCCTTGTTAAAAACAGTTAAAGTCTGCGAGATTTAGCTTTCACTTGTAGTATGTGAATCCAAAAATAATTAGCAAGATCTTCAGGTGGCCTAAGTTCAAGTCTGAAATGACTAGGGGTATTCACACCCAGTTGAGGATGTGATCCAAAAGGTAGGATGCTAAAGTTTGGCTCACTTCAACCCTGTTTCCTGTTGGGTAAGTCTCCTGCTGTTTTTGTTTGTTTGTTTGTTTGTTTGTTTGTTTTAATTGAAACCAACTGCCCTTCATCAAAGGGGAGAAAGTGTGGGATTGTTGAAATCTCATACCAAAGAAAAGCAATCCTGTAGTTCCAAGATGTTTCTGTGCTGCGGGTACCCTGGTGTTACGTGGGTGGAGTGGGTTGAGGTCACTGGAGTGCTCCTGCCTCTCTCAGTGCCCCTGCTGCCTTCTGCAGACTGCAAGCAAAGGGTGGCGTCATGTCGACCATCAGCAAAACGGTTTCAAATTAAAAACTATCAGTACAAAATTTTAAACAGAAGATGTAGTATAAGAAGGATTCATATTTTGTTAAATCTAACAAATTGTTGGCATGTAATACAGGCAATGAATAATCTCCTGCTGGAGAAAAACTCACTGGAATTGATTACACCTATGCCAGGGATAAAGTTGACCAAAAAGTAGACAGTACCTGCTGTCAGAATTTTTTTTATTTGTAATAAGTTGAATAGTTGCAAAATAATTGTGTAGCAGTTTCCAAGCTACAGACTTCAAGAATTTTTTGAGCTGCCTGATGATCAAACTCTCAACAGTCTAAAAATTAATAAAATAATAATAAAAAGTTTTGCAGTCTTGAAAAAATAAGAGCTGGGCAGCCATGTCGTAGAGCCTGCTGCCTGTGTCAGTGCTGAAAATGCTTCTTCTATATTGTTCCTAAAGATTTTATCTGGAAAAAAGCTTCTCTTGATATTTACATTCTTAGTAGTTAGATTTTCCCTCGATTTGGAATCTAAATATGATTTGTATTGAAAATTCCAAATATTTATGATGTCAACTTGTAGAATAGCCTAAAGGAGAAAAGGGGGTTAGGAAAAAGAACTGGAATWTTTGCAAGTGTGTTGGAGGATAGTAATTTTAAAGAGTGTAATATTTATGAGCAACCAAGAGGCTACATTCTGCTCTCAATTACTTTGGCATAAATCTAGAATTACTCATTGGAAGTTCAAAGTTTTTGCTGCAGATTTACACCCATATAACGAGGAACAGAGTTCAGTTCTGCAAGGGTGGGAAAATCAATTTGGCCTGAATTTAACTAGCCTGAAACTCAAACTCTAATCACAGAAAAAGACCTTTTCCAGGTCATATACCAGACTGCTAGTTGTGYATCTCATTTTTTTGTCTCTGCCTAATGTTCTGAGGCAAACATACAGTCCTATTCCTTGCAGAAACATCCCATGGCATTAGACATTGGATGGCTTCAGCTTTATCATGTAAAGCAGAAGGAGAGTGCCCAGATATGGAAGGGTCAAAAAGCTCCATAGAAGACAAAAAGGAAGCAGGCCAAAAAGAGCAGAAGTCGATAGCTTATAGTTTGGGGGAGAAAAGTGTAGAGGCTTGAGAAGGGCAGTGAGAGTGCTCAGGGACCTGGAAGAGAACAACAAAAGGAAAAAGAGAGATTGAATCAAAATCTCTTGTTGKGGGTACTGGGAAAGAGAGAGGTCTTTCCTAAATTAAAGTAGGTTTCAGAAGAGACCAGGACCTTGGCAGGTTATCAGAGTGGACTTYTGTATTAACTGCTAGTTACAGACCTCAATGTTGCTGAGGTGGTTTATACTGCAGAAATTGTAATGCTGTGTTATGATTTTTTGTGAAAAGAAAATAAATACTGCCTACACATCTTGTTCTTATTCTGGAGAAGATGTGCTCACTGGGTGCAGGGATGGGAAAGGAATGAAAAATAAAAGAGTTTAAAAGAGAGCAAAGGAAAGCAATAAAGGAATATTGCATGGAATCTAATTATACCTTTAATAAATGTAGAGAATGAGACTACTAGTGTGGCTCAAGCTTAGTTGACTGAAGTAGCTGGAATTAAGCCATTTTGTACCAGTCAAAAATCTTTCTGGGTTTATCAACTCAGTTATTGAACTGTCGACTATGATGCTACATGAGTTTCTAATGAAGTTATTTTTTGTAGATGATAGTCTCTGTTTTCTTCACCATTAAGTGTGTGCCACGGCTGACACCTTCACTAGTGGCTGTTAACTTAGTATTCACTGGTTTTAGCTAACAGTTAGTATCTGTTTAGCTAGATAATGCAGCTAAATAGCCAGTTTGGTTTCCCTTCTGGTTTTGATAAAATTGTGCTTTGTTCGTGGCTCATCCTGGGCTTATTGTCGGTGGAACAAAATTATTTTGGCTATTTTATTTTTAATTTGTGCATGTTGATGCTGCTTTTATGGTTGCCATATGCTTGTTGCATATGTCAGTTCTAAAAGCCTCACCAATGGATGAAAGCTRGGAAAGGAGTTTTATCATTTGTCTCCCATCTAACAATTTTCTTGCACTTGAAGGTAAGTCCAATATAATAAATAATCTTAGCCTCTTTTCTATACATGCACATCTGTAAGGTAATATTTCTTTGTCCCTAGTATGCATAGAAGCAGGAAGGAAGCATCTAACATCTGCAGGATTTGAAGTTATCTTTGACAGCTGCATGCTATTCGGTGTTTCTTTTTTGTGAAAGATAAAACAAGCCAGGTGAATTGCTCAAAGGATATTAATGACTAAGACATATTAAACATGCACTYATATGTACATAAAAATGCATACAAAACAAAATTATGTGTCTGTACACAGAGTGATGGTGAGAAAATATGTATTGTTGACCTGAAAAGCTGCTATTGTAATATATAATTAGATTTCTGTTAAGATGGCACAAGGTATATACTGTATAGATGGGAGATGTTTGGTAATGAGAAACATCAGTTCATCTTTGACACCTATTGATGAAAAATGGGAAGCRTGGAGCTAGAGGCATGCAGGACCCATTGCTGCGGTTAGCCCAGAGCGCGCTGTGATCACAGCCAAACGGAGTAAGTTAGCTTTCAAGGCTAACTGTAGGAAACATTCACATATGGCCAACAGAGATAGAGGCAGATGGTTGAGATTTTTAGTGTATACATTGGACCTGTTTTTATTTGAAAGAGAAGGATGTCCACTTAGAGCCAAATAGATCATGCTCAAGCTTTGTCATTTGTTGGCACACCAGGCTGGTCTGCTTAGCGTTTTGCAGGTAGAGGTGAGCTCACTTGCTGCCAGAGCTCCAAACTGGCCAGGCACAAGCCAAGAGGCAGAACACAGCAGGAGGTGTGGTGATAAGCCCTAGTGAAGAAGCCCTGCTAAAAATGTGGACTCTGCGTAGTCGTAACACAACTCCTCGATGAAGGCAGGCCAACTGCCCCAAAACGTGGTTAGAGAGAGCATGTCTGCTTAGCAAAACAAAACAAAACAAAAATCCTAGTGTGATTTCAAGATACTTAATGATATCTGGCCTTCACCTAAGAACATGATATCCTAAAATGAYAGTACTGAATTAGAGCAGAGATCTATCACTCTCCATATCCTGCCTCTAACCATTGGCAGTAGAATATGCACAAGCAAAGTGTACGAAAACAGGGTCTGTGGGGGGTAATGCTTTCCCCTGAACATACAGCCAGTATTTGAGTGAAGACAGTAGTTTTTCTATTCTAAAAACTAACAGCATTTCAAGGCAAATGCCAGATCAGAATGAGAAGTGTGGCAGGGGAGATGGTGTAATAGTGATCTTTCAGTACTTCATACTGAATGAAGAACTACAGTGTTTGTCCTTACTAGCACTTTATGCTGAGATGTAAAGTTTGCCAGTAGGAAATCTTGGCCATAAAATGCCAGTCAGTATCTCTTGAATAAATGCATATCACAAGAAATGTAGGAAAGATACAACATTTTTGTGTGGTTAAGTAACATGAAAATAATGTGGATATTGTAGGAAGACTAACAAAATTAGTTATGATGATTATCTGCAAAGAGAGCAGAACTAGCAGTAGACGATTAAAACCATGGCATGGATCATTCACTTAGACTGACAAACAGGGAGGCCTAATGAGCAATTATACGCAATAGCTGCACCTTAGATGGAGGTATGGGGCAGGGGTGGGGTAGAGATGCTAGAGCTGGCACAGAAGGTATTACAAATTGTAGGTGACGCAAGGCAGCATTAAATGACTGCAGTTTCAAAGCAAGAAGGTAGCAGACAGTAGATTGTGAGTCAGAAGCACTCCCGCAGCTGTCCTGCAGCTCACACTTCCTTAAGGTCAAATATCAAAGCTAGGCCCTGAATATCTATCCATCTTTGTTTTCAGGATTCACTACRTTCTTTAAATATTAATGTAGTGTTCTATTTTTCTTGAACACCTATTCCTAACCTTTCAYTCCAGCCATTTTCCTAATTACTGAAAAAAATGTTCTTTTCTTCACTGCAGCCTATATATTTTTTTGGCAGAGTGAACTTTCTTCATATCTCCCAAACTCTCTGTGCAGTAATTTCCATTAACTGCAGGGGTATCTGCTGGTGATAGCAGAGCTGATTGACTTCAAAGTCTCTCACTGTTGTTGCCGCACTTGGCCAAGAGTCTGCTCATGACTGTAACAGATGTTTCTAAGCTTTTTTTTTTTAAAAAAAGATTTTTTTTTTTAATAGACCAATGAGAACCTTATGGAGCAGTTTTTCACTTGAGTCCTAAAGTGAATGCCAGAAGAGCTATGAGTTTGAAATCCTCTGTAAGATCCACTGTACTCTTAAGAGAAAAGTTGGCAATTCCAGCAGATGAAGACAGGTTTGCCATTCTGCCAGCTACCTGATGGCCGATAACCAGCAGATTCCTGTTTAGTCTCAGTTTTTTTATGCTGATGGGTTACTTTTTACGGTTCATTAGACAATTTCACAGCAAGTTTATTTTGTTAGGAAATTTTGGATGAAAGTGCTGAACAGTTCACACTTGGTATTAAGAATCAGAAGAGCTTTGATTAAGCCACAAACTTTGCTAACTTCTTTCTCATCTAATGAGGACTTACGAATATTTCTCTAGTGTCATAAAATACTTGTTGGGATTTTAGGGTGTRTGTGCTGTGGAAGAATTTTGTTCTAGGAGGATCTGTGCTGACAGCAGTAGTGAGGGGAGAGAATTTATGGGGATCAAAACCAGGTTTGTTGGGGAAAGAAAGATAATTTCAGCCTCAGTCAAAATGTCAAACAAAGCAAAGCGACTTTCATTAATAACACTAATAAACGGAGGCCTGGAATTCTGTTCCTACTCCTTCCACTGGAACTAATGTTAGAACTTAAGAACTTAATCATGAGCCCTAGTAATGTCTGGTTTTATGGTGTCTACCTTAGAAATTTCTCTGGTAACTCTTTGGGGAGCTGAAACACTCTTAAATGCCCTCAGAAGTGAGAGGAATGCTACCTTGGCAATGTAGCAGTGTGGTTTTGTACCTGTAGTGTACCCTGAGATACACAGATAGAGGGCATACAAGAGCTGAGGTCAGCAGCTTGCCAGGGTCCACCAAAGATGATACAAAGCCAGAAAACCCTCTCAGAGCTACAGAGCCAGAAGGGGAAGAGAGTGGAAATATGAGAGGCAGAGGATACCTGTGAGTGGTTGGAGGGATGTTAGAGAAGACAGTGTGCTGGCTATGACATACTGTGTACTGGGAGAAAGTTTATAAATGGGGAATTGAGGAAACAAGGAAGAAAGAAAGGAAAAAGTAATGCTTTGCTTCTTAGGATAAATTCAATCTTTCAGAGCATCTTATCCAGGCTGAGATGACTGGGGGGTTCTCCTTGTTAGCTGCAGTTAACAGCAGCTTTTGAAAATCTTCAGCATTTGTTATTTGCTTCATTTACTTAGAAAGGAACAAATGGATTATCCATTTTTTTTGTTTTCCTCCTCCACCTCCTGCAGAGGAAAGCTGATGCTTCCATTAAGCTTTACCAGCTGTCCATATGGTCTAGTTAGTAGGTCAGTATGTAAACACTTACATAGTGTATTCAGTTGCTATTAGTCCTTTCTAATTCTTACAACAGTTTTGTTTACATTTCCCAATCCTATAGTATTTAAACTTGATTCCTTTGAGCTAAACACTTCAAAATTAAATACAGTGCATAGCAACAGAGAAATAATTAGTATTTTTAACATTTAACAGATGTACAAGCCAAAAAAAGCCCTACTCAGGAAAGAGAGTACTGAGTCTCCACATAGACTTGGAAGGTCATGTAGCCTCATGGTTCTGCTTGACAATATTTTAATATAGCCTATCTGCTTCACAGGGAGGTATAGTATTGAGTTAGGCATAACAGGTTTGAAATTATCTGACTAAAGATGCTCCAAACGTAAAGTATAAATAATAATTATAAAAGACCTAGTCACTTAAGTCAGTTAACACATTCAAAGCCTTAAGCTCCTGGCTRAGCTTTGAAGGGCTGGATTGCTCAGAGGATAAAACGATATCCTTATTTAAAGGCTGTCCTCTTTGAAAAACTTCCCCAAACACRGCAGAGCAGAAGGATTTCCTTGAGGAAGCCGGATGCACCTTTTTCTGTGACTGCAGCTAGGGTTTGGATTATATATCTTTTGAAATTCCAAACTGTTATGGAAAACAATAGCAGCTTACTCAGTAGCRTTACATACTTGCAGATAGGATCAAATACTTATTTCATTAATAGGTTGCCTTGAGACTAATAGATTTATCCAACTTCTGTAATAACAAAAATAATAACTGTCAATAGGGTTATGCTGTGACCATGAGTTGGAGCTGAACAAGTTRTCTCACCATTATCTGACCGACTGAACATCCTTTATTGCACCAAAGCCACACATGGCATGCTTATTATTTTGGGTAAGCGTTAATGTGTTAAAAAATTTAAACCTGCCTTACCCAGGTTTATTGAATAAATCCTTAGAAAGCCAACTCAGATACCTTCAGTATTTTAGGAGTATTGGTTGCTTTTTCGAAAGTATTGTAATTGTTTCCAAGAGCTCTCTGTCCCCAGCTGTTTACAGTTGGAGGAGAACTTTCTGCTCAACCTGAATCAAGTATGCACAAAAGAGCGGGGTTGTATCAGCACAGTTCAGAAGTTGGCCTGGCTCCTGTCAAGCTACAGACACAGCTGTTCCACTAGTGGGATGAGGTAGGGAAACAGCTCCGAAGAGGCCTCCGCAGTTTCTGGACCCCTGACATTTCCTGTTTGACCCGGGACACATGCAACAGCTTCCTTGTGGAAGATCATAGAGCAGAAGGAGCAAACAAATCTCTTGGCACCACTTTTGAGGCAGGTGTCCCCTCTCTTGATATTTCCTGTGGTCTGGGAGACATTGCCAGCTGTCCGTTCAGCTCATGCAAGCAGTTTGTCTGAGGGCTGGGGGTTCAGAAGAGGAGCAGCCTTCAGAGTACTCGTGCTGATATCAGATGTGATGAAGGGAAGAGAAATTTATGCTTTGGATGATTATTTCTGTTAAATCCTTAGAACAAAAAATCACCTTAATATTCAGAACAACTCACAGATACCTTCTTTTYTGAGGTTACTTAGGCTCCAGATGTGCTTACTGTTGTTAAAYGAAATAAACATAACTTCTTTTTCTGATGTGGAATTATTACACTGAATAAGTGTACTGTGTTATTTGGARGTACTGATCATTTATCTACCTCACAGTTTTTCTAAAAGGCACAATGATTACTCGATGCTTTCAGATTTGTACTTTAGAGCCATATTGTCATCATTTCTACTCATTATTAGATAAAGAAATGGTTTGTCCTTCAATACTTCATTGGGACTCCAACTCCCGTTGACAAGGTTTCTAAGAACTGTGTCTTGACCTTGGCCCTGGGGTCCCAGTTTTTGTCTCTCCTTCCTCTTTTACCTTCTTATCTAACATCTCCCTTGAAGCGTTACCTTCCCTTTGTTTTTACAGCTCAGTTATCTCATGGCTTCCTCGTAACTCTCCGTTTTTTCCTGCAAAACATCTTCTGCATTGCTTCCCACTGTGCCAGAGGTTCTGCCATGGTCAGTGTTCATCCTTCTGCATCCAGCAGCCAGATTGCCTGRTTTGAGCTACAGGGTCTAAAGCTGCTAAGTCAAACACCTACAGGTCCTCTCTTCAGGCAGTGTGTTTAGCCAGACCTGTTTTTTTTGCCATCCTTTTCTAGRTATGTCTCTGTGAGTTTCACATAACCAAGTGAAGATGTATCCCTTGTTTTCACATCTTTCTGCTCACTACTTTCTCTGTCCTGCCAACAATACTATTGACTTCCATGCCAGCCAGTCCTATAATCTGGTGTCATCTTAAATTTCATGTGACCTCAGGTTATAGCCACATCTTGTAACTTCTTTATCCATGGTTTCCTGTAGATATGCCCTCTTTCTGTTCACACGTGCTAGTCTTACATATCTAAACTATCCTCATTTCATTTCTTCTCATTCCTCTTTTCCTAGTTTTGGTCTCTCCTTCCTCTTTTGCTTTCTTATCTGACATCCCACTTGAAGTGTTACCCAGCCTTTGTTTTTACAGATCAGTTGCCTTGTAGCTTCCTCATWACACTATTTTTTCCTGCAAAACATCATTCTTAAGGGTGGAATTCTGCAGGAGTTCTCCCYGGAAGACCTGCTCTGTGGTTCAGTGTGCTCCTCACCTTGGATATACTGAGGACAGTGCTGCCAAACTTGCATTGCCAACGCAGTGCCCAACACAGTACCCTTCTTCGCAGCTTCTAGCTCCATCCTTTTCCCATGATTATGTTCTCTTGCCTCCTTCTCAGTATGCTCACACTTCTTTCCTTCTCTTGTGTAGCTGTCTGCTACTGAAGGTAGTGTCCCCTACCTGCTGGGCTTCACTGACAGTGCCTGCTTCTGTTGCCAGTTCATGCACTTCGTCCACAGATACTTTATCCTGTGCTATYTTGTTTAGAAGGAAAACCTTACTGAAGCTAGCTGTTAAATAGTCTCTCCCTTTGATATTCCCACATTGATAAGTCCCACGTTCAGCAAGAGTATTGTGGTTTTCCTACATTACTTTTCCTGATTCCTCCAAATAATTTTGTCTTCKTCTTTGTATCTTCAGTAGACCATAAGCACTTCGGGGCTTTATTGTTGTAAAAGGCCTGCAAAATGGGGTTCTGAGGCTGATGTCAACTGCGTGGTAGTAGCTTAACACTCATGATCTARTTAATAATTACTTTGAAGGAGTAATAATTATTTCGAAGGAGTAACACCAGCTTCACTTCATTGTTTCCAAACCCATTTGGTTTTGCATTACAGAGACTCTCTCCTAGTAAGCTTGCTTACTTATTACTTTTAGGGTTTCTGTGTTGGGAAAATGGGTCGCAAAAGAGACTGTGGGTATCATGACCTCATCATTCATATTCAAAAGAAGAACAGCAAGATTACCATAATACATTACTTTGTAAAATTATAACCCTGAGAAGTAATAAGATTCAATTACATTTTTTTTGGCAAAGTTCTATTTAAGAAAGTATCTATCTCATGACTTTAATTTACTCTTTGTCTTGATCATTGGTCAGCAGTCCTCAGGAGGGTTTTTCATCTCCCCAAACCTTGCAAGACATAAATCCCTCTCCTCCTGTGGTCCGATCCAGTCTTTGCATGTGTGCATTTTCTGAAGTGTTAACTATTGCCAATTGTGTCTAAGAAAGATAAATTCCTGACACATTCATAGTGCTTTATGCTGCTGGAGAACACCTACAGACTGCACGAGGAGCCTTGTGCTTGGCACAAGAATATTCCACTGTGGGGCAGAGTGGTGCAAGCTGTTGGCTAAGCTCGTGTAAGCACGGGGCAGTTACCTCTGTGCAGTCTTGCGTAGAGCCCACTGCTGCCACTGCTAATGGTGATAAAACCCAGGAGAAGATACACAGAGGATGCCAAAATGGCTTTGCTGGTCCTCCATACACACTTCAAAACTCAGGTGGTGCCTGAACCAGGTCAGATTAAAACTCCTGCAAACTAGAAACAAATATAGCAGCCGATACAGAGAGATGATTTTTTTAACCAGTATGTCCTCATGATCTTGCATATATGAAAGACAAAGGAGAATACCATACATTATAGTTTTACACTGCAAAATACTCTTCTCAAAAAGGTGGTTTAAGGTGTTACTTTTATTCTACTTCTGATTTGCTCTGTTTTCTTTGAAAATCCTTTTTCTAACTCTCACCAGTCAAGAAAGCACACATTTTCCCTTGGGCTTGTATCTTAATATTAACAGTGCATATTATTCAGGTGGAGCACAGATAATACTGTTTAGGATGTTAGAGGCAGAATAGGTTTCAGGTCATCCTATTTGTTTATGTTTCATTTTGAAACAGATAAAAACAGGAACAGTTTTGTCCATAACACTAGGTTATATATTTCCATAGAGGGTATGGCATTTTTGCGTTTTTTTTTTTCCCTTATATCACACTTTAAAACTGCTTGCTSTGCTGTAGGGGCTTGAAGGAATTAGGGGAAGTCCTTTGAACTACGTGTTGATTTTGCTCAGCGCTTTGTAGGGTGCTTGGTGACTCACTTCAGAGCTTGCTCTGCCTGCCTCTCTGTGTTGCATTTCCGTGTACAAGGATTTGAGGTTACCAACGAGGAGGCGTCTGTGCACAAACAAGCAGAAATGAGGCGTTGGGCACGGACTTTATGGAGCTTCAAATGTTTTTAGGAAGGGAAGTGTTAAAGTTGAATAGATGACGTTAGCATCACCACCAAGTCAGGAAAAAAAAAAAAAAAAACACCCTGAAAAGCCGTATTGACTAAATCTTCTAACAATGCTCGTGATTTTCCTATATCCTGCTCTGTGTTTTTGTATGGATTTTTCATCGCACAGACAGACGTTACCCACACTATGATTCAGCGTCTGTTCCTAGCCACGCTTTGCACGACTTTAACCTGATTTCACGGGAAGAACAGGCAATGAAACACCGAAGCTCGTGGTTGTCAGCAGTGAAAAATAGCCAGGAATCAGACAACCAGCTTCATTGCTGAGATTATTTCCGGGATAAAAACTCTTCCAACAGCTGTTTGCTTTGGCCACTGCTCAGGTCCTTTTTTAAAAAAAAAAAAAAAATCAGAAAAAAAGAGGTTTGTTTTTTTTTAAGATGTGGGCTGGTTATTTATGTAGTCAGGAAGAGGTCTCCGCTCCCGGTGTTGTGGTCTCGGAGCTGTTTTGACAGTTGGAGTACGAGGAGATTTCATCTCCGCTCTCCCTCGCCGGCTCCCTCTCCCTCAGTCGCTCRGCGCGCAGACCTGGCACGCTGGAGGAAGAGGAGAAAGTGAATTTATGAGTCCTTTAATCCCAGACGGGCGGCTCTGCGGCGGTTACCTTCACGCAGAGTTCACGCCCCGGAGGAGTGTTTAGTCTTCCCGAGCCGCTGACACGGCGCGGTGCCTGCGCGAGCCTCTGGCAGGGAGAAGGGCAGAGATGAAGGGAAAGCTTTGCTGCTTTGTGAAACGCGTGATATTATTGTTTTAAGAAGTTTTTGAGAGATGACTGCTACTTTTGTTTAAAGTATTTGTTCTGGAATTGCCGGAGCTGGAGCCTACCAGACTGAGGTCAGGAGCATTTTCTTTGGCAGCGAGAAGATAGTTTTATCGAAGCCATGCCTGTACTTGGGGTTGCCTCAAAGCTAAGACAGCCGGCCGTGGGGTCAAAGCCGCTTCACAGCGCCCTGCCGATGCCCAGCCTCGGCACACCGGCGGCACAGCAGTACTCGGCAARGTCCTTGGAGCTCTCGGGGGCAGAGAGCTCCATGCTTTCCTGCCAGCTGGGGTTAAAGTCAACCTGTGATTTTGGAGAGCGGAGAACGCTTCAAGGGAGAACGCAGGAGCTCGAAGACAGCAAGGTTAGTGGTGAACTTTACCTGCAGATCTCAGCTCTCAGAAATGTTCGTTTGCTGAGGCAAAGCCTGTGAGAAACCTGCTGAACGCGGAGCTCGAGTGCCAGCTGGGTAGATAATAACTTTTCTTATTGCCAGTGAACTTGCACAGCAGCCTTGTGAGTTYGTTTTGCTCGGTGTCACTGCTGGAATAAATACTGTGTTTTTAAATGTTCACGTTAAGCTACTGACAGAATGACCTTCACGGATGTGTTTCGATAAGGATCTGTAGAAACACACATAGAAAAAAATCATTCCAGCTCCCAATAAGCTGAGAAATGACTTGACAGCACTTAAAAAAAACCCAAACTTGGCTGCTGCATGTTATATTATTAAGTTTAAAAAGAGCTCTCACGCCCACACCTATTCCCACGGGGAGGTTCTTTTAAAATAAAAACAACTAATTGATTTTCTTTTCACTTTTCAAATATTCTGGCTACTCTTCCTGCAAAACTGTTGAACCAGAAAAACAGCTTCTCAGTGAAAAGTACCTATGTTTTCCTCTTTTGCAAAATAACTTCTTCCTACTCCCCTTCTAGCTCTGATTCATTGTGATTAAAAAAAAAAAAGTTTGCCCAAAGTAGGATGTCATAATTTTTTTAGACTACTTTGTTTGTTTTCCTCTTGTTATGGGGTCTTTTTTGAGGCTTACCTAAGAGTTAAAACACTTCAGTTTGAGCTTCTACTGATCTTTTTGCTGTAGTTGTAAACACTTCTCATGCTTTGAGCATGAGTACTCTTGTCAATTGAATGTATTTCTGTAGCTCTTTCAGTGCATTACGACTGCATATGTGGTTTAACAAGTTCAGCAAGCAGTGTTATGTGAGGTTACTTTCCTCTGCTCTTCTAGTACTTCTGCTTTGTGGAACTGATTACCATGCTGTGATTAAACCTACGTTTGTAGCTGCTTCATATTTAGTTTAAGGACACTTGGGTGTCATCAGAGTTGTTATAGTGGCAAGATACCCATAATATATGTACTTGGTTTGCTTTTGTTTATAGTCACTGGGTTAATTCTGTATTAGTGAAGAAAGTTGGTTTTGTGGTTGAAGGATAGGGTTGGGATTCTGAACATTTGGTTTCCTTTTTAAACCCTGCCACATATTTCCCGTGGGATTTTGGTCATGTCACTTAATTTTTCTCTTGGAGTTTTCTGTATCACCTCTCCCTGTCTTCCACAAGGTGATGCAACGGTAGTCTCAAAGATGCTATGTAGAAATACACAGAATAAGCAAACTGGTCATCTCTTGATTACCAGAAGTGGTAAATAGCTCTTTTCTATGGCGTGAGTGCAATATAAGTATAATAACAAAACTTTTCAACACAATGCCAAAAAGTACATTGGATACATGCGATAGATGCCTGCTTACTTTTTTTTTATAGAAAATATTCTTTATGTTTTCTTTTTAATGTTGTGTTTTAATGRGTAGTATGTGAAAAGTATTTCAATTTTGCAAGTACTGCTTTCAGAAAAAAACAGGTTACACTGCCTACTCAGAGATAAACTTTTAAAAAGTGTAGGGGAAGATATAAAGCAGCTTGCTTCAGCAGTTAAACCACTCAGGAACTATTAGTGATTAGTGTGAAACCTGATGGGGATCAGTTCATCTCCTATTCCGATGCGTATGGTCATGAGCACTCCTCAAGTTGTGGTGAATAGAGTAACGGGTTAGATGAACATAAACGTGATCCGGTTTGGCAGTTTAATGTTTTATGGCTCTGACAATACTTCTTATCTTAGGGACTGGTTTTAAAKAAAAAGTGAGCAGCCATCAGCTCGCTCTCTGTTCTCAGTGGAAGCTGTTGAGCACTTTTAAAAGGTGATTCTTCAACATGAAGGCCAGTGTGTGCTCGCAGTGCTCTGAAAACCTCTGGCAGCCCAGATAAATAAATCTTAGTGGATTTACAGAAGTCCTTAGCATTAAATGCTTACTAATATCTGAACTTTTCTGTGAACTCCATTACGAACATGACCTTCCCAGTAAAGCTTAATGGCAGTCTTTGCCCAGGTTTCTTGCAGCCACATTTTTTTTTGAGAAATGCTCTTTTAAGCAAGTTCTGTGAAATCCTTTTGTCAAAGTAGTTTGGGTTATAAAGTGGATGGTTATGGTTCAGAAATMTTTTATTAGGTTTTTGTTGCCAATAAACTTCAAAATATCGGCCTAAAATTATTGAATGATACTTTCCTTCATCACTGATGGAGATCCCTCCCTCTCTGTTTGCCAGCATCTTGTAGCCTCAGTAATATATCTAGATTATATAAGGTGTAGTTCTAAGCACAATTTTTTGGTGAGTTATTAGGGTTAATGTCCCTTCAGATTTGCTGAGCCAATGCAAATTCAGCATTACAGGTCACACTGTCCCAAAGCATGGTCATTTATGATTGCTGTTTCCTGTAGAACTTCTGTTGACTTTTTTGGTTAGCGAATGTATTAATCAAATATATGATATTCCTGCATGTCTCTGTGGTTTACAATCCTGTGTGTTAGGGATACTATCATTATAGTAGTGATCAGATAAAAGGTCTTTAAATCAAAATATAATGAGTACCTAGTCAGAGTTTCCAAATGAGAATGAAATCTGCCTCTATAGTATAGTGTTTGCATGCTTATGCTGTATAACCTCATATAAGGCAACTCTGATYTTTAAGGGAAAAATGATTATTATATAGCTGCAAAACACAATGGAACATATGAATTATTCATCTGGTGAACATTTGCCCTTGGCTGATGGATTGTGGGCTTTAACTTTTGCTTTCTTTGGTATTTTACATATGCTGCACTGTGTATCACCAGCTTTCCCATCCTGTCTGGAAGGCACTTGGATTGACACATGCAGCCTCTGCGATACATCCTGTTGCTATCTATAAGTGCGAAGGGTTCCAAGATAAATTTGGATTAGACATGTCAATGCAGTAGGTCATTGCCACCCAGCTGTTTCCTCTATGGCCTTTGGTTTCACCACACCTGATTGTTCGAGACTTTTGACACTAGTGTTGGCTTTCTCACACAACCACGTTGCCAAGACTGGCCAGGAATACAGCTGCAAAAATCAGGGCTGTTTTCCCTAGATGCTTCCCCCCCTCACATGATTTTCTGTGCTTGCACATACAGTTTGGGGATTTTCTTGTGAATGTGATGCAATCTGAAGCTTAAGAAAAGTAGTATTTTTCTTTTAATAAAAACTGTGGTAGAGAAAGTTTGTGAGGTGATTATATTCAGATTTTTTTTTTTTCTTCATTGGGTAAAACATAGTTACACCTTGGAAAGCAAATAATAAATATGTATTTTTTTCATTAAGTTATTAGTGATTTAAATTACTCTTTGCATGGTTTATTCAGATAGACTTTTGTTCACAAATTCTGATCTGTTGGTTGAGTATTCTCGTAATTTGTACTTGGGTACGTAATTCACATGCAGATCCATCTGCTTTCTTGCTAAGTACACTAATATTTAAACTGACTGTACAAACACTTATGATGTGAATAGTCATGCAAAATATTTGAACGCAAGCTTTCAGAGCACATTCTTCTTCCCTGAGTATCATATAGACAAAAGTTTATTCCTATATATGTACACAGGAAAGGAATCCAGCTGCTGGATTCATGAGGTGAAATGCTTGCTCTCCTTGGAGCAGATGGAGTTTTGCCATTCAATGGGACTGTAGCTTGTTTTTTATCCAAACTTGCGCCTGAAAATACCAGTATCTTTTGCAGTATTTATCTAACTGTGGGTATTACATAAYTGATATTCCTGTGCCACCGCTTTCATATTGCTTGCTAAGTGAATGAGACAAAATTATCAAATTTGGCTAGGCTGCCCTGTAATACTGTTTGTCTAGACTGTGCCATTGATCTGTAACAAAGAAAACAAAACAAAACAAAAAAAAACACTATTGAATGATACTCTAAWAAGTAAGTTAAGCAATGGCTTAAGACTTGAGGAATGTCAGAACAATTCATATGCAAAACCRTCTTCTTTTGGTCACTGAAGTGATAAGTCTGTGCACTATAATGACCTGTGGCAAAATGCCAACACCAATAGCATTTCCCTGCAGGTGAGCATGACTGATTTCAGCTGCCCTCATACGTTTGATGCTGCGGTGATAGGCACACCGCTGTGAGTCCCCCTCAACACCAAGCTGAGCAAAGGCTGGCATCAGCACACCTGCGAGGCACGCRTCCATGGAATTCCTCCCAGCATCAAACGTGTCTTTCAACAGCACTTCAGTGTCATTTGTGCTTGCAAACCGAATGTTTGCTGAGCTTAATCTATTAATCTTGGTGTTTTGGGTATCTGACTCAAATGATAGATTTTAGCCATCTTCTTCGAGTTAATTCATTCCTGTACTGTCAAATTATCTTTTTTTGTTGTTTTTTTCTTGTTTTCAGTTTCTCTTCRTCCATGCTATCTGTCTCCTGCTGTCTGCTTTATCTGCTTCTTCCTTCCTGTTGGCAGATATCTTTGCAGGCTTCTGCATGTGACTAATTTTCCTCTATATCCACTAATTGAGTCTTTCTGTCATGACTGAAACATTTTTTCATATCATTATTCCTTACTGGAAAGCATTAGTCAGGCTCTACAAGCTGATCTAGTGTATGTACATAAACCTAACACTTTTCTAAATGCTGCAGTTCTTAGGGTTTACATTAAGATTCTTGTAAGACGCAAGTATTGGCCTTCAGAGTGGGTGTGACTTGTGATCTCTCTTGGAAGGGTCCAGCCCCACTAAGTTCATCATTAAACAGTCTAATTTTAAGAAAGAAAGATCTTGGGAACTCTGAAAACTACCATCTGCTGCAAGGTCTTCTGGAAGAAATACCAAAGGATATGAYGAGTCCACCTGCAGAAAGAGGCCCTAGTGGTTTCTTCACCTGTATAACGTGGAAATGGGACCAGTAGGGCTGGGATGTGGTCTGTAAAGAAGAACAGAGAGRAATGGATCTGCTCTAGCTAGGAGCATATGGCCAACAAGAACGGCATCTAAAACAGTTGTACCAGGACATCTAAAATGAAATTCCATGTCAGTGCCACAAAACAAAGTTAAATGCTTTGATGTGATTAGGCTAGAACACATACTACAGCTCTTAAAGTGATTGCTGAAGCCTKTTTGACACTGTATCGTACTAGTGTATCCCAGGCCTGGTCTGAGGGCTTGCAGTGTGATTTAGCCAGCGTTGTTGCAGTCTGACTTTGGAAGCAGTGTGGAAACCTCCCGTTTTTCCTCCTCAATTGTCAGCACTTTGTCTGTGATGTGGTAACTCCGGCCTGTAACCAGGCACCAGGCTTGGAGCACAGCTAGGTTCCCTGTCCAGACAGATCTCAACACAAACGCTTCGCGTTCTGTACATGAGTAGAGCTCCTACTCATGCCAAAAGGAGTTCTGTGCACACTGAAAAAACATATGTGCCATGAATGACTTCCGTATCTCCATCTTTCCTCAGCTAACCCTTCCACATGACTTACTTAGGTTCTGGCGTGTCCCTTTCCCCCCATTCCCCAAGTCTCTCCCAAGCAGAGGATCTGTTGCAATCCAACATCTCTGTGACCTTTCAGTTTCTTGGATAACTCTTTGCCCAGTCTCTCAGGACCAAGCTTTACCAAGTTTCTTGACATACTGATGCTAGGGAACATAAATGAGTTTATTTCCCCATTTTGTCCTACTCTTCCTTTTCCCAGTGTTAATACATTGGAGATGTCTGCCTTGTGGGTTGGCAAGGAAGGAGGCTGCTCATTGTGCTTAGTGTGTAGTTTACAGCGCTGTGGCCAAGGCAGCAAAAAGGGGAGCAGAAGCAGCCAGAGACCTCCCATCTTCTCCCCATAGTGGCTGCTAGTGATGGGAAGCCAACACTGTTTCAAAAGCACTGAACTAGCTGGCAGAAATTTCAACCAGCACCGCGGACACCTGGGACTGCATGTGTTTAAAATTCACRCAGCCCCAGTGAAGCCAGGACAGTTGGCGGGAGTTCAGACTGTCAGCAATTTCAGCTTCTTGCCTTGTGCTCTGAATTATTTCTTTATCAAACAGATAAAAGCATCTTTAATATGCTTTAGGTATCCAGCACCATCTGTCTGTGCTGTATTATAACTCAGTTAAAGCCTTACACTTATGCTTGGAAACAACTTTACCGTTGAATATTTATTTCATAATCACATGTATCAACCACATTTTCATACAGTTAAGTGTACAGTAACACAGCTAGGTAATTCTTAAAACTTTATACGTATGAGCAAATGGTGTTGGTTACAGCTTGAAAGATACTTTTTGTGGGTAATTTGTAATTGTGATAATTGATATGAGGGTATTTACCAACCCAGGCTTAAGACCTCTGTCTAGCTTTTACAGTTTTTGTTTTAATTCTCACACAAAATGAGAACTTAGAACTCAGTGTACTATTTCATATTAGGTTATGTGTTAAAAGTTGGTGTGAAGCTTCAGCAGAAAATGATAGTCGTTATCCTATACACTGCATCTGTTGCTGGRGAAGCTGCTTGGAAATTTTCTGATCAATCATTTTTTTCATTAAAAATGCTCCTTCCTCCAAAAGGGGGGTGCATCTGAATGTGCATGCAGAGATCCCTGAGTGTGCGAAAAACAGCGGAGCTCCAGAACCTCAAGCAACCCACAGCATCTGCTTGGTGCAACACCAGAGCTAATAAATGCAGCCTCTCAGGGTAATCTGTTCTCCATGACCATAAATGGAGATAAGTGGTCTCCATCTCCAGATAAAAATAATGGGCTTATATTATACCCTGGGAGGCTTTAGTTAGGCTTTCGTAAAACTTTCCAGCAGTAATAGTAGTTAAACAGAGGAATGCTTTGCGTGCAGAAGGTGTACCATCTCCATCACTGCAGGATTTCTGTAAAAAGCATGCAGACCCCCCTCCCCTTCTTAACATTACTGGCACTGATCCTTCCTTGTGCAAGGGACTGGGTGGCCATCGTGAGAGTCTCCAGCTTCCCGTGGTCACTGATTGAGCTGAGTGCTGATCACTGGTAATGAAACGATGCTGCTCTGGGCACCTGTGCTGCTAGTGGCCCGTGGTGCCATGGAGATGTACTTCTGTCTGGAGATGGCTTAGCTTAGAACAAAAGCCATGATACAATACGGCTATTTCCAGAGGCACTGAAGTACCGCAGTTTCAGTTAATTTTCCCAAAAGCGAAGGAAGGGTGTCTTCAGAAAAAAAGTCCTGTGAACCAATTTGTCCAGGCCCCTGAGAGCCTTTAAAATCTCCTGCAGAGAGCACCCCTGGGAATTTCTGAGCCTGCCCCATTTTTGCTCCCTAGGAGACAGGAGCATCCCAAAGCAGCCAGCAGAGCCAAGACTACCACAAAGATTATGTAAGTTGTGTTCAGCTGAAAGACCTTTCTTTTTCTCCTGTAAAAAGTTTATTAGAATATCCTTCTAGTGGAAATTTTCTGAGTTTCAGCCAGACCTTAAACCTAGAAACTTTGACTAGACTGCTGCCTTACCATGACAGGTACTGTGCATGTGCAAAGTAAGAGTTAGTCTCAGCCTTGCAGACACGTGGCTGTATTAGACAGAGTGGGGGAGAAAAGGGAAAAATATTATCCCCGCTGTACAGAAGGAGTGAGGAGATTAAAGGGAAAATGGAGGATTTTCCCACACTCAGATTGGGGCTTTGTGGCAGAACTAGGAATTTGAAGTCATGTGTGTCTTGAGTYGCAGTCTCCACATCTTAACCACAAGCCCATCCTTTGTCTTTTTGAAGGAATTGGTTTAGAAGGAAACAGCCAGATACTGCATGAGTTTTCCTGCTCGCTTTCTTTGCAGAGATTTGGCTCCCACTTCATGGAGATTTCAGTGGCAAGCGTCAATCGGGGCCCAGCTCCGGGCGAGTGTCAGATCGGAGTTTTCCCTCCAGGAGCCACTAGACGTTCGTTGATTTTGATGCAGTTGATCAACACACAACACATTCAAACGACTCTGACACAGTTTGTCGGAGATGAAGAATATGTTGCACTCTGAAATGGAGTTACATAACACCCATCAAAAGTCCTGTGTGCATTGCTGTTGATAGGCTTTTCGCTTTTTAAATAAAATGTGGAAAGAGTAAATAGCTACATAATAAAAGCAGACCCCTTCTAGGGAGAGCTGTTATGTTTTGGATCCGATTTCTTCCTTTGGATAGACTGTCTAGTTTCTTTCTGGCAGAAATTCTCGTCTTAAGTAAATACGAAGAGCATCCATCACAAATGAGACTTGCTGATTTTTTTTTTAAATTAGGTGTTATTTCTGGTCTAAGTCACCGTCTTCTCTTGCGAGTCCACTGATTTTTTGAGTTGCCTGGTTTTCCTTGCCCGTGCAAACAGAGCAGGCACAGAGCAGTTCATTTAAAGCAGCTCGGCGTTTCCCTCTGACCCGGTTCACAGGATGTGGTCTTGGAGGAAGCCCATGCGTTAACAATAGCCTTTTGACAGCTCCGGTGGCTGGGGATTAAGCTGGGCGAGGCGGGAGCATCTATCTACTCTCAAGCTCACTAGTGGAATATTTTGTGTGAATCTTCACTTGCCCGTGATGTTTTTAAGGTCACAAACCTTTCCTTTTGTTTTTGCTGGCAGGAGAAAATTGGCCGAAAGATAGCATAACTTACTTAAAATTCAGAAGAGGAATGTGGAGTGTTTTGTCTGGTAAATGCGAAGGGATAATTCCCTCGTGTAAAGTGTGCAGATTTCTGACGGCTCTTGTGCATGTTCTGTTTAAACCACGTTGGAGAACTTGGAAAATAAGCAAATCAAAGGGAAGCGTGATTTTAAAGGGGTTRGGGCAGGATCGTAGTATTTCTAGGTATATAAACTGAGAAGGTGCTGGCCACTAAACGTCTGTACTAACTCTGCATGAAAGATGAGAAAAGCTAACCAACTACAATATTAGTATCGTGCTAACCTACTTTCAGCATGACATTTGGTCTGACTTACGGTTTTAGTTATGTTTATTTTCCTGTTAAGCCTCCGATACTGTYCTGCCCCTCTGATTCTAATACAGTCGAACAGATTTCACCATTCTGTATATCTCCTCTTCAATAGTAGTTCAAAATATTTTATTCAGGTGAAATTCTCCAATTAGAGAATTGCAGCAAATTTGAAAAGTCAGAGCAAACATAAATGTCAAGCTGTCTCCTGTGCTTTCCATTTCAAAATACCTCCCTTTGACAGTAACACCTGGCTGTGTATCTTGTTGATACTATGTTAAACTCCAGAAGGTTTGGCAGTGAAAACTTCCTGTTGTGCATCAGAATTTGATTTACAGGGCATCTGTAACACCATCATAGCTTAGTAATTGGGCTGGTCATGCACAAAAGGATGACTTCCTAGCAAGTGTAGGGCATTTGACAACTTTCATTAATCAGGAAAGGCTGCATGGCTCATGCATGGTTTAGGGTGAGTAAGACATAAGTCAAGGCACAGGACTTTTACTCACCAGCAAKGGGATTTCCTGGCAACACATCTATGCAGTAAACAGGACTCTCTCTCTGGAGTGGAAATAACTAGCATTAAATAAGAATGCGTAAAAACAAATCAAAGTTCAAAAGTGGCTTAGAAATAACCTCAGCCTAGCAGTCAGCCTGCTTTACTCATTGCTGGCCAGCTCAGCGGTGAGAGACAGTGTGCTTGGAGGAAGCGTCGGAGGAATCCGTTTCTCAAGAGGGAGCAGCGCAGAGCTGAACTCYTGCAAGCTGCAGGTTTGGTTTTGCTTTAGATATGCTTCTGAGAGGTAGGATGGCCTGGTGACTAGCTTGGGAAGCCACAGCAACTAGTTTCTGGGTTTTATCAAGTGCCTCTTTGAACTCAGTTCATGTGGAAAGTGATACTAATGTCATTATTTTCAGAGTGAAGTTGTTTGGTAGCTCAGTCATTTTGTTGTTTCAGTACTGAAAAAATGATCTAATTAGCCACTTCTTAAAATGTTGAAATTACCTTGAATGACCTTTGAGAAACTGACTTTTTTATGTTTTTGGATGAGAAAAATTGGATCAGACCAATTTCCCCTGAACAGTTAGTGATGCTGACAGCTTCCTGTTTGTTGGTAATTTAATGCATATAATCTTTTTTCTGGCTTGGAATAGKAAAACCTGAGTAGAAGGTATTGTATATACATAATATGTTTTTCCTAGAAATACACAATTCTGAAAAAGGCAAGAAGAGAATAACAGTGTGTTTGCTAATTCCCTGTGCTAAAATACCTTGCTGYGATATCCCACAGACAACTGCTATAGTTCTGTATTATTAGATGAAGCCTAAGAGGCAGGTTGCTCAGCAGAGAAGCTCGGGGTGATGATTCACAATCCAGTGCCCTGTTCATGGGCCATACCATTTCCAGATATACTTTTTGAATGAAATCTAATTTGCAGATTTGAAACTTTCAGATCCTGACAGCTCTTGAGCATGATCTAACTTTGGTCAGCTCAGTGTCCTGAGGGGGTTCGTGGTTGTGTCAGCAATGGGCAAAGAAGCCCTCCCAATCTGTGACAGCACCATCAAGCACAGTCTTGATGAGTTTKGGGTTATAAGAGGAACTGTTAGGGGGAGGGAGTAGGAAAAAAAAGGAAAAATGTCTGAAAACTAAACCAAAGCTTTCTTCTCAGGGCCCTGTGGTATCAGTGCAGGATTTTTCTGGGTTATGCTCATTCAGTGGCAGTGGAAGCATTTTGTGGGCAAGGTGCAGAAAAGGTAGAGAGTCATGAAGAAAGCTGAAAAGGCAACTCAAATAACGTTTCAGAGAAGGGAGCACACAAGAGCGAGCATCTTGGTACGAATGTGTCAGACTAAACASTGTCATTCAAAAAAATTCCTTAAAGGGAATTTGGCAGTGGAAAAGAATATAATACAAGAGATTCAGATCAGCAAGAGAGATACTGGAGAACTTAGACTCCATAAAAGCAAGGAGATTATGGACATATTTGTATCTGTGGAAAATTTGATTCTTTTTCTCCTGAACATCAGAGATGATCTCATTTAATTTTAGAGAGATTGTAAGATTTAGTTGTGAAATACTGGTATAAACACCAGTAAAGAAAGTAATAGTGGTTTCATTTCAGTCTAAAGGGATAAATGTTTCCTTCACTTCCCACTAAAACTTTTGGCCTGGATGACAATGAAGTCAGAATTTTCAACAGTAATTTTCACTCAGATGTATACACTTCTTTAAAGATCTGAAAGGCCTTTGCAAACAGTAACCTCAGATTCATGTCTTTGTTATGACAAGCAATTATTTTTCCCTAATTGACTGGACAGAAACAGTAACGTATCTTGATAAAACTATAAATCAGCCAAATATCCGCAGACTGGACTTGTGGGAGGTCGATATTTGTGCCTGCTGTATTAGCAAACCTATCTTTGTAATGCAGTCCATTTCCTGCAAAACTCTGTGTGGATGCAATAGGCAAACAAAGAAAGTACTTCCAAGAGCAGATAACAGACTTTTTTAAAAACACGTAGATATTGCTCCCATTTCCAGAGCAATAAGAGATTTTGAATAGTTCAGAAAATGGAATATGATATCAGGTAGTTCCACTGTGAGACAAAGTATAAGAAATAGCTAATTACTGAGATCATGACTGTGTCTTGGTTTGACTTCTGTAGTTCTATTACTGGCTGTATGATTTTACAACTATTTTTGAAATAGTTAAACACTTTAACAGAAATATATAAATAGATACTTTGTTATAAAGCAAGAAAATCTGAGTAACAGTTCTGTCTTCTACAGCTACTTCTGATTGTGTTAATTAGGCTTCAAGAATGATGATATTTCAATTAACATTTGATGCGTCGTGATTTAAGGACTGTGTGAAGTAACATTACTTCTCACTTCTTTTTCATTTGGGAGATTAACCCAATATCTTCATTTGCATGCAGTTCAGTGCATGTTTTTTCTCTTAACAGTTATTTATAAAGATTTCCACACTTATGAAGGTATTGTATTTGTTCCATGACCATCTCCTGAAGTTCATTCTCAGTTGCTGTTACATTGCTTTCAGATGTGTACAGTGTGCCAAGTATTGGCGTGCCACAACATTTTCAGAGTAGCAGGAGACAGATTGGAGTGGAGATGACTGAAAATGTTAATATTGCAAATCATTGACTGAGTACGTTATTACAGCTCCTCTGAAGCCACTGAGACGTACCATTTATAGTTCAGAGATAATAAATGAAGCTTTAGTGATTTGGCATCATTAGTGTGTTTTATGTAAACTGAAACTATTATGCATACCTAATTTATGGTGTGTATTAGAGATAGAATCAGGTATTTATGCTTGTGTACATGTACCTTTTTGCATTTATCTATCAATTCCCAGGTCTAGTGTATATATGATAACCTGAGAAACTGATACTGAGAYGGTATAAAGATGTGTAAGTTACTGAGGTGGCAGTTTCCAAACAGACYAGGATTATCCAGCCCATATTTGTACCCTTCTGCAGCTCTGTGCTTTTACCATCTCTCTGGTGTCCTTTATATTCATTGTTAACTAAGTCATTTTAAATATTTCATTTTAGAAGCCTGTCAAAATAAGCCTTCCAAAATCAGAACTGGTTGTGTTCTTGCTGAGGTCAATGAAAATTTTGCCATTTCCTTACTGGAGTTGGAATATCATCCTATTTTGTTGTGTTTATGTAATTTGTCACATCCTACTTTATCACAAAATAGATTTGCAAACCATCCAGACCACTACCAATTGTTTCTTCCACAATCTAGCATGGTGTTTTTTCAAAYAAACAAACTGCATCCTGCCTTGGAGCCTGCTATGTCTGTAACCTATTCTAATTATTTTGCTCTATTAAAGTGTATCTAATGTCATGATTAGACATTAGACATTAGGTAGGCACATAAAATAATAATAATAAAAAATACGAACAAACGTATTCTGTTGTAAAAAGTACGAAATATCTTGGTTTCCCATTTTTTTGCACTGGTAAACTTTTAAACACATTACAGATGTACAGTTCTTGGAATATTGCAGATGCAGTCAAAATCTAAAAACCAGTAAAATACATGATTAAAATCTCTACACRCAGATTTTTTCAAAACTCAAGAGGTTCATCCTGTAGTTGCTTAGTACCATTAAGCATTGCTACAGAGTGAAGATCTTTTTTGAGAAATTTGATTAACATCCCTACCAGACTTTCTGTAAAGAGATTTTACAGGGAAACTTGGACAGAAACTGCTACTGCTAATGCAGCTAAGTAGGAGAAATCAGTTTATCTGTCAGCAGATGTACCACTCCCTATGTGTTTGAGTTAYGCAGATTGTAGGCCCATTATTTAACATACCCCAAACCTTGCTCAGCTTTATCCTCTGGGCACCTTGGTGCTCGTGTGCAGAGCTAGAGTCTGTGCCAGGGTTCCTAGCACTGTGCAGGGGAAAGAGAGTCTAGAAATAAAATGCAGCGCRTTGTAGGCCCAGGACAAAGGGCTCATTTGGGGGTAGATTAGGTGGTTTTGTTATCCTGACCCATTTTATGYCAGATGACTGATATTTTCTGATAATCAGGTAATCTGAGACTTTTATTCGTGAAAATTGTGACTGCAACAGAAAAAATGGACTTCATTGTACACTGACAGCATTCAGAATAAAACGTTTGATGAAAGCTAACCATGTTACAGGAAAAAAAAGACATTTCCCAAATCTCCCTTTTTTCTTTTATGGTGTCTGTTTAAAATACCTGTGGAATGTAGCTAACTAAAAAAAAATATGTAGGCTATACTTGTTGCTTTACTATTTGGAAATACACATTTTTATTATGACTGATATCATGCTGTGTTTTCTAACAAAATTTAATAACCATAGCTGGCATGTCACTGCCTTTAATTCCCTTCTATGGTACAGTATGCAGTTCATGTCCATTTCTGCAGTGTATATTTGAACTTGAGTATACACAAGCAGTATAAGGAAAGGATAATCAATCTGACTGCATGAAAACTCTGAGGAAATACTGATAAGTAAAGCAGCTCATAAATTCTGCATAGAGAATTGTTCACATTCATGGCTCCAAAGATTAAAATTGAGGCTCATTCTGCCCCACCCTTAAATGACTTTCGGCAGTAGGAACGTGCACCCGTAAAATTCTGCTCACAGTCCTTGTTACTGATCCACATTTGCCTTCTCTGCCCTRTTATACATACCAAAAGATTCCAGTCCATTTAGGTCATTATTCTGAAAAGTCGTATTTCTTTAATAAAACCTTGCTTTTCAGATTTCGTAAGATTAGGTCCTGACACCTCAGTGTTGTTGTTGAGGCAGCGCTGAGTACATGTGATAAATAGTCAGCATGTGCAGAATGTGGAGCACAGGGGACGAGCTGTTTGGGACTGCTTTTCCTGTCTGCAAATAACTTAAGGCCAAAGAAAAATCTCAGGAAAGTTCAAGAGCCCTAGCAATTTTTTCTGCGTCATAGACTGGCAAAATCCCGTATCAACCTAGAGCTGAGAGGTCAGAGCAAAAACTATTTGAGCAAAAGTTGTGACTTCTGGCTTGTAATATTTGCATGTTTTGAAAGCTGAAGCAATATTAGTTGGAGCTGTTAAATGAGTTACTGGACAGGGTGGCAGATTCTGTTGCAAGTTGCTGTCCTCTGAGAGCAGACAACATACAGGCCACAAGTTTGTGCCCAGATATTCTCAGAGACTGTACGGAGCCCATGATCACAGCAAATTCAACTTACCTCATTACAGCCAATTAAAAGGTTTGTGCCTAGTCTGAGCTAGTTGGCTTCCTRCTACAGCCAAGTGATAGTCAGGTACCCCCTGAGGGCACTTCCTTTCACCTCTCTGAGACATTCATGTTGAGGTAGGATGACTCACCCTCAGGAGGTATGTGCATCTTCCTTAATTAAGGGGAGATGGATCATCTAATTTAAGTTAAACACCAAAGTTTAAGATGTCTGAAATTAGTTGAGATTCAACTTACTATAGAGTAGAACTTTTCTTTGGGGAGATACTGTCTTTCCATATGCTTTTTCTTATTAATACTATTATTAAAGATTGTGCATCGGTGTTCCAAAGCATGATATTTAGATCTTCTGAGCTCGCACAGCCCTGATAATGTGGTGCTTTTATCAGGGGGACATCTGATTATTAAAATAGATTAGGGGCATAAATGAATCAGTTACACAGGAAACTGATATGTCTCTGTGAGGGAGAAATGTTTTGCAGCTGTATTTCTGCTCTGTGCTGCAGAGATAGTGGAAATAGTAAAATGGATCATTACCCAGAACTGTTATAATACGTTACTGAATATCTGGCAAACTTACTGTATGCATACACACGTAAGTACAAACAAGGAGAAATTACTRACAAGTAGGTGGGAAATTAATGTGTATTTGCACATAAGTTGAAAGTTATCTCCTGTGTTATCTCAGCAGCATCTCACACTGCACTTASAGATAGCACTTGCATTCAGCTGCCAGTATTAGACTTCCCTCCTTCTACATTTGCTGTCACAGCTTTTCTAAAAAGAATGGTGATGTCAGTCAAGAAATTGCAGAAGCAAGGTCTACAGCAAGTAATTCAGCCATTAGAAAAACGGGATGTTTAATAGAACGATTTCATGCTTTTGCAGAGTACTATCATGAAAGAAAACATTTTCTTGAGAATTACCATCTCTTCCATGTATGTTACTTTAAATCAAGTCAGGATTTGAATGACATCCCTTATGACAACTACAGCCATTGCTTATTAAGAAGGACAACATTAAGGAAGTGTAGATCTTGCTTAACAACTTGAAATGAGCAGGGAGGCCAGTAGCAAGTGCCAGGGCTATATGCAACCTTAACCAAATTGGATGCGTCTTCTGCAAAGCGTGGTGCTCGTAAGCTGTAGCCCCTCTATTCTCTCAGGTAAATCCTCTCTGGAGCTATGGGCTGCTTTGCTTGGCAAGCTGTCTTGAACTGAAAATGGTTGGAAAGCACTGCAACTGCMCCCGTCTAACCAGTCTGCTGATTTTTACATTGGACTTTGTGACTGCTCTTTTAGCCSGTGGGTATTTGCAGACTGTTCTGTCTATGCAGAGCAGCTCTGTGTCAGTGAGAACAATTTGGTTTCTGCCGTTCACAGTTCGAACTGGCAGCCCCAAGAACGTAGCTGTAGCGCCTTCAGCAGTCTAAGAGAGAGTTTCAGGTGAATTAGGAGAATATCCAGCAAATAGGGCAAAAGGTAGCTAGATGCCTGCCACCCAAAGTTTAATCGCTTTGGTGTGTCATTGTTCCAGGTTTATGGGAAGCAGGGCTATCAAAGGGATAACCGTATCTCGACATTTAATGTCCTTACAAATGCAGCGTTCTTCTGCAGAAATGAATGCCCTTTCAACACTCAGGTGGGAACAGCTAAGAATTGGGACTCTCAGCTTCACTAGATGGGTCTAAAAATCTAAATCCTAATCTTTTTTTATATTGATCCTAATTTCTTCTAGAGGTTTTATCTGGTTTTTCTTCCCATCCTCCTAGTTTACTCATTTCCTCTGAGACAGCCACTTGGTAAATCTGACGATAATAACACAACTTTGCTTCATCCCACCAAGAGGATGGTCTGGGCATTTTTCCTGATGAACCTGGCACAATAGCTTTCACTTTAAGCCCTTCAAAAGCCAGCAGAGAGAAGGGCGCCTTCAATGATATCCCCAGACTTGAGTAACTCTTGAATAACACTTTCCTCTGAAACATTATACTTGTTTCTAGCAGCTCATTCAATCCACCTTATTCATCTCTCTCTCTCTCTTTTTTAAGGCTTATTTACACTCCCATTCAGTGCAGTCAAACTGTTACTGAAGAGTTGAATCTGCAATAATCTTAGGAAAATCAGTGAATTTAGGAGAGGTTTATGTGCCCAAAAAATTTGCGGTAGTCCTATGAGRATCATTTATCTGATGTGGTAATACCAATAGCTTAAGTAGCTTTCCCGGCCTGCCGGTCAGTGAGGGGKGATCCCTTGCTTACCTGAGATGCTCTATCTCTTGCAATTTCTTAATAGCACACAAAGCACTATCGATTATCCTAAGGGAAGTGCGTAAGACTGTGTACATTTTCTCATGTCTCTCCCATTACAGTAGAGRTAGGAATAAAGTAGTTCAAGTCAGAAAAAGCGAATCACCCGCTTGTCAATATTTTAGTGGTTTTTGGGATCAGTTTTAAGCCTCAGTTTGAACTGTTGCAAGCTAAACTCGGTGCTTTATCCAGTTCCAGCTGAGCTGGTTACTCCTGTCAAGCCCGCGGTGTTTTGCATTTCCAGTCAGCTGTGGCATCTGGGCTACAGCTATTTATTCGTAAAGGTCTGATTTTCTTGGATTAAATCTTCTCTTATCATACCTTTTAGGGGGGGCTTTACATTATGGTTGTTCCAAACTACCTTTCGGAGGGTAAGGGACTTCTTCAAAGAGTACTTGTTAGCTTTATGATAATAAATTTGGCCGTGTCTTGGACAGAAATGTGACCTAGCGTAGACAAGTGTTAAATTAGCAAATGAGGTGTACGCTTTCTGCTGTGCTTATAACTTGCCAGCTGTGAAGTGCAAGTACTTAAATGAGCAGCAGGGCCCGGCGACAGGAAATGCCACGCAAACAGGAGACGGATCTAGAGTCCATTCGAAAGAACGAGCGTCCTACGAACAGCCCAAAGTAAGTGAGGAGCAAGGGAAGCAGCTCAGGGACGAACAGGATTTGTTACCTGTATTTATGTTCTTGCGTAAATATTTGAATACTGAACTTCTCTTGGCCTCGCTGTAGCTTCTCGTTAGGTAGCGCGGCAGAAACCGCTCTTCGGAAGGGGCCGCGAGTCGACGAGCGGCTCAGCGCCCCGGGCCGCCCCGCGGCGGGCAGCGCCGGCAGGATGCGTGCCGGCACCGCCGCCGGGCGCGCAGCGGGGCAGTGCTGGCAGCTGAGCGAGCTGTGAGGCCCCCGTCTGCCTCAAAGAGCCCGAAGTTAAAGGCCGGGAACTTGGACTCCGTTCAGTGTATCCAAGGAAGGATGCTCAGGACAAAACGGTCCTCACAGCTGTCGCCGCTCTCTGGCGCAGGCGAATCGCTGGGCCTGTGTGTTGTGCAGTGCTTTGATGGTCCGGGGTGTCTTCTCTGAACARAGTCCACATTGAGGCTGGTGCTACGAAGTTGTCTGAAACCTTTTCTCTGAAAATGGCTGCAACACAAATGCCACAGTCGCTGCATTCACGTTACTGGCAAGGCAGCCAACAATTTTACTCTGTCATTTAAAGACAGCTTTTCTTCCCAGCTCCTCCAGGGASAAGAAGCGGAGAAAGGGGAAAATGAGCACAAAGTTTCTTAGCCTTGGTCTCCTCATGAAACAGTCTTCACCTACCCAGATCTTATGGGAATCCCCGTGAATCCCTGCGAAACGCTTTGCGTACCACTAGCGCGTCGCTCCTGAGGAGTTAGCCACCAGCCTTAAGGCTCGAACAGCAGATGAGCTGCTAAGGAGGAGTGTGTGGGGCAGGAGGACGGGATGCCGCAGACGCGGTGCAGGACCAGGACAGCAGTGGGCTTTGGGCYGCAGCTCACAGCACGCAGGGCCAGGCGCGCGGTCCGTGCCCTGAGAGCCCGTGTAGACACTGTCCCGCACCTCGATAGCGACTCCAGAGCTTTCAGTTACCTTTGACTCCTGCAGCTGGATTAAAACACGGCAATATCTGCCTAGTCCTGAGCGGGTGAGGGAACTGGCCGGGTTCTTCCACAACCGCCTCGGATAATTTTCCTCACCTTTTCCTGAYGGCTGCTGCTCCAGGTGGTGTAGCAGCACGTCCTGGGTGTGGGGTGTTTTTAAGAACGTGCGTATGAGAGTGCACCCCTGTGTGCTGCTGCTCACAGACCTGGTGCTGTTAATGCCGGCAAAGGAAGCACATACATTTGAGAAGGCAGTTAGAGCTTGACTCGCAGCTGCTTGTGTACCACAGTAATTTTGCTCCTTCAGTGGAGTGCTTTGCGCTTGTGTAACGGGCTTTAGAGTCAGGCCGTAGCTAAACAATCAGGAAGATACAATCTTTTGCTGCTTTTGTCCATCCTCTGCGTTTCTTAAAAGCTCATATCAAAGGCTTTCTCCAAAATGTACCATGAAGAATTTATCCAAATTTACCAAAAAAATAGTGGCTGTTTTTTAACTTTCCCTTTGGCTGATGTTTTTACAAAATTATGTAAACTTGCTTATTTCTTACTGTAAAGCCAAGGTGCWGTGGCATGTAGTGTAAGAACAAGTTATCATCTAATGAGCTCCATAAGAGCACTGCAACTAGCCACTCTGCTTTTTGTAGCAGGATGTCCTTTCCGACTGCTCATTTATTTATCCATGCACAGAAGGCCCACGTTGTGGACCCATCGCTGTCACTCCAGAAAAGCTAGAGGAGGCAGTTTCTGCGGCACGGTGCGGGGAGCTGTTKGTCGGGCTGGCGAGGCCGACCTGGGAATAAGGCGAGAGATGAGCCGTCCTCCCTCCCTGCCTTCAGGGGCTGCAGGGACGTGTCGGCTGGGCTGCCCCGGCACGCCGGGCTGCGGGAAGCCTTGCTGGGGCTGGGAGGCTCTGGCGCCAGCCCTTCCTGAGGACYGGGCTTGCTGTCAGAGCAGTTTCCTTTCCTGAGGCTAGTGAAAATTTCTCTGCAGTCTAATTTGTGTCTGTGAATATACGTGAAGGTGATAGCCTCCAAATCTGTGCTGTTTGTATCGTACCTGACCGGTTATCTGTGCATTCGCTGACTCTGTTTGGGGTACTGCAGTAGCAGCATCAGTTGTGTTGCGTTTTAAAAACAGTAATAAGAGAATATGGTTTTAATATACATTTTTAAAATGCAGTTTCAGCTAAACACTATCTTATCTGAGGATAGTTAAGTTAGGAGGAGCTTGAGGTTTTACAAAGCACATAAAGTATTTCTGAGGTTTACAAAGGTACCTAGAATTTGGGAAACTTTTCCCCATTACTCATCTGTGTTACTTCAAGCTGTCATAGTCCCTCTAATAAAGCTTCACTTTTATCAAATATGTTGCCCATGCGTGGTGGCAGAGCCTGGTTTCTTCACTGTTTGTACCTGGTTCTCTAATGCCTAACCAGAGGTGAGCTCACACTGCTGTCTTCRTGGAGAGTCTCCTTATCTGGCTGCCTATTTTCATAGGAAAGAAAAACAAAAAAGGCAAAATTTAAAGTCTTTGAGACCGCTAGCTTTCTTTCAGATTTGGTTCAAATTAGCCAGCATATTCGAAAGCTATTAGTTATGGGCATGAACTGAATACAGTACCATAATCTTAATGTGTCAGGAAGCCGATTTAAAATCTAGTGTCAGAGTAGTCTGTGCGTTAAGGAGAAAAAAATGCTCTGTTTTCTTTCTCCCTCATCAGTAGGCAGGCTGTACACAGTACCCATACTATATATGGAGAAGTGTATGTAGCTGTATAACCATATACATATATATTATTCATATACATAATCTTCATAGCCTTTACAGTTCAGTTTCTTTTTGTCTTCCTCTCAGATGATTTGTTAAAAGCTTGCTATAAGATAAATAAGAATTTAATAGGTTTCTTGGAAATATTTATTTTGTGTATTTTCTTATTTATGTGCTTGCTCTAGAGTGATTTTATTTTTATTTTTGGTGCGACTCTTGAAGATCTTCTTAGCCTTCGTTGAGATATAACTCACACACTAAATGTAGCTAGACTTCATAAAAGTTAAGAAAGTATCTGGTTCATGGAAAGTAGAATATTTTCCAGGGCCGTAAAAAGAGAAAACCCTTATCTGCAGAGTTTATAACACTAACCTGGAAGCCTCATTCTTTCTGYTGTATTTGTCCAGATCAATAGCCAATTCCTCCAGGAGTCTGAAACCCAGACAGGACGAGTGAGACAGAAAAAAAAGATTAGACAAAACTGTTTGATTTATCTTTTTTGTTCGCCAGAATGAACCTAAAATGACAAATAGGCATTTTATTTTTGGCTTTTCAAACACAGATCTACATTTCTTGAGTATTCATTATTTTGCCTACACATGGTAAAGATTTTACGTAATGCAAACCTGAAAATAACATTGCTTAGCTAGATAGGCAAAGAAAAGCTTTCCTGGGACAACCGTTTTTGAATTTAGTTGTAGTTGTGCAGTCACATGGTTCCTGCATTTGAATAAGGCAGTACTACACAAAAGGCCAAAAAAAAACAAAACAAAATTAACTGTTTGGCATACTTAATAGAAATTCAGTTAGGGAGGAAGAAGAGAATTTAACGGTCAAAATATTAGAAGCAGCTGTGGATACCTTAAGCAGGTTTAAAACTTGTGCATATGGCTTTAAAAGCAAACAGGGGGGAGTGCTGGCATTGGCTCATACAGTTTTTGAGTGGCAAGGAACATAATATTTCAGTAAGTCTTAGTCAAGCTGTTTTAATTAGCCTACAAAAGAAAAAAGGATCTTATGAACTGAAAACATCTTGCACTGAGTGGGTAAACTTGATCAGTTTAGTCTGAATTATTTGGCTTCGGTCGACATGTCTCATTTGATGTTTGTTGGCCTTTGTACAACTGCAGAAGAGTCATGTAGGAGAGAGGGGCTGGAAAGTGCTGTAGACCATTCTTTTCGGAGACATTTGTCCCTCAAATTTGCGTACTTGAGCCAGAGAGTTCAGGGTAAAGCTTTGAAAAATAGTGCTTCTTGAAGCATAGCCATATTTATCTGGCATGAATTCATATACAGTGGATATAACACTGGCACAATTACAAAAAGGGAACTGATTACAAAAGTATACGGAGTGGTGGTTTTAATAGGGTCACAGTTTATTAAAATCATAGCAAGCAGAAAAGGAAAACTCTTCAGAAAAATTTATTTCTCCTCCCTGCAACCTTTCTCCTATTTTATACATTTGTCTGTCTGTCTGTCACTATCTATTTATTTATTTTTAATTCCAAAGAGGACAAGAAAATGCAGAGGAGGTCTTTTAAGTATTTCATCATTATCAGGCTCTTCAGCCATCAAAAATCAAAAGATCATTGGGGCACACAGCTGCTTCTTCTTAGGGCCATAGTGATGAAGGCAAGTTCTGTGTGATAAAAATGAAGAGTCTATGAAATTTTGTCAGTCATTCTTTTTCAAAATAGCATCCTTCAGACAGCGTTTGCCACATGCTCGCAGACCTGGAGTTACTGTGAAGGTAAAATAGCAGATCCAGCCTTCCTAGCTTTGAGGGCCTAATTTAAATTGTTGGTGAACTGAGGCCAAAAGTCTCATATATATGACACAGATGTCTCTCCATCTCTCTGTCTATGAGTTGGAGAAGACCGTGGACGTCTGCAAGTGCACAGAGACTGTCTAACTTGAACTCTTCATACACTAGCCACCTGCTGCATAAGCAATAGGACCAGTAAAATACAGTTGCAGAAGCATCCTGTTCTTTTTACTTTCCAGACAGAAAAGCACTGCAGCCAATTTTTGAAAACTGAGTGGGAAGCAGAAAGGACACAATAAGAAAAGCTCTCTAGAGATTCAAAGTGTTTTTCCTCACGGCTGTTTACTGTCCTGTCAAAAGGTATAGTTGTGCGCTTACAGAATAGGGTAAAACTCCATTCCTCTAAGCTATTAGAAAAATTATTACTTGGACATGGTCCACAAATTTATTGCGAATTATGGGTGGACCCATTGTTTTAAAGTAAATTGTTCTAAAGTAAATCTCTCTTACTGCAAATCACAAAGTAATTCACACTGAATTCCAAAATACATTTATATGAATTGAATATAACTCTTTTTTTTGTTCCTCTTCTTTCTGGTATTTTCTCAGTAGAGATTTGGTATTCTTGCAGGTTTTTTTAACTTGGCTTTCTGTAACTCTTAAGGGGCTTCTCCAGATGTTGGATGCTCATTAAAATGAATTCTGTTCCAGTTCAAAAGTCTTTGGAGGAGTACTGAGTAAGGCAACAGTCCATTGATTCCCTCGTATTAGGCTCAATGTTGGGTTCATTTCATGTTCAGCAAGTAAAAATGTGCAGCTGTTAGCTCATTTCTCAACGGTGCTTTTGGCCAAAGAGGACTTTTATGTTCTCCTGCAGTTATTTACAGTTTTTGTGGTAAAGATAAAGGCCCATCCAGGATGCTTTTTGCTTCCTTCAATCACTGTCATGTGAATCTGATGCACCAATGATGAATTGCTTTTAAGTCTATCTTGACAAAACGAGTTTTCTGCCATGGTGAAAGAGGCTGGAAACTACAGTATGACCAGACTCTGCTGAGTCTGCTGAGTAATTTGAGCATGTTTAGATTGGCTTGTTTTTATGTTGGGGAGAAGGAAAAAAKAGAACAAATGTCAATTTTAAAATTCATTTCAAGATCAGGGTAATCCCACTTAAAGTAAGAACATGTTACAATGGAAGGAAGTAAATTCAAGAACACAGAGGTTATATCCTATTTCCTTTGCTTTTTTACTAGAGCATAGTAAATTAATAGACTGCGCTAAAGACATGGACAGTTTTTTTTTTTCTTCCTCAGGTATGTAAATAATTTTTTTCAGACCTGATTGCTAACTGCAGACATTCTTTTCACCCTATGCATGCATACTTAATCAGGTATGTAATTTTTGGATTAGCAGCTTGTTTACACTAGCAGGTTTTTATTTTTATCCTGAATGTTTTTCCGTTTGTTAAAACAAAGTGATTACTGAGATCTTGTGAGACTATGATAATGCCAAGGGAATTGTCCCTTTTAAAAACACTGCATGCTAAACAAAATTCTAGATGGTAGAGCCAAACATGACAGGTCGGTAAATAAAAYGCAGGGATTTTTAACACCATTGTTAAGTAATCATAAGGATTCTGTGTTGGAAGATAAAGGTGGAGTCAATGTAGAGGAGACAGAAAAATGGAAAAGTCTGTCCCAGGAATGTAAGAAAGCTTATCCCCCTGCTCCTGCAAAAATCACAGATTGTTGATTTGCATGTGCATTTTATTTAATTTTTAATTTATTTTTAATTTTGCTGTTACATCAAAAGAAAAAAAAAGGTTCATGTTGAAAGCTATTCCCATCAGATGGAAGGCTGCCTTTTCTCCTAATAACGGAGTGTTCCCAGGGCTGCTCGTGCCTCTCCACTCGCTAGCACGTCCGTTATTATAGCCCTCGTGTGCTGGGTCGTGTGCTAGTCAGCATGTCTTAAGTGTTAAATCCTTTAATGTACCAAATCTTACTGCGTTAGATATTCTTTACCTTTGGCCTCTTTCCACTGAATCTAGAGCCTTTGGATTTTCTTTTTTTGGGAAAGAATACAAATTCTCTTGAGTTAAAATTACAGGCTCCAGGCTGGCCACAGGCAGTATTTGAGGACACTTTTAAAGGCCCCTTTGGCACAAAGAAAGTTGTATTGTCTACAGAAGGAAATGAAATTATTGAACTGAAAACAAGTAACACTTAAGACACAAAGACAGTATTATAAAGCCACCTAAAGTAAAGACATTTAGCTTTAAGGCTGAAAATGTGCTTTGAAAATAGTTTTCCTATAGCTTGCCCCATTTTGTTGACTTACTGGGAGAAGCATAAATTCATTTAAAAAGATTCTGCTCTGTCAAATCTATAGCAAATCCTTTAAAGCATCCCTAAAAATAAGGCCTGCATTTACAAGCCAGTATTCTCTATCCCGGAAAGACCCTACATGTTTATCTACACACATAAATTACCACAATGCAGCTAATCCAAAGGTCTGGATTTACCCTTCTCTGCTCTCCTGCAGTCACTCCTTGTGTGTATCTTTCATTCTGACATAAATACAAGCAATCATCTTAACCGCCGGCTTGGGCCAGCGTCGCTGGTTTGTGTTCCCAAGCCTCAATTGCTCACATTACTTTGGTTTTGCCAGGGCACAGGGACCTTTGGTACTGGGCGTAACTGGCACTGGTATCAAAGGTATTTTTGCAGTGACTTCGGGGTGGTGGTGGGGCTTGATTAACGTAGAAGAGAACTGGAGTAAAATTCACACCTGACATCGCTTTGGGTTGTGTTGTCTGTGTGTGCATCTGGGAGCCATGCGTGTCCAAGGACAGACTCTGGTCTTKTAACGCTTTGCCAGGAGGTAAGGATTTGAAAGTCCCAGTGGCCTCATGGTTGTGCTTCATTCTAATGAAACTATCTAGCACTTAGAGAATTTATTTATAACATATATTAGGAGTTGTCTTTTTAAGCTGCACATGTGCACAGCAGCAGCGTTCTGGTGGTTGGCAGGTATCCTTGCCTCGCTCGGGCTTCAAACTGTTGCTTTGTTGCATGAAATTCCTGCACAGGGAAAGATTATACTCAYAGTTGTCATCTGTTTAGCTGTGATTTTTTGTTTTCAGGCAGCAGGTAAAAATTATCAAACTGATAAAAGGAAGTGTTTGGAATCTGATTTGACAGTACTGGTTGTTGTGTATAGCTCTGTGTTTCAAATCCTTATCAAGTTTTTTTAAGTGTAATAATAATTGCATTTCAAAATATGCAATGTCTTCACGTAAAAGATTAGAAGATAAGGATACTTTGTATAGAGGCACCCAGGAGATGCAATTACACTGCAGTCTAACTTTCTTAGCAAACTTTCTTCCCTGCTTTGTTTGAGGAATTGTTGCTGAATAAATATTTGGATACCATCTTCATACTGTTTCTTTATAACTCTCACTCTCTCTGTCAGACTGTAAGTGACAGTGAAGCCTCTAATTTACTGCATGTCTGCAGGGCCTAACACTGAAATTTTTGTTTTCCAGGCTAGTAAAAGCATGATCTTTGGATCAACACACAACTTCAGTTAGCCAAACATACTCTTTATGGCACCTCTTACTTTTCCTCGAGATTCTACTGAAACAAGTTGTGTCATCCTTTTTTTAGTGTTTCTTCCTGTGGTTTTACTTCTCACAGTGACTTCAATCTATCAAAAARATATATTCATTTCCTTTCTTGTCAGTGTATCTACTCTGAGGATATGATTCAACTTACTACTCTGCTGCAGAAGTCTGTGCATATCCACGACTCTTCATTTATAGGCTTATGGTGGGAGTGTTGGGACATGTCTTTGTACCCATTACATTTGGGTGTACATAAAGATGCCTGGGAAATGCAGGGCTCCATCCTTTGAGTGGGACTCTGCAAAAGCTCATCAGTGGTCTGAGGTCCTAGTCTGTACCAGCAGGGTGCTGTGAATTCGATAGGCTTCATAACTCATAGTCTCGCATAAAGGACTTTGGAGCCAAGTCTTCACCCTTTCCTGCGCCCAGGAATAAAACTATTCCTAAGAATCTTTGCATGTCTTCCTTTTGAACAGAAGGAAAGTTGAAAACCTCACAGAGATTGCAGTCACAGCAAAAGAGAAGGACCGTTAGTCTTTGATCCCTACAGTAGCCTTGGGATGGAGCAGTAATTCAGATTCTCACCACTCCAGGCCAAGAGGAAAGACGGTCTCCTGCACCTCAGGAGCTGCTGCAGAGGGGCAGAGCGATGGCCTTAGCAGGCACCAGCCCGTTCAGGCTTCCTGTGTGCTTATGACACGATTCCCTCTTCTTTACCACCCACTCACATCTGTTTAAAGATTTGGTAACGTTTCATCTATCAGCACAGCTCCAGAGACTGCTCAGAGCTTCCCTTCACGGAGTTTGTGAGCTAGAAGGAGCTGCTTTGGCACCCCCTGTACTTGCTCCCCATTCAACAGGAAATAAAAGAGGCCTCAGTAAAGGTGTTGGCTGCTTTTCTGGTTTTTGTCTGTCCCCTACTAAGAGCCTCTGGGGAAGCTGGAGTTGGTCTGGGAGTGCAGACTAGCTGGGTCACTAACCCTAATTTAGACTTTCTAAAGTACGTTTCCTGAAAGGCGGCATGAGACATCACTATGTATTATAAAGAGCATGACGATGCTCTCTGAAAAAGCAAGCTGATATGCTCAGGCTTGAGTCTAGTGCATATAAGCTGTCTTTATTTTTCTGCTTTATGTAAAGTATTTACTCTTAGATCAGCCGAGTAGCGCTTCAGCTTGATACATCTTTAATTTTTTTGTTAAACAGTTACGCTTGTACTGAAAAGGAAAGTATTTACTCTCCATAGACTTCATACATCCCAGGCCAGGGAGGTGTGAAATGCATGAAATACAAAATTTTGATACCTACCCTTACTAAGTTACAATCAAAAAACAATAGATTTGTACATTGTATAGATCTATACGTTAACACTAATTATATATGTGTAATATGGGTGTATACAGAAAATGAATATTAATGATGAATGGCACAAGCACAACTTTTAAAGATGATTAGTCTTAGTAGAGATAAAATAGCATCCCTGAATCTGAAGGGTGTAGAATTGCATTGAGGATAGAAGGGAGAAATGTTTCTACTAGAAAAACAGAGGAATTGGGTGAAGGGGATAAGTTGGCACATCTGGTAGATGAAAAGGTCTGATAATTGCTGCTAATCAGAGACATTTGTTAAGTGTTTACAAATATGTTTCAGCACTATATAAAAGTATGAGAGTTCAACATTGAATGAGTCCATTAGATTATTTGCATATTCTTTATATTGTAGGCCATTTCCAGTCACCACTGTACTGAGCCTAATAATTCTCGTCTAATTATGTCATAAAGTCCAAAGTAATCACACAGTCTTTTACAATTTGAAAACTTTAGGAAAATCAACCAGTTCCCTTGGTAGCTTGTCTCAGTGTCTTCAGTTCCTGTGTTTGATCCTTTTTTGTCCTTTCTCTGACAGATTAGGAGGGCTGTAGTGCTTGGGACTTTCTCCTTCTGGAGGTGTACTTAAAAATGAGTCACTTCTTGGTTGCTGCTTGATTGAAAACAGATTGCTCTGCCTACATCTCTTAACTGTAAAGCATTTTCTCCAGACTAGAGATCAGTTATGTGACTGTTTTCTGAATTTTATTCAATCTTTTCCTTGCATTATTGACCATTTGTCAATCCTTGCTCTTCTTTCACATTATCAGTGGTTATTTTATATTTAATTTTTTTAACTTACAGATGTTGCTGAAAAAGCTATACAGGGTAGCATACAATCCTGACCCCTTGCAGAACCATTTAGCCAAATTTTAATCCATTTGAAATGCAGCATAGATATGACAAAACTCAGATATTGAAGAGGACACGGGAAGCCGTAGTTAGTAATCTTGAAGTCTCGGTTGCCTTATTTCAATTTAGTTTCTAACACAAAAGATATTGAAATGCCAGCAGTCCTTCTCTTCTTGAATGATTATGGTCTTCATCTTCSTGCATGGGCAGGTGAAACAGATGGTGCAATATGCACCAACTGATCATGCTAAATTTTCTATTATTATCTATTATCGTAGTATTTGTTACAATGTAACAGCTGAGGAATGTGTGGGTTTGACCATTTTGGTCGACTGGCATTTTCTAATTGATACTGTGCTGCTTGCTTTCGTACTGATGTTAGATAYGTGGAAAGGATGCTTGTAGACTGGCCTCATCTGTTCATCTGAGAACGTTCTGACAGTTCTAGATACAAGGTCTCACGTAGCAAACTGCTGAGGCATGGTCTTATTTTTAAGACTGAAAGGCCCATTTGAGTTCACTGAGACTGTGCCAATGGCCAGTGTCTGCAAAGTTTTGTCAAGCAGCTTCCCAACCCCCCTCAGACCTGCTTTCATGAGCGCTTAAGCCCAGCTGTCATTCCTGCCCCGACTCCTGTCCCGTGCTCTCGTTGTGCTAGCACAGTGTTTGTCTAGCCATATAGCTAAACAGATAAGAATTCATAAACTTATACAAGAAGCTAAATAAAGTATGTGACTTAATCTGTATCTGTTCTCTGATCCAGTTCACAGATTTCTGTCAAATGGAAGGAGGAGTAAGCAGTGGGAGTAGGAACTTTTGAAACAGTTGTCWGTTTATATCAATTCAAAGCATTCCTTAGGCTAATACTCAATAACCTCAAATTAAAAATAAAAACACCAAAGATAAATATGTGAGGCTTCTTATGTGTGACTGTATTTATGTCCCTGATGGATAGGAAACTCTGCTTTTTTAAAGAACCATGGGTAGACTTGAAATTACTAGCATTATTTCCTAAWTTTATTGGGAATCATTTGAAGACTGTCTGTTAATCAGTTCTGAATATCCTTGCTTTGAAAATAAAGCATTGTATTTTTACAAAATAAAGCCATTGGAGAAGGCAGTCGTATTAAATAGGAATTTTATTGATGATGCAAGATACTGAATATTGAAAGTTTTCACAGAACAGGTGCCAGATGAAAGAGCACCTCTAAAGGGTAATGAGTTTTAGTTCTATCTGTGCCAATTTACCTGTCTGCCAAACTAAATGATGAAACCTTTACGTGGCTTTTTCCAAGATGACATATCTTGCATGTGTCAATAGACACACACACGTATTTCTTACATATATGTAAACGACTGACCAGAGAAGGTCTTAGGAAATATACTGACAGATACCTTCCTCCCACTTGCAGAGACTCAGTAGTCAACCCTATGAAAAGATGTTGCAGTTGCCATCAATAAATGCCAAAAAGTATGCCTCAGACTGGAAATAGGATGAAATGTATACACTTAGAGCTGAAAGAAGGAAACGATGCAGACAAGAATTACACTAGTTGCAGTTGCCTCCATAGCAGAACTACCATCCTCTGCCCTAGTGCATAGACATGCATGCTCATAAAAGCTCTTCGGGATCATTAATAACTTAAATAGCTTAAATCCTCAATCTCAGTGTTATTTGAAGAATTGCATTTTTGCCCCTTTTCCTTTCAAAATAAGGCAGGTCATATGTTTATTGGAATGTGTTTCTGGGCCTCTTAATGGCATTTATAATTGCTATAAGACTGTATCTGACAAATACGAATGTAAAAAAGTTCTGAAAGTGCAGAATTGTACCATAACCTTCACTTGCCCAATCATGCAGTGTAACTGAATCGACTGGGGTCATCTCAGACCTTCAGATTCTTCACCCTGGGCCTCTCACCTGCAAAATTATCATTCCTTTCCTTTGCCTCACCAAAGATGCAGCTTGACTGATAAGTCAGGTACTAATAAGTACCTCTTCCAGGAGCCTCTAAACTTGCTTTAGATGTCCTCTATCCATCTAGCCAGTTCCAAATATACTCTTGTATAAGGGCTGATAAGATGACAGCACAGGTTTTAAGATGGAAAACCTTAGGAACATTTTTTTGTAGAAAATATCCAGGGAGAGAGGGGGAAAATGCAGCTTCCTAGAATTTTTCTCCCCTCAGCATGCAAATTACTGTATGTAGCTGCAGAGTCCATCCATGAGAAGCAACTTCTTTAGGATCGGGACGTTGAAGGAAGCCATGAGAGTCAGAGTGAGCTGAGTCAATTGACACGAGATTTGTAATGTTTCAAATACTAAGCACAAAAATTAGGAAGCTACTTAGAGTATATTAATATAGATGGTTTGTAATGAATGACTAGGTGTGTAATGAATGAAAACTTCTTGATAATGAATTCTATTATTGTTATATTTTGTATTACAAAATAGAGCTGATCCTGTGCTAGGTCTCAGAAATTAAGGATGAATTTTCCTGTGGAGTTGACATATTTAAACTAGCAGTAATACATTCATGAAGTGTGTAAGAAGCTGTATAAAGAAAGAAAAAGAAGAGTTTAAAAATCTTTGAAAAGAAAGAAAATGTTGTTTCAAAGGAGAAAGAAAAATATATTTGGAAATAGTTGAGTGACTTTTCCCTTTTAAATTAGTCAGAAACAGAATGAAAAGTAGGTGTGTATTTTTGTTTGGGAAATATGAAGAGAATAATTTTTGATCATTAAGTACAGGTCAGAAATTCTGGGCTAATCACATTTTCTCTGCCTTTATGACTACTCATTTTATGAGGGCTATTAAGCAGATTGATGAACTGAATAATCCTTTTGAACTTTTATTACTAAATCAAGTTGAGATATCTCCAAAGACAATATCATTATTTTTATTAACATTGGTTTTGGGTATCATCTGACCAGAGATTGGCTTATTTTCTTCTCCTTTTCCCCAGGTTTCTCTTTTTATTTTCCGTATGATTAATTATTAACTGTCTGACCGTAAACAAAATCTCCTCTGGTTTGCTCAGCCAACTCTCATCTTTTTTGTTTTACTTCTTTCTTCCCTCACACACTACCTCTCTTTCTGCCTCTTGGGATCTGCTGTCACTCTGGAGGCATTTGCCGGCTGAGCTCTTTACCACGTCTGCACTATTTGCAGCGGCCCTTGCGCTTCTCTCACACCTTTCACCACCCGCTCCAGCAGCTTGGTGCTCCTGAGCGGGGACGACAGATGGAGAGATTTTTATGGACGTGTACTTCTGAGGGGAAGGAGTACTTCTAACTCTGTAAAAGCTTTCATATTTCCCTAGTGTGCTGGCCTTGATGGGAGAAGTATAGACTCTTGGCGTTCATTTCAAAAATGCAAGAGAGAGAAAGAGAGAGAGTAATGTGGACTTTGGCTTACTCTGACTTTTTCTGATGGAGTTTGTTTGGAGGCTTCTGGACTTGTCAGTTGGCTTGTGCTACGTTTTATCCAGCTAATTCCACTCTTCATCCTCAGCAGAAACTGCCTGACGAATACCTTACACAAACAAATGGTTATCAGTCACTTAAAAATGTAACCCTTAGAAGTGTAAAAGAGTATAGAGCCACCAAATAATAGGTGTCTGTAATGCTTGTACAGATATGAGGAATGTGGACTTCGAAGAAGAAATATCATTATTTATCAGCATAATTTTTGCATACCTATATTTCTTAGGTGATGGTAAAAATAATGGAAAGGTTCTTAACAGGGGTTGGGGTACAGGAGCTAATTAACTTTACTAGTGGCATGATTAGGAATCTTGGAAAGGGTGAGAAGAAGTCTTGAAGAGGAACTGAAAAGTTTACAGAGTCAGGCAACTGCAGAAGGTATTTTCCAGAAGGTGGCAGAGACAGTGTGGAAGAGGAATTAATCCCATCCAGAGGCAAGAGGTGTTGGAAAAGAAAGACATCTGCTGGTTAAGGAGTATGTAGATTGGCAAGAGATGAAGTGAAACARTTGAAGGAAAGCTCTTTTAATGGCACAGAGGAACATATTTTAAATGATATTTTGGAACGGAACAGAGTGAAGATTGCAATACATTTTGATCTGAATATGGAAAGATGATGCCAAATTAGGAAAAAATGAACTTTTTGGAGTGAGATTTAATATTAAAGGAATGAAATATTCTATATGAGCAGTGGAAAAGGGCATACAGGTTTTTCAGAGCTAGATGCATGGCTGTTAAAGCAAGGCTAATGTGAAAACTGAGCAAGATTCCAGATTTAAGCTCAGACCCCCAGTTCTCAACCCACAGTGCAGAAGTTGGATGTGACTCGAGGACTCTCCTGTTGAATGCTCATTAACAGTGGCCCGGTTACTAGTCAGGGGGACAATGATTTTGATGTATTAAGTAAATGTGAGGTGATCTATCTTGACATAAAGGAAGTGGAAACAGACATAAGGTAAAGGAAAGGTCTCAGTGTGTTTGCCATCTGTTTGAGGTGCAAATCCTTTTAATAGCGGACTTCATATGGAGAGAACTACTTTGAAAAAAGTCTAGTGGTAGAACCAAAGAAGTTTGTTAAACCCAAAAGGCAGTACAATAACAGTGGGATYGCACATTGCATCTCATATCTAGGATTTTAGAAGGCAATTTACAACAATCTCACCTCACTCCCTTAGCCAGTGGCGGGCATACTTAACATTTTTCCTCAAAGATTTACATAAGTGAAAAATTATGCAACTGTGGATACCTAGAATCTGTTCCCTCCTGGTTGAACTGAATAGCGATGGTCCTGTTTTCTTCTTAGGGCTTTCAGGGATTTGCCTAAGCCCCCCGAGGGGCTTAATTCTTTGGCGAAACTCCAAGCACATCTAACACCAGATGAACAGCAGTGACTTCAGTACACAGCACTCTTTTCTCTTTCTTTCAGAGTATGACAGAAGGAGGACACGTCTGCTTTTTGCTTAATAGTCGAGCATTGTGCTTAAATGTTGTTGCACTTGCACCAAGAAACATGAGAGCTGTATTTTGGGCTTTTTTTCAGCCTAACTGCACAGACCCCCCTTTGCTTGCAGCGAGCCCTAGCCATGCTGCTTGGGATGGGAACATCCATCAGTCGCTTTCCGCTGAAGTGCAGTGGAGCCAGGAACAGAGGACAGTGGAAACAACTTTCTGAGAGTATTTGGAAAAAAATCTTTCTTTCGATGCAGTGAGTGAACGGGAATACCTTTTTTTTCATAGACTTGACCTGTAGGAACAAGGGTAAGGTAAACTGGATTATATTAGATTGCTGGATGAGGGGTGGTTAAGAAAGGGAAAGGAGGAGTTCCTCTGCAGGCTGGAGCTACCAGACTGAGTAAGGGCAGCGCGGTGGCTGCTGCAATTGGCACAGCACAGCCTGTGCAGCACGAAGCTGCTTCACGCGGTGGGTCRCTACTCAGCGCGCAGCTCATCTGGAGAGACGTTTGGTGAGTAATTAAAAGGTAAAAAAAATAAAAGCCATCCCCTTTGCATGTGCTGCCTCCAATATACTGAGAAGAAATCAGTTTATCTGCATTTAATTGTAAATGATATGATTCCCAAGTTCCTCTATACTTTTCATATATACTTTTATAGAGGATAAAAAGTGTTCCCACAGACTCACTATATTACAAAAGTCCTCAAGGTGACAAACTTCTTTTTGGAGGAATAGGTGCCTGAAAGACAGATATATGAAATAACAGGATAAGAGCCTTAAATATTTCTTCTTGTGAAAGTTGGCTTTGCACAGTAAAAGTGAAGGGGTAGGCTTGATTTATTATTAACAGTGAAAAAGAAAGACCACCAATGAACAACTTGAGAAGATTTATAGCAAACATTACTTCTGTAGGAATAGATGACGTGATAGTTTTTATAATACTCTGAACTTTGTAAGAAAGAATAGAAATGGACAGCTTTCTTTGTGAGAACAGAAATTTCCGCAACCAGTCCCTCAGTCTTCTCTTTTTTTCTCCAATAGGGCAAAATGGATTTAATATTAGAAATATGTTCTTTCTGGATTCAATTTCAGTCCAGGCCAGACTCTTTAAATAAGAATCTGTAATTCTACTGACCRGTCTTGCAAAGTTCCCTCTAATATATCTGTAAACCCAAATATGTGTGTGAGCACAGACTGCATGATTTTAACTAAATTGGCTTGAAACACACATATTTTAGCTAAGCGAGTGCAGGATTTTTTGCAGACAATGTCTATATCACCTGCCCRTGAGTTCTGTTTTAGTTAGGAAATATCTGAATGGAATGTCTGTGAGAGGAGGAATAAAATTCARTTATAATCAATTATTAGAGAGTTTTTAATACAAACCACATTATGAAGGGCATAACTTTAGTTCTTCAACTGGTTAYTATGAAGGTTACCAAAAATCTCAGATTTTTGGAAAAATGGAACAAAACAAAACCCCTTCTTGCTGGGAAACATTTCTCCTTTTTAATAGGGAAGAAAGAAAAAATAAGGGATATCCATAGAGATAAATAGAAAATCATCTTTGACTGTTTAAAGCTTTAATTTAAAGCATTTCAAGAAAAAGAACGAAAATCTGCACTTGATTATACGTGMGTTTCAATGAGTCAAAAGAGGGTAGCATACGCACATCCAAAGGACAGAATTTGGCTCATGGACAGAAAGAAGAGAAGAGACTTTAGAAATGCAAACTCCATATAACCATCATCATTATTACTGTAATAACACATGTGGTTGAATTTTAGAAAGTGTTTGCAAATGTGGTGACAAATGAAAACTAAATCAGAGCAAGTGGCAGAAAATGTGACTGAAGATACTGCTGTTTGGTAACAGGCACAACGCAGGGTCATCTACAAATTTATGTCGGGCACATTTATTGGATTTAATTTTTATAAGATCTGTGTTCATTAGATGTGGAGTTATTAATGGATTTCTTTTTGTAAATTACCTTAAGAGTATATTTACCTCATAAGTTTTCCAATTAAATCTTACTTAAAGTGTTGAATATTAAAAAACCTTGAAAGTGTGAATTTGTGCCTAAAGAGCAGTCACTATTTGARAATACCATATCTTCATAATTCTCATAGCATTAATGTGGTGGCCCCCGCAATGTCACCTGTGTAATTTCTGATTGAGAAGTGACTGCTGCATTTGTGGCTGGTTGTGCTCGTGACTCCTTAAATGATCAAGTGTCGGTGTTGACAGTTACCAAGCCAAGGTGAACTGGTCTAAGACTTACTGGCCAAACTGTTCTGCTTCCTTCCACCACCTGCAAATGCAGAACACAAGAGAGAACTAAAATGAAATAAATAGCAGCTGTGCTTCTCCCTGCYTGAGATGTTGGTCTTACACCAGAAATCTCCATGAGAGTTCAAAGTATTGGAGACAGGAAGATAGGAAGGCGTCATGAGCTGTGTTAACTTGAAATAGTTCATAGAARGGGTCATGTGAACAGAAGGGCTGTTGATGACTAAAATCGTGCAATCTGTTTTTGTGGCCCTAAGGGGAAATTATAGTAGTTCATCTTTCTAGAATGTGGCTGGATATTTTATAGTAATGTTTGGTAACCAAATATACTGTGTGGCTGTTTTTAACTTCTAGATAATGAAAAGATCAGTTAGATTGTATGGAATTACACTCTAGAATTCTTATGAAAAGCAATACTGTCTTGTTTTTAAAACACAGTGCATCTATTTAAATGAACTTCCCATAGCGGAATTGTTCCATGAGGCTAAGGTGAAGATTTGTAGTCTTTCGGCTTTCTCAGTGTAATGCAAAAGTTGGTCCTGCTCTTCAATAAATACTGAATTCCTTTTTACTGTAAATATATGTGGTAATTGTCAGCATATGCATATTTAAGATTTCAGATTTGTTGAGCAGTATTAAAAAATATCTTATTCTGAAAACATCGTAAAGTTAATATTTAAAAGATGTGATCAAGATTCACAAGTATGCAGCTATCATGCATCATTCTGTGTTTTGCAGCCTCATAGAGATTATGCACCTTATAAAACAAAGAACTGAGTTATAATGAAAGTTCATATTCTGTAGTCCTCCAGTGAAAGTATGGTAATATATCCAGGGGAATATAACCTATATACTGAGCTAATTTCTGACTGAGAAACAGCTCCAAAGGCTATTCTGCTTGTATGTTCATCTTGGTGTCCAGTGAATCCCAAGATCAAATTCTGATCCCAGCTGCATTCACAGAAATCCTGAATATTTTTGTTTTAAAATTCAGGCGTAGGGAGCTGGTAATAACTAGTATTTTTTTTCTKTTAGTTATTCTCATCAGTAATACTACTGCAATTGCAATCATCAGATTAACCTTTATTTATTTCCTGAAACTTGAGTCATACTTCTCCCTGCATATTCTAAGTCAAAGTTGGTAGTGACTTGTAGAAAGGAGAAGGGAGCAGGTTTCAACTGATGATTCAAAATGCAGAAAAAATGGATGGGCCACTGGATAATCCTACATGATTCATACTGTTYTTTCAGGATTTGAAGAGTGCTTGCTATAGTTGAAGATCAGAGGCTTGGAACGGAAAAACTTTGAATATTCATTTCAAACATACTGGAATACTGATACCAAATAGTAACCACACCATCCTTAACTGTAGTCTTCATTTTACAGAGCACTCTAGTTGCTAATAACCRCATATTTTTAAAATGTGTTTGATCTACAAATGCAGAATGGAATCTCCTCCTTCAATCATGTCTGTCTTTACTATTTGGTTTGAAACAGACAACACTGATGTAAAATTCATGTGAAAATTAAAAAGCCTGTATTTTTAAGAATGCCAGTTACTCTTAAAAATTCATTTGTAAAGGTTTCAGTGAATAAGTCTGCTGCTCATCATGCCTGTTGTCTTGCCTTTTCTGTGCCAGGGATAAATGGTTAGCTCTATTGGCATGACTGCATAAAACACAAACCCCACAGAAACAGCAGTGTTTCATCACTGTAATTTCCTTGTTTTTTGAGTCTGAGTTGGATGTGCTATTTCACAAACTGTTTACCAAGACCAGGGTCTGTATTGTTGCATACAAAGTACTATAGCTGGTTAAAAAGCCCGTGGTAGCYGAGGACTTAGCATTATATGTTAGTTGGTTTGTACAGTGAAACTGCATTGGTTTGGCCTTGCCTAGGGTCAGGAATACTTTTTCCATTCAGTAGAAAAGCACAGTGTTGCAAATAAGATATTAAAAAACAATTGATCCTATAAAATTAAGAACAAGAGTTCTGGAGAATATTTCTATTTGTAATAAACTTTTCAAAATCTCTTTCTTTGAGGAAATAGATATGTTGAGCCCACGCCAAAATATTTGGCATTATCCTTATTTAGATAAAAAGCACTGTAATTTTTTTTTCCAAATAATAATTCAGTTTACTGTGGTAACTTGAATTATTAACATGGAAGGAATTTGGAAACCTATTTACCATTTGTTGACTTTTTGCAGTTTGAGGGTGAACTTCATCCTCCTATGACATTAGGCATATGACACTACAGGTAAGCCCTAGCAAGGCATACTAAGGACTGTTCATAAAACTTTGCCTGGGCTGCCTCACAGAAGTAAAGTGAATCCTAGATGAAWTTTTTTGGTCTTACTCAAGCTGAGTATTGCTTAATTATATATAGAATCCTGCTAGATGATAATACAAATTAACCAACATGTGTAAATGCTAACTGCTGAGAAAAATTAATCCTCAGTTCAATCAGTAATTATGACTGATCTGTCCTAAGCAGGAAGTAATGCTRAAGTTCTCTTACATTCACCAAGCAGGTTTGCATTTTCTTCTTGAGAGGGCAGGCAAATACATTGTTTGCACACACGTAGACGTATATAGACGTAGACACGTTTAAGTAAGATAAAAATAATTGTAAGTAAAATCAGAGCTATAGCAATGCTGATGAAAATAGTTGCATTGGTTTATATAGCCACAGATGATCAAGATACAAAAGAGGTATTCAGAGACGATAATGTAGCTGAGAAGCTAAACCGATTCTTTGCATCTAGAGTTTGCTGTAGAAAATGCTTTGCCAAAGCCTTTCTTTGTAAGGAACTGCTAAGAAGTTCTTTATGAACCTGGTTTGACTGGAGAAAACATTATTATGAATGAAATAAAATGAACGATTGCAGCTTCCTAAGTCCAGATGCTGTTCACCCCAGTGTTCTGAAAAATCGCCTACATTATTGAAGTAAGTGATGTCTCATTTAACCATCCTTGGGAACCATGGGACTGCAGGGTGCCAAATATGGTAGCAGTTTTTAAAGAAGTTTGCAAGGGATCCTGGAGAGTTACAGGTCTGGCATCAGAATTGGGAAAATCAGCAGAAATATAATGCATTTGGGCATACTCAGCGTAGCTCTCTAAAAGGAAGTCTGGACTCCCAAACCTTCTGGAGTTCTTTGAAGGGGTCAGAAAGGATAACATAGGTCTAGCTGATACACTGTACATTGATTTCCGAAAGGTTAACAACATCCTTCCTAACCAAAAGCATTTGAAGAATTTAACCAGCCATAGCATAGAAGAACTCTTTAGAACTCTTTTATTTTATGATATGCAATTGATTAAAATGTAGGAAACAAAGGTTAGGAATATATGGTCAATTCCCACAGTAGCGGAAGTTGTCAGTGAAGTTCTGCAGGGATTGATGCTAGAAGCAGGAGCATAACTGACCTGAAGACGGGATGAGAAATGACCTGACAGAGTTATGTATGCTGTGGAGTTATTCAGACAACGGTTGACTGAAGAAATTGCAGAACATTGTAAAACAGAATGACTAACCAGTGAAATAGCAGATGAAGTTCTTCACAGGTAAATGTTAAAACAGACACATGTGAAGAGACATCCTAAATTAACACATGAAGTCGTAGGGTCTAAGCTGTCAATATGGCTCAGAAATAAGACCTTCAGGTTATGATAGATAAAGCGATGGAAATGTCAGCTCAGTGTTCAGTATAGTTAGAAAAGACAACTAAATATTAGAAATTACTGKGAAAGCAATAGAGAAGAAAAGAGAWAACGTCATTTYGCCTTCCRTGCCATTGTGCTAATTTATGCAGTCTTAAATACACACCTTGAATACTTTGTGCACGTCTGGTCTTTCCATCTAAAAAAGGATGTAGTAGAAATGGAAAAGTTTCTGAGAAGCACAGCAAGGATGAGCAAAGGTATGGAATGATTGCCATAGAAGGAATGACTAAGTAAACCTCAGTCTGCAAATGAGATGACTGTAAAAGAATATTGCAGCAGTCTGTGAAATCAAGAATGGCTTGGAGGGMTTGCCAGTGGCTTGGGGAGAGGGAACAACCATTCCCTTTCTTTTCTAGCAGAAGACTTAAAAGGCAGCAAATAAAGCTGCAAGAGCCGGGTTCAGAACACTTAAAACAAGGTAACTCTTCGTGTAACAGGTGTTTGAGCTGTTGAACTGTTTTTGGCAACTGTATATTCAGAAGAGGCGTAATGTGTCCCGGCCTTTTTTTTATATACACTCAGTGTCCTGTTTTGGCTTCTGTTGGAGGCTGGTTAACAGACTAGAAGATTTTTTGCTCTTACCTGGCATGGCCATTCTTATATTCATACCAAGTTTTGAACTACTAATTTTTTGACAAAAGACAGATTTCAAGCACAAGAATAGTTTTTATTGAGTTTTCTGTCTAACAATCTGTCTCTACACATCTCTGATATTTTGCTTTTCCTGCTTAGAGAASCTGATCAAAATAAATGTTAGCTTTACCTTAAGGAATCTACATTTGGGGTATGTTTTTCAGTTACTTCTGTGTCAATAGAGAAAACTGATCAAAGTTCCTGTATACAGCCAAAAAGGGGAGACTCTTCTTTGCCTTTAAAGACAGTGACTTAGATAAAGATGAACCTTCTGAAGTCTATTTTACAGATACATCTGTACAAGTGATAAGGAATGTTCACAGCATTCTACAAAAGAATAGGGTAAGATTTTATTCTTTATTGCAGTTGAATAAAAGTTTTAATTAAAAGACAGTGGAATTGGAGGAAAAGAAATGAAATTCTGTTGATTAATTCTGGTTCTTTCTTAGTGCTTTGTGGATTGCAGATGAATTCTGCTCTGAACAAGATGAATGAAAAAGTTCCTGAGAAACCGTTTTTCAAATGTCATAAGTGAAAAAATGTGGACTAGCAGAGTTCAGCATTGAAATATCCTCTTATTCCCTCTGTTAGTCAAGTAAAATGTTAATTCCTTCCTGAAATAGAACACAGAAGCAAGACTCATGATAAATGAATTCACAGGTTCATTTGACTTGAAAAATCAGCTGGGAGAGGGAATTAAAAGTGTGCAAGTAAATTAACAGTAAAGTCAGATTCTTAGTGAACGCAAGGAAACAGCCTTCAGTTTATTCTTAGTAAAACATCATGATGGGTTGGTTTTGTCAGGCAAGGAATTTTTCCATAGAGAGTGGGAAGGCCTGCCAGGCTAGATCAAATAAGGAATGTAAGTCGCTGCAGTAGGGTGATTGAAGCATTTCAGCACAACATCTCCTGACACCTAACCCTTCGGTGCCTTAAATTTACCAGATGTCTCTCAGTGTAACTGTAGAGTCCACCAGGAGCATGGCGTTTGACTCCAGAACATGCCCAAACTGTACTAGTTTCTACTGGTCAGAAYTTAGAAACGCAGCAAAATAACGTGTGTGCTCCCTTGTGGGCCAGATTACACAGTATTTCTCACCACGTGCCTATCACCGAGGCTCTTCAAAATGTGCTCGTGGCCACTTTTTTTGAGGAGTGGAAGGAGAATGGGATGTGTTGTTTTAAATAAAAGCATATGAATATCGCCATACATCCTTTTTACAAGAGTCTGATGATTAGCRCGCACCTCAGGTGTGTCCTGAGAGGAAGAGTCTGAAGTTCTGACTCCTCTTCTATTTAGGTAATCAAATGAACCTCTCCTACTTACGCAGGAAAGCTGAAGGCACCAGAATATGGACAAATGTAAAATGAGGAAGCTCTTCTACCACTGAATTTGCATTACTTCACTGCCGATAATGTAAGATTTGGAGAAGAACAAGATCCAATCTGTACATCCCACAGGACTAGTCACTTGTTTGAGAAAGAGGAGCCTTCAYGACCAGTCTGAGGTCTGTTTAGCTAGTGTCTGTTTAAGATCAAAGAAATCTTGGAAGAAGGAACAAGCAAATCTTTTCAGTATGTTAAGTACAGAGGTAGGCACCATCCTTCCTCAGCCATCCTAGCTATGACAGAAAAACGTAAGCCCTACTGAGTTCACAAATCCTTTGAGGCCCTCGAGAACAAAGATTTYCCTGAGCCATTTACCAGTCTTCAGAGTGCCAGACGTACTCTGTATTCATACTTAGTATTTCTGTAGCTTAGCCCTAGGCAGTTGTATGTTTGACCTGCATTATTAAATTGCTCTTCAGAGGTGCCCATTTCTTCCCAAGCTATGTAGCCTAGACGTCTAAGAAAGATTTCTGGATTCTATTTTGTAGCTAAAGGCTTAGAAGTTAGGCACTATACTGCCTAATTTTTACATGCCCATGTCTTTTATTTGAAATGTTCGCATGCTTTGTTGGGAGTCGTTATATCTCAGCCTGAGAACTTTAAATATGCTCCTTGATGAGTTTCTGGGAGACTGTATGGATGGATGTGTTCATACTGGTAAAGAGGATGATAGATACTGTTCAGCAAAACACACAGAAGAAAGTTCATCATCCAGCAAATGTTTGGTATTCCTTGTCCAGATTTTGTCTGTAGATAAAATCAGATTTCCTTGATGTGTTCTGTGAATGGCAAATAATTTAATTTCCATGTACATATTGGTAGATGTTGCCTATTGTGAGATGATTACTTAGGAGACCAGGAGACATTGATTCTTCAACTTACTCCAAAAAAAATGGTTCAGTGAGGGGCATGAAATACTTGCAGTGGGAAATGGTGTGGAAAGAGAGGTCAGCAGATTTCTGCAGTGGGATGTGATGTGGAAGGAAAGGTGCAGGAGATTTCTGGTTCCTGGAAACTCTGCACCAGTCTCAGCCAAAGACCACCCCACTGCCCTAATGAGTCAAAATCCTGTGATCTGAACAGCGTAGGCTATCTAATAGGATATTTTACTCCCTAATGAGTCTTTAAAATCACATTCTCTTTTTCTCCTCACTCCAATTTATCAGGGTTGAATTTAATTGCTATCATCGCTTGAGGGAAAAAAAGGATAATTTAATGCATGGAGTTCTAGGTTATATCAGCTAATGCATATTAATGAATTCATGCTTTTGTAATCAAGCTAATAGTGAACTCAGACCCTGCTAAATATGGCAAAAGCCAGCTAAAACAGAGAGATCTCTAAAAATTTTACAAGACAAAGTGGAGATTTTCACATAAGGTAGGAATTCCATTTGGGGCCTATTTATTTTGGTGAATTATCCTGAAGCATGAGAAAGAACACAGCATTTATATAAATAGGATATTTCTTTAATCTCATCTTTTTAAAAAAGCTGATGGTTTTTACATGGTTTGACGAGAATAATAAGCTCTTGAAAAAGATAATCTTTGTAATTCTGACAGCTTCAAACAAAGCAAAAATGGATCATGCTTAGATTCTAACTTATCACATAATTTAACACATAGTTTTGAGTTATATCCTCTGTGCCAGTGTGACTTATTTCTGTGCTTTTGGAATGAAAGTCAGCTCTCCCTACTGTCATTTGACCTTCAGTGAAAACAGGATTTGCAAGAGAATTTAGTGGATGGAATTCACTTGCTCCCAACTCTGCAGTCTCTTAGTTCCTAGTTAAAATGCTTCTAAGCAAAACCACGTTTTAAGATTTGTATTAGTATGTTAATGAGGCTTAATAGCATGCACCATTTATCAGTAACAATTGCATAGGTTTGGGACATTCTAATGTTTGACTTAGGCAGCTCAGTTAATTCTTTCTTATTCATCCAGTGCTTTAATTATCCTCCTTACTGTGCTTAAACACACTCTAAAATCTTTTTTTAAAATGAAAAATGCCCCTAAAAAGACATCTCAGGAAAAAAAAAAAAAGTCACAAGTAAAGCAAAAATAATGAAAATTAGGAAATTAATAATGAAAATAGAAATGGAATTTATGGAAAAAAAAATCAGTGGAAAGCCAAACTAAAGAGAACTTCGTAGAKCCTTTTATTTATAGGAGGCTCTGATTCAGCTTTAGTCCAGATCAGCAGTAACTAGCTATGTGATGACCTGCATGGGCAGTATGTGCATAGGATAAGTGTGTGGTCTTGCATGTGAACAGATGTTGATATATCAGAAGTCTTCCCTACAACTGGAACTAATTAATACCCTGCTGGAGATCACAGCAAGGAGGCCAGTGACTGAGATAAGCTGGGAGACTAAACTGTCCTCTGACCCAAGAGGTGGCTTTGTCAGTGGCCACTAGCATAGCCAGCATTAAGAACCTTGCTGCCCTCAATAGCATGTGCATGCCTTGGGTAAACAGAGAAATTCCACTTTTGCAGATGTCAGATGCCTTTGATGACTGTTAGAGTCAGTAAAAAATAGAATATGTAAGAAAGGTCATTATTTTATAAACTCCAGTGTCCCCTTGCCTTGATCTCATGTAGTAGCTAGTTAATGGATGTGCATCTTTATAGTATGTTTCCAGATCATGCGAGCTCAGTTGTTTATAAATGTGTACTCGTAATGAATCGCAATAAACCCACCATGGATGGATGCTTTAGCTGTCTTTAAATGTGTATTACTTTTCCAAACCTTCTGTCTGAACAGAGAGGTGTAAACTGCAGAAWCCTAATAGAGATCTCTTTCTACCTAGAGATAGGAAAAACTGAAGTTACATGCCTGGAAAACCTACTGTTTTAGGGGGAAGCTTACAGTATGGTGAAAGACTTGAATGTGAAGAAAGCAAAGCTGTTGGCTGAATCATTTGTGTACAGTTCCATTCAGTGACTTCTGCCTTTCGGACTACTTCAAAAAGCAGTAGGTGCATGGGATACCATACTGACAGTAGCTGATCCTTCTTGTCAGTACATTAGATTCCAGCTTATTCAGTGGAACATAAGAAACACTTTCAGGGTGCTGAGCCACTCTTCATTTGTCTTGATTTACTATTTGTGCAGTGACATGCAGTGGAAAGAAGGTATATAATAAAAGAGGGACTAGTCTTCTGTTACCTTGAAGGCTCATGGAATTATGAGCCACGGGTAAAATCAGTGCTGTAATAAACACATAGTCTGAATATGGTATTATGTATAACAGTGCAAAAATAACAGTTCAGCAGTTCAAATGCCAATAGCATGATTTCTCCAAAACTGATAGCAGTGGACCTAGTGGTACAAGAATGCTGTTTTTATGGTAGGTTCATCTGTAAAACCATCTAATGGAAAAAAATATTAATTTCAAAAATCTGCAAAATACATTTTATATTTTAAAGATTGCCATTACCACTTCTCATATCAAATTTTATAACCTTGTTATAAAATACGTGCTGGGCTGTTTTACTGAAGTTAGATCTGACACTGTGTAAGCCTGAGTATGTGCCATACACCTGGCTTTTGCATTATTTGAGGCTACTGAGCTTTGAGATGGAGATCGGCTGAGTGTTGTCTTAGGGTATACCACTGCTTACATGGTATATGATTGTTAAGTAACTTTTAATATTTCTTTCTGAATTTCAAATGAAGGCCCTGGAGCAACAGAAGTCGGTCATCACAGTTATTTCTGAACCAAACCCCTTTCAAATATTGGAAAAGATTCTCATTGGTTTCAACATGCCTTGAAAGAGTGACTTTTGAATAAATATTGAACAAAACTCCACTGATTACCTTTAGGAGACTTATCAGCCGTTGTGGTGAAAGTGGGCTTCACTCTGTGTTGCACTGCAAATTGTAGCTTGGCTTAAGGAAAAAAAGGAGGCAGATTTTCTTTCTTTCTTTCTTTCTTTCTTTCTTTTTTCCCCCAAAACTCTGGGTCACTGCACCAATACAAGGCTTCTGCCTCACCAGCTCCCTCCATTCCTGCTCCAGGCCACAGGGGCTCTTCAGCAGTTATTTCCCTCTGTTTCTCGGGCTGTTATCTGCTGTACTGAACTGAGTTGGCCCAGCGAGGTGGGCAATGGCTATCCAAGTTTGGGGAAGGCTACTGGGGACAGGCATAATTGTCAGAGCAGCTGATGGGAGATGGGCAGAGCAAGACCTTTCTCTTATTATCCRTAATGAGGTTACTAAATCATGCTGAGCCATATCATGCAATTGCAGTCTTGATGTTTCTTTGATAATTTGCTATATAATCTAAGGAAACATGTGGTTGAGGTTTGTCCTAGTAACAGCTTGCTCACGTGGATGTATGATACATTATTTAGCTACCTTCCTCTTTAATRATTCATATTTTTCTGTTTTTATGTGCATAAATATACCAATTTAATATTAATTTGCTGTGGTATTCTTGAATCAAATTATATTTCTAAAGAAAACAAAGGTAAACTGAAAGATGTCAGTATTTTCATATACCAAACATTCTACTTTATACTTAAGCAAAAATAATAGCATATTGGGATTAAATTTCATGTATCRGGGAATCAGAGAGCTTGGTAAGAATATACTCTGTGCTTTAATGAGATGTTTTAACCTTGTCTTTACATATTGATCTCACAGCAGCATGGGAGTCTGTTGAAACGTGCACTGGGACTGCCAAAATATAGCATGCATATTGTGGTGGCCCACAAGTGGCTTGGCTCCCAAGAAGACTTTGTTTCCTGTACTTTCGTTTCCTGATCTTTTTCCCTTAGTTAAGAGATTTCAGTTGTGTTGTAACTGCTTTTCAAAGTCTTCTCCCTGAAATTCTTTTCACCAAACGGAGGGCAGAAATATCTTGAAAATGAGGTCTTGTAGTGGCTTTCATCAAAGTTTCTAGAAAAAGCCAGGATCTAGGAGCTACACAGTATGAGCTCATACAGATAGCATATACTACTGAGCATGCCGTAGGATCCCTTAGTAGATAGTCTGATGATTGCTGAAACATTCGTGCCAAGAAAACTGCAATTTCTGTGATACCGCTGAGAATTGACTGAGGTATGAGTTTCTGTGTGAAGGGCTTTYTCTGCTGGGCTGGATTTAGCTGGACACTTGGAGATGCTGCAGCAGGAACTTATGGCTGGAACTCCAGACTCTGCTGAAAGCTTAATGTCAGCAAGGAGTCCAGAGGTCCCCCTAAATCAGACCTGAATTGACCAGTTTCACCATGGCCATAAATTCTTCTAAATGCTCTCCCCTCTCCGGGAGCATCTCCTCCTGCTTGCTTAGCTTAGGTTCAGCTGCTCGTCCCCAGCAATGGATCACTTCTGAAACAGTGCTGTGCCTCCTAGTTAACATAATTGCCTGCGATATTGCTGAGTTTGCTTGAGTTTATGTGATAGCGCACTAAGTGTTGCAATGTATGCTACCTGTAAAAATCCTGCTCTTTGTGGCATTTTAACATAGCCCTGTAGGTTGGCAAATRGTTCGGTTTGGGTATTTGCTTATTTGAAACTCCCCCACAGTTGTTCCACTCCCAAAAAGGGTTTAAAACACTTCAATTTTCACAGTCTTACATTTTTCGATGTAATGTATATTCCTTGCTTGAAGTTCGCAGTTCGTTGTCTATTTTTTCAACTGGTCTTTCTTTTTTTTTTTTTTTTTTTTTTTTAAAAAAAAACACGATTATCTGTGTGTACATGATTTCATCAAAAGACACTGAATGTGAGAAAAGAACTTGTGAATAACTGTAGTTAATGTCTCAAGATGAATTTTCTGTATTATTGCCCCTGCTTTTGAATCTGTTTTGAATGTTTGTGATTAATTTGTTTGGCTTGGTATGTAACAAAATGATGATGATTTCTTACCTTCATATTCCTTGCAACATTGTGTATGAAAACTGGAGTAATGCAAAAGTCTTATCTCTGAGCTCATTTGGAACTAATGCTAATTTCATGGCCATGGAATCCTGACTTTGGAAATTTGTAGTAAGTAGTTATTTCTCATTTTAAAAACCTGCCAGAGTATTTTTTCAAAGAGAATAATCAAACACAGATTTCATTTACTCATTGTGCAGAACAAAAAAGCAGTGTGTTTTTGAGCTCTTCAGATGCTGTATAAAAAAGCTGACTACGAGTCTTTGTAATTCAAAGCAGTATCCCTTATATTATCACTTCCTCTGACTTTCCATCAAATACAGTTCTATGTTATTATGTCTGTCGCTTGATCTTATGTATTATCTACCACTGTTGTCATCAAAATACCAATTTAAGCCCTGCAGGTAAGTTAAAACTGCATGTCAAAACTTTTAGACTATATCTTCTCCTTTCCCTTTCCTGGTTTTCTTGAGATAAATGTTTGCCATTCTTCCTTTTCTCCTAGATATTTATTATAGACAGGAAGATATAATTGCTATGTATATCTTGTACTTTTTAAGGTATACATCATAGTTTGTGAGAGAATTTTATAATGAACATCTCAGTGTTAGTGGATATTAATTATTTTTTATATTATTCTTGAAGCAATTAASAATTTGTTAGGTGACCGCACATAAAATGTTATCCTTTGAGTCCCAAAGGACTGYTAGCTTGTCATACGTGCAATTCTAAAAATGTTAATGAGCAGCACAAAGGGGAAAGGTTCAGAAAGGACCATGCTAGAGCAATAACAAAGAGTGATTTTTGAGAATTAAACTCCTTTCTGTCTTATATCACCTTTAAACTGAAAATACTGAAAACTTAACAGAACAATGTTTGTCCAACATGCAATGAATAGAAAAAAAGGAAAGAATTAGTGCATTGATTTTTATGCAATTTTCAGAGCAAAATAATTTGCAATTTCCAATACTGGATCAGGCTGAAGGTCATAGTGCTTTGATGGATTTTCTTCAGCAGGATCAGAAAAGTCCATTTGTACATGTTACATTTGTAGATATTAGGGGAAAAGTTTACTTTTAGTATTTATTTTCCTTAAAAATCAGCATTTGATGCATGATTTCTCAGTTTACTTTATCAGATATTGTTATTGACTGTGAAAATTATTTGGTTTTAACAATTTCTAGCAGCTTGGTGATAATGAGTGCAAAAAAGATTTTTATTCACATAAAGGCCATAAACATATGGCTGTTTTCTTTTATTTGCATCTTTCCTTGCTCCTCCACTACATCCAAGGACAAAAGTGATTTTTAGAGGTCTTTATTTTTGCACGTGTGCCATGCACAACGTGAATGCCACATTTGCAAGATCATTCTCTGGAGCTGGTCTCATGCCAGCTGATGCTGCCGCAAGCACACAAATGCATTTCTCCTGGATGTACTTAATCCTGTCTTTTAATTTTTCCCCAACAAACTCCATGTGAGCTGCCTTCACTGGGAGGAAGGGAAAAGGGGGAGGAGAGAGAAGGGATTAAAAAGTGTTTACARTGTGCTGAGAGGCAGAGGGCACAACTGATAGCCTGTAGACTACTGTTAACGTTGCTATATTTGAAGAGTAACCTCTGAAGACTGCCAAAGGTTTAGCTAGTGAGAACTACATAAGAGCTGCATTGCTAGAGCGGTCGTGGGACGTAGTCTGCTCCCAGTTACATGGCAGGTACCAAACCACAGAGCTGCAGAATACGGTCTTATTATTGTGAAAAGTCATGGATGAGGACTGATATTATATGATCTCCCTAAAACAGTTAGCCCCATAAGGACAATGAAAACAAATTGAATGCAGGAACTGCGCAGTCCTTCTTGGCGGACCAAATAGAGCATTTAATTGACTTCCATATGGTTTTGTGGTTCCTCCTCCCTCCCCCCCCCGACTTTCATATAAAAGACGACGGCTTTTATGGAATTTCCGTTTTTATTGCTGTATTTTAAAAAAATGAAAAGCAGTTATTACGAAGGAAAAGCGTAACAGGAAAACAGATCCAAATACTCTGAGCCCGAGCGCTGCCGCCTCTATTTGAATAAAAACAACCCCCAAACCTTCCTGTGTCTGCAGTCTCATGCCTGCTTTTGCTTCRGCATTGTTTACACTCCAGGGTTACTGTGAGTACTGTAAAACAAATGCTACTAATGAAATGACAGCTATTTTATTTTGTTCCACTGAAAAATTGCCTACTCAGTGCTGTTAGAGCCTCCCAATTCCTTGCAAGTCAGTTAACGATACAGAATAACGAACTTAGTGCTTTAGGATCCTAGTCGGCTTCATGTCAGCTGACAAATGGTTTAAGTGACTTTTCCAGTAATAAGCAAATTCCTCTAATACATTTCTTGGGTTTTTCCTAACTGTTCTTTTTTGCAATACTCTAACACTTTGCTAAAAGCCTTTTCTGAGAAAGCTACTTTGTTTAGGCAGTCTTTTCATTTACAGGCTATTTTAAAGTTGCGTGAGAAACCTAAAGAAGCCCTATTTTTGAATATGAGTTGTGGTCTGCCAAGACCAAGAGAAAATCGTGATTTCTATTTTGTATGAGAAAAGGAAAAAAAAAAAACAACCTAGAAGCTACATGCTTAAAACATAACGCAGAAGAATGCTCTCGCTGGAATATGGATTGCACGCTGGGACGGTATCCCTCCCTTTCTGGTTCTGCAGCGGGTGCTGTCAGCGCTGTGCTGGGTGCCCGGCCGCAGACCCCGCGTCTGGCCGTGAGCCACCAGGCAGCTGCAGGGACCTTCTGCCAGAGCCTGCCGGGGGCTGGCACAGCTGCGTCCTGGGGCTGCCCATTGCAGCCAGGTAACGGGGATGCTGGACGGCTAGCTTATTGTGGCTTTTATTTGGGGTTGTATTTATTCTTCAGGCAGAGCTTTTATGACTGCAGGTAGATGATACATAACACTGTACCTAATAGTTAGATTTAAGAAGGTGATCAATGACCATCTGCTGCGTTAACTCGTTTCAGTAGCTTCTGCTGTTCTGAAGGTTGGATATTTGGTCACGTTGGCTCCCGTTATACAGCTGGAGACAGCTGTTGTAGGGTAGTTTGAAGGGTCTCTAAGAGTAGTAGTGTCTGTCCTTTGACTTTCCCACTTAGACTAGAATGCCTTAAGGAGATACGAACCTTCTTAAGCGAACTGCAGAAAGAGATACTGAACCCCATAGTCAGCCTCTTCCTTTCCACCGAGGAGATATATACTGAAAAAATGTGCTGGATCCCATGTGTGCTATAAAAAGTCTGAAGAGAAATAATTACGAGTGTAATTATTCAAATAAAACACTTCAAATTTTATAATTTACAACTGCTTATATATCATACATAAAGCTTGTAAGTAATTTTTTGAACTGACTTAGGTCCCAGCATCTGGGGTTCAGTGAAAGTCAGTGGGACTCCAGTACTAGTCTGCCAGATGTGTTAAAAGATGCAAGGGTAGTGAAGCTTCTCTTTCCATCACAAGTTGTTTTCAGTTATTTATAGGTTTTGTTTAAGAATGAAATTGAAATAGAGTGAGGAACACTGTACTGAACAAAATGGAAAAGAGTCTTACAAGCAGTTCACTAAGACGTTGCAACAACTCTGTTTTGGAGCAGGATCTTAAAATGTGGCAGGGGAATTCTTGAGGTCGGGAAAGTGCTTTTCTCTCCTTCCCTGTGAAAAATCTTCTGAAATTTGAACAGGATGTGAGCACTGGAAAGTTTCAGTTCACACACGCTCAACATAGGCTCATTAGAGTTTAGAAAGTAAGTCTCCCATAGTTTCGCATGCATTGAATGTACTCTAGACCTCCCAGCAACCAGCAATCACTGTGATACCAGACMGAGGCATAGAGAAAATGAGTATGTCCATACCCTGAGCAGGAGGCTTTCTCCTGCTCAGGCCTGGCTGGCCTGTGGGAAGCACAACATGGCTGGAGCCAGGCAGGGGTCTGGGCTCTTGCCCAGAGGGGTGCTGAGGTTGAGCATGCAAGGGGACCTGAGACTGGGAGAAAGCTGGGACTGAAGAGTAGGATAAGTGAGGAGAGGAACAAGCAGGGTATGGAAACTCAGATGAGAAGACAGGGGAAGTACCATGGGTGAGAATGGAGTTAYTACATTGACCATAGCCCTTTACAACAGGGCCGTGCCAGGTGTGGAAAAGGAAGCCGTCAAAGCTTTGAGAAGCCTCATTTGGTAGAACAAACATCCTGTGAGCCCATTGTATGTGAGTAAGTTAACGTATTGCTACAAGTCYTTTGCTTTTTATTGAACTGGATGAGCTATAGACTGCATTTAGGAAAAAAGAAGGGTGGCTGAGGCAAGAAAGTTTAGGGTGATATTACCTGTGGTTCCTCTTGATGTGTGGCCCCTGTCACCTGAGCTCCARGTCCTTTTGGCATCGCAGGACTTGAAAATCTTTCGGTTTGCTGAACTGGCACGCTTATTCTGGGAATGGCTCTTGCTGACCGGTGTTCTGCTCCTCAGGGGATTCGACCTTCTCACCTGTTTATTGTAACATCTCCCTTTCACAGCCAGTGGAGTTTCTCAGCTCAAATGTTGAGAACCTTATTTAGTCAAACAAAAAGGACCTGMGTATTTCCCCGAACAGCTGCATGGCGTTCTGGATGCCCATGGATTTCTCAAATGGTTGAGTGCYCTGGATCTGAAAACGATGACTAAGCATTGTAAGGTGATTATAGYTGACTCAGATTTTTCCACTTCTGTTCCATGGAAAATGTGAAGCCRTATGTTACATAAGGATTTCATCTTGGTTTTTGCTAGGAATTATAGAATTATTTTTYAGTTGTATTGCTTTTAAAATTTGTGAGTGAAGGGTCGGGAGATCATAGAACAATTTAAACAAAATTCATTGTAGAGAGAATTTTTYAGTAGCTTCAGGCACAGAGTCTTGACACTGTTTCCTAATTAAATATGAATCTGGTTCACCAAGCTGTTTCTATATTAACACAGTAAATATCCTAGTGCTTCATTAAGTTTGGTCACACATCCGCAGAGCTCAAAACATCATAAAACTGTTTTCCCCTTTGCATAGTAATTGCCTTTGCTTCAGTGAATGGTCAGCACATCCGGCTATACAGACTAACATCTAATGCCAGATACTGATAGCAGAGCACATTCCAACTTTCTTTACTACCTTGCTGTACTCTACAGAGGGTTTTTTTTCCTCCTCCGAATGAGATATATATTGATTTTACACAGCAATGTATTTTGGCTCTTGCTTTTAATTTTGTGACTGAGTCATGAATAATTTGCCTTTCAGTTAACCTCATTCACTGTGTGAGTATTGCAAGCATTTTCTTTTGTAAACTGTTCATTTGCAAGAGGATCTTGAGGCCCCTATTGGGATTCGTTTGGATCTGTATGCAGAGACTAGCAGTTCAGAAGAGTGTAAAAATAGGGTAGCTCGAAGAGGGCTCTCTGCCTAAAACACCCCTGGGATTTTATCCTGTAAGCAAAGGGGAGGAGCTGCAGAAAAATAAAAGCTCCCTTATGGCTATTTAAATCTCAGCTTTTTGCCCTGTGCTTACTTTGTTCCCTGAATGCCCTTTTCTGTTGTGTGGTGCCTAACACTTGCTGAGGAGTGACTAGGATTCAWTTTTCTGCTGGTTTCGCATCCGTCTTACTCTGCTGGCTCTTTACGTGCACTGGAGCCCTGTGGTTGCTCAGAGGTCTCCCCCGGCCCCTGCACACGGGGGAGATTCTTTACCTGCTAGAGGAAAAAAAAACCRTCCAGCTTCTTGCCACCTCGCAGTTTTCCGGCTATTGGCGCGAAGTCAAAATACAGTCACAGTGCGGCTCTTCTTAATTCGGAAGTATGGAAGAGCCGCAAGGATGAACAGCTGCACTGGAAGGAGAGCAGGAACGTGCTTTAAAAGGCAAACGGATGGAAGAATCGAGTGCTTTCTGAAACATAGCTCGTTTCAGGCAGCCGTTCTCCGGGCACTTTGAGCCTTCCTCGTCACAGAAAAATGCCTCCTAGTAATTCATTTGAGAAGAAAAAGAGTTTATGTGTTTTTTTTATGGTGTTGATAAGCGTCTTCAGTGGTGATTCTTCAGTGGGTTCACCAGACCGAGGCTGGTGAGCTGCTGCTCTGGAAGAGGAGAATTTTCCCAGCACCTTCAGAAATTTCTTATTCGGCAGACTTACAGTTTCAGACGGAGTACAGTTGCTTTCCTCATGGCTYTTCACTCTTGCCTTTGTGGCATTGGCTCAGAGTATTCAGCAGAATTCCAGCATATTGGGTTTTGGTGACAGATTATAAAAATAAGATCTATTTTTAATTAGATGACATATTGATGCTAACCAACTCCCTTTCTCGCCTCAATTGCCAGTATTTTAAAATAACAATTAAACCAGGTTCAGTGCCAAACCACTCATAATGAGTGCGATTGGAAAAATTCTGGACAGTCTTTCTCAGGAGGGCAAGATAGCWTTTAAAATATACTTGAAAAATAATCCAGAAGTGAGACAAAAAATGAATGAACTTTGGCAGATCAGCTGGCAAGAGTAATGTGCTAAAAGATATCATGTAATTATTCCTGTGAGAAGAAAATGCAAGTGAAGGACTATTAGCTAGAAATATATTACACATTTAAGTCCCAACACAAAATTAGTATGACCTAGCTACCTTCCAATCTCAGCATGGAACAGGAGGAGGACTTTTTGGACTTATGTAGGAAATGAGATGTAAACCATTTGGAGTTTTCTTACGGTTAGCGTAGTAACCTTGAAAATTGCCAATTAAGCTAGCCAAATAAGCGATAGAGTCCTGATTAAGCCTGTATGAGTTGAGTGTTGAAACCTGTTGAGTGCGATGCCTAAAGGAAACCTGACGTTCAGTGTGCTGCCGACATGCGATGCCTGTTGCCTACCATGCTGACCTGCCTAAGTGCAGAGCSTGTGCCTGAGCCGTGCTCTCCTCCCTGAGCGAGAGACCTGGCCTGCTGCCTCCTCATCCTGCCACGCTTCGCCACAGAAAAATTAAAGAACAGATCAACATGAAAGGACCGAAGCTGGAGAGGGGGGTTAATTCCCCTTGGGACAGGACCTGTGCATCCAGCAAGAACGTTTCCAGGGAAATGCAGTTTGTCTGAGCGTAGACCTGGCCAGYGTCCTCCTAAATGTGGGTGTTTCTATCCATCTGGAGAGTCTTGTAGCTACGTCTTGTACTGCCTAAAGCAAGAAATATCTTTTACTCCCTATTTATTTAGCTAAGTGGAGGATCTGGAATATACTAGGGCTCTTCAATGCTTTAATAATTCAATTAATAACACACGTGGTGCTTTGCTTAGCTACTTCTTTTGCAGTCTCTGGGAGGCAGGTGTTATAGCTTAATGTAAATCATTACAGTTGATGTTGTTTCTGAAATGCATTCTAGCAGCCTGTGTGGRAATCAAAATCCTCTAGTCGTTTCTTATGATTTGGGATGCTGCAGTGGCCCTCAGAGCCTCTTGTGAGTGTTAGAGGTGCCAAAGGGCCAGCAAGGGGCTGGTTTGTACAGTGACAGAGATTGGGTAGGCTGCTGGGWGGTGGCGGTAATGTTTTGTATAAATTCCGGATGTCAGAGAAGCATTAAGTTTCGTGACCCATTTGCCTTCTCCCTGCTAAGCTAAGCAGCCCTGGGCTATCCCTTGCTCTTCTTACAGGAGTCTTCGGACAGTGAACTTCTRTTTTCACCAGCTTCGTAAAAATCTTGATTGGCCCTGTAGCATGATGAAGAAGGAATTTGGAGATCGTGTAAGCTGGCAAAAGAGAAAAAATGTGATTACCACAAATCAGTTTTCCTGCCAATTTGTTTATTTTTACAATGATTCTAATATAGGTTCCTGAAATTTTACTTTGAAATCTGGAAGCCAGTATTGCCTGAACGCTGCGAGCGTTGCACGCTGTGCGACTGGGAGGCTCCTGCGGCCCCCTCCTCGCTGGGAGCCGGTCTGCGTGCTCCGGCGCGTGCAGCGCGCGTTGTTTGAGAGGAGCTTTCCAGCCGCTCACGTCGGAGCCCACGCTTCCCGTTCCCAACTTGCGCACAGTTAGAAGGGATGGTGCACCTCCGTGATGCAAGGGTGCAGGCAGCTCCTGGAAAAGCATGGGAGAGCTGGCTACGTTCGGAGAGTCGCGCAGGGTCGCAAGCGGAGACCGTGGGTCCTGCGCTTCCGTTCAAGCTGCTGGGCTGTCGGGGCGAAACGTGGCTCGCGAGAGGGCTCGGGAGCTTTCGCAGCAGCGGCGGCTGCCTGAGGAGCTGTGTCGTTAGGCGGTGGGAGGACCCCTGGCAATCAGGTGATTGATGCAGTGCGAAGGCTTTGGGGGAAAATGGCCAGTGCGATGAGAGGCAGAAGGGAATAAAGGCGTATACACACGTTGTTAGCTTGCGCCATCCAGCATCTGGCCCGCTTTGAGAGGTGTTTGAACGTTGCTGTTGGACTAAATCAGGACTAATTCTTTCATCAAAAACACATTCCTGGCACAGCGGCCCAGTTTCCTCCCCTTGTTCTGGTTTGTTTTCTTACGGAGTTATGAAGCTGGTGGTGTGGGTGGGACAAGAGGCAATAGGATAAGAATTAAGATTCATGGCTTTACTTTTCCCTGGTTCACCTCTGTCTAGTTGCTGTCGTTCTTCTATGCGTGTATGCAAGATAGTTCTAACTCGTTTCATGTTGGTTGATGCATTTTCTAAAGTATTTCTTCTTACAGTTTAATGGGAATTTTAATCATAATTTTATTGGTTTAAGACAAGTCATTCTTTATAATCTTGGTATTTCCAGAGGGGAATTTTCAGCTCGACCTTTGTGAAGAATATTTTGAGAGAATAAAAGCAATGTGCTTTCCTGTTGTTATTTGTGCAGCAGTTAGTTCAGCATATGCAGTAAAACTGAGATAATCATTTCTATATGGCCATGCCATTTGGGGCTGTTGAGCCCCAYGCGCTCTCCCCTTTGGTACTGTGGTTAAACAGGCCGAGTTGTGCCAAAGTGCAGAGCAAAGAGGGTTGTGGTTGCTGAACAGGCTAGCCAGCCAATTGCRTTTCTCCCTGTTGTTTCACAGAATATTTCCAAGGAGGCATTTCACAATGTTCATGCCTCACTTGCACTCTTGCCACAAGTATATATTGCCTGTTTGGCTCGTTGTTGTCATTGATATTTTATTCGGTTGGGTTTGCATCTCCTTGTCTGCGGCACTTCCCTCTAGGAGTGGGCAACGTTCMTCATTTCCTAGTATTATGCCACTTGCACGATCAGCGTGGAAGCACACTGAAACACTGCTGCTTGAGTAAGAATGAGCTGTGGTTGTACTGAGCRCTCAATGTGTAGCAACACGGAACTGAATTTCAATACTCTGCATACCTGTCAGCGTATTATGCTTGCCAGTGTATTAACGTTAAGTTTCAGTCCACCATTGATGATGATTTCTGGCATAGGGAAAGATTAATTTGAAATTAATTTATAAAAGATTGCTGGCTGGTAGAACAAAGTGTCGTACACATCTGCAGGGACTTGCTGCTTTTCAGTTACCRAATGGAATAGCATCACAGTATAAACTGTTATAGAAAAGGCAAAAGTAGATTGGGTTCTGCCTGTACCTAATGGCAAAATATCATTCCCTGTTAACTGAAAGAAAATACATATTTACCATAGCCTGCAAAGATATTGAAACAGAAAAATTTTAAAAGCTTAACTTGTACTGATCATGCTAATATTTTTGCTTCTATCTASTGCTAAAAATATAGCAAGGCAAGAGTGTTGAATTCCTGCTATCACTGTGCAAATGTGAAACATGTGGTTCTTATTATACACATTCTATATGATACTTCAGAATCAGAGATAAGTCTGTTTATTTTACAGTGATCCTCTTATGGTGTGAGATTGATTTCCTGTTTCTCATTCAAAAGGCAGGAGCTAGGAACACAGTTCTGGGCTGGTTTGGGGCAATTTCTCCTTCCTCTGGCTGCTCTGCATTCATACTGCCATTTCCAATGAGAGAAGCAGGTGCTCTGCTAGAATTTTACACCAYCTTTAATGAGAGTCTGGCTGACAGGGTGTCCTGGGAGGTTTGTAGCTAGATTTATTTGTATGCCACCTCGGTACCTGTATTAATCCTTTTGGTCTTGTGGAACAGAGTTGATTATCTCATTTTGTCCTTGACTTCTGTCTGATGCAAAATAGGATGTTGTGCAAGGTCAACGAAGCAGGGTTTTTTTATTTGATGTCACAGGTTTTCCTTTGCACTCGTGTTGCAAGGGCAAATGCGCACTGCTGGCTAAAGACACCAGTTCAGAATACGGTATGGCTCTGAGCTAGTTAGGGATGCCACGCACTTTGTTTCCTTAATGCTTCTCTTGAAAGAAGCCCTTTAGAGTTAATCATGTTTCGTGGCCTACATATAGTCCCATCTGTGGCTTTGAAGTGTAAAGTGACTCAACCAAAAGTGCTCTTGAAGCCAGAAGCGAACGAGGGCGGGGGACAGTCGGGAAAACAAGGGTCCAGCAGGGAGTGAATGGTTGCTGTTCAGAGGACTCCACTGTTTTGAAAAGGAAATTGGGGGTAGGAAAAGGGTTGCAGCTGCACATCAGCAAAACTCTGCATAAGTTACCTCTTTACTGTGTTTTAGCATAATAATACCATTCTTTCCCACAAGCTGAAACACGTCAATTGTCAGCGTAAGGGGATATAGACATAGACATATCTGCTTGGCTACGAGCAGGCTCATGTAGTTCTTACCCTGTATGAAACACTCCGCAATTGTAAGTATATATGCAGTCCAGATTTTACCAGATAAACCTTTCCAGATTCTTCCTGCCAAAAATGCAAGCCAAGAAATCAAACCACTCTCATAATACACTAAGATGCCAGTTAATAGTGGCTTTTATCKTACTCCTTCCAGTCTTCACTCTCATTTAGGCTTTTGAGTGATTCTTTCAAGAAGCAACCACAAATTGTACGTTGTTTTTCTGTGCACAGTGAAACAAGCAGAGATGCAGTAAGAAGCTTGCAGGTCCTGTTTGTCTGCGAAGGTACTAATTTTACAAGCGCCTAGGCGCTTTCYCTTCTGCAAATAAAATGCGTGTCTAGAAACAAATATCCTAGGAAACCAATTTGAAAACATTTCCTCCAGTAAATTATTGATTTGTTCAAAAGTTGGCATTCGTAGTTGAAATGATCACTAGTAATTGTACAGATAATTCCATTCCCTTTTCTTCATGAAATAAGATTTAAATTAAGATAAAGCTCATGAGCAACTTTAGTTATTATGTGTACACTATTTAAATGCAGTTGAAAAACACTATTATCAAATTATACTCCTTTCCCTGAATATRTTCCCTCTGTACTGGACTCTGAAAAATGCATTATTTTTATAATCAAATGAGGAATGATATGCATTTTAGGTCAGACCTTGCACARCGTTGAAGTTACTTTGTCCAGAACAGCCCTGGCCGCAGAGAGGAGGGTATCACTCAGTAATCTGCCATGGAGACCATGGATCAGCCCTGACCGTGGGCAGCGAGATTGGACTGAGGCTCGACAGAGCAGGTTGAACCTGGGGGTTTGCAGCCCTCTTACTCAGCAGAGCTACAGTGGCTGCTTTAGGCAGCTGGTGCTAGTTGGAGGAGTTTGAAGGCTACATTAATTAATGCCAAAATATTGGCCTGATGCAGAGCTGGCTCAGGATCAAGGGAGAATGAAAGCAATTGATTGTTGTGTTCGTCTGTATGTGCTCTGTGTAGGTCATATAACTGTATTAATGCCGCTTGACATGYTTATATTTTTGTTTTGAAAAAATGCATAGCTCTACCTAAACTAATGCTCTTAATTTATTTTTCCTATTCAGTGTTTTATTTCTATGGATGGAATATAGTGATCTTGACAGAAGCAAATCACTGCTTTTTTGTGCTGTTATTCCTGTGGACAGTGTGCCACTGGACTTTCGCTGCCCTGTGGTGGCATTTTGGCTGTAAGATTTAATATCAGTGTTCCTCAACAGTGCAGGCTAAGTTTAATGCACACCTATAACAAATTATATGTAGAATAGGAGTAGCGTAGTTGTATTTGTCCAGAATCAAAAGCAGCTAGGTTCCCCAAAAGAAAAATGGCAAACTGGGTCTTGGCAGTGAAAACTAGAAACTTGAATAGGATGTTGTAGCTCCCATGGTATATGGGAGGAGGTATTTAACACCTCAAAATAGGATGGAGAGCACTAAAAGTGYCTTATGTTGTGTCTTATGAATAAAGTATGTTTTTAATGTCTATCTAAAGAAGAATAACATTTTTATCCTAATAATTTAAATCATTTTCYATATTGGCTTCACACTGCAGTGTGATAATGTATTTCCACTTCTATTCCAGCATCTTTGCTGAAGTTTAAATAAATAAATGAGAAGGAACTGGCAAATAAAAAAATTGGTAACCCCCCGATGGTTGGTATATATGAGTGCACTTGTTACATCTTTGTTACCGTGCCTTTCTGATAAGATACAGCAGTACCTAATGCAGTTAGGGAGCTGGCAGGGGGGACGTGCTGAGTGGCTGTGTACTACAGGCCGGAGAGCCAGGATGCCGGAGCGACAAGGAGCTAGCGCCATCAAGGAGGGAGGGGAGTATTTAAGCACTGAGTTATTAGGCAGCTGATCCCCTCCTCTAGTGCGATAAGCCCCCTCTCTGCCACCCTTCTCATATTTAATGCCCAGTCAGCGGTTCCTGCCAAGTGCATGTGTGCTTATTTGAATGTGTGATCATCTTGCTTGTACTAATAGATGTATCAGGGCCTGCAAGACCTTTTGACAGTGCAGTTAGGAAAACAAAAACAAGACACCAGGACATGGATGTTTTGGGCAATCAGTCTGTCCCTCCTGGAATAACGGTGTCTCTCTGGGCAGATGCTTTGCAAATATCCTGCTGTCTCTCTGCAGCAACAGTTCATTCCCGAACAGGCACCCACCGTTCAGTCTTGCCCCAGATGACTTTAATAGAAAAATTGCCGCAGATTTTACTAGGAGTAAAATGGTGAGGACTGGGGTCTGCTCTGCAGTTCATAATCATAGTTGCACTTTTGCTTTCTACAGTGCCTCCTACCCCACTTCATAAATATTTAGCTAGATGTCTCCAGARTTGACTACAGAGTCAGACCAAACATGGTCTCACTAATATGAGTCATCTAAAAATTGGGAATTTAATTTAAGTTAGTTGTCCATGTTACTTCCGCGTGTATCGAAAGGCTCCTTCAGAGAATGTGATTCATCTTACTTGTGTTAGGCACCTGCGTTAAAATGGGATAAASCTCCTTAGGGTTTTCTCTTTCTCTCTGCACTCGCTGTAGATGGGGTCCAGATGCACACCTCAGACTAGATGCCCATTTTTTAGATGAAACTATCTTGTCCCTAAATTATATTGACTTTTAAGTGATCCGCTTGATTTTTTTCTGTATCGGACCAAATGTAAAACTCTGATATGTTCCAGCATAGTTATATGAGATATTTAGATAGATGCTAAAATATATACACTATATGTGCTGTGATGAGCAAGAACACTTCCATTTATATAACAGCACCAAAAGGTTGCTTTGTCTTGTTTTTAGCTCAAAGCCCAAGTCCTTACCCTAAATACAAAAATCTGTTGCCTTCAGTGAGGCTATTTCTGATTTCTTGTGGTAGAGGTGAGAGGAGGCCAGATGAARGTGTTTAAACACCTTTATTGAGGAGGGTAATGTTACTTTTCTTTTACATCAGCATAAGCTGCAAGATAAGACCTTGCTTATGCTTGAAATGATTACATTCAGCATTCTGCTAGTAAATGGACTTATTGAAGAACATCACCACTTCTTTGACTTGAAGAACTAGCAAAAAATACAGATTCTATAAGTTATTCCTAGCAAAAGAGAAAATTATTGAGGGAAGTTTTTATGCCATTTTCTGCATTACAGGAATGTAGGASACTCTTCTTTTTAAAGGAAAAATAAATAACCTGGGGCAATTTTCTTGCCCCTGCCTCCAGCTTCTTTCAGCTAGACTCTTAAAATGAAACGTTCATTCCTTATTCCACACTTTGATGCTATTCAGGTTATTTGGTGGGGGGGGAGTCTGCTATTGATTTTCTGTTCCCAGGTTTTGACTCTGCTTCTTCCAGTCAGCTYTCTTTTTCCCCTTTGTCCATCTCAACCAAAGCAATGTTAACAAAGTCATTTTGCCAAACTTGAATTTCTGAGAAGCCTTKCATTTGTCTTTGCTCCAGGCAGAAGTGTGTGCTTAGCTTCACTGCCTCTTCCAGAGGTCCGTCATCTCTTGACTCAGAGAATATCTAAGAGATACATCTTAGAAGATATCCATCCTCTCTCATAAGGGAAAAATAGTAGTAAAGTCTTCCATACGAGGAGCTTTAGTTAGAGAATATTTTTGTTCTTGATTAWTTTCTTTCTCTGCATTTGGTACCAGATGAAATACTCCTTCCTTGGTTTATTATTTACTACATATTATAGAGCAGACCTGTATGAATCAGTGGAGTGCTTTGAAGAAATCTGTGAAAAGTAGCTGAAAAAAAAGCTTAGGGTAAGTGGACAGAAGACACAAGTGCCACAGGAGGATATTTTGAGGTCAGCAGGTAGAAAACGCTGGAGAGCAACTCTTATTGCAGGTTTAAGGCAGGATCAAATACACATTCAGTCCTCACTGCAGGACCATAGCTCCTGGACTTCCCATCACACTCTTAAAAAACCTGTTTTTTCTCTTAGGTGCTTTTTAGATTTATGTGCAGTTTACAGCTTTTGCCTTGAATAGGGTGTTATATCCACTGCCAGGTTTTATGGGCATAGATTTTTTTAAAATAATATTTGTCCCTCAGATTACCGAATGAGTGCATTAAAGGGACCAGGTGGCAAAGGCAGAATGATGGTAAAAGTAAACCTTCATGCAGAAGCTGGAAAAATAATTCTTAGGAAATACTGTGTATCTCAGTCCTCCTCGGGCTGAGAGCAGCTCTCCCTTYCCAAATCTAGATGAGGAGGAGGAATCGAAGGGACGCCGAAAGCTTGCAGGGGGCAGGAGGCAGGGGGCTCTGAAGGTTCAGCAAGGGCCAGTGGGGCAGGAGGATGCCCCTGGGGTGCAGGCACTACTTCTGAGAGGTGGCTGCCGCTGCTTACGGTGCCGGGCTTGGTGCTCAAAGGCACCGAGCCCTCCTAGACCCTTTTCCTGGATGAGCCTCCGGGAGCTGCCGGCGCCAAAGCTGCAGGTCTCACGCCTGGTCCCACCAGCAGGGATGGAAAAGCCGAGCGAGGCCGAGAGCCAGCACCTCCCTGCAGAGTATGGTGGAAGCAGCCTGAAGTAACTTTATAAATGCTTTCAAGGAGCAACTAAAACCTAGGCAATGGAAAAAAGAAAACTGTTTGTTGCTTTTTGTTCTGCCTCCCGGCTTGGAGTGAATTCATACGTGTGGTTGGGAGGTGTTTGGATTTGCCTKCGAGCTCCGATTCTGACAGCTTTCCTCAAGGAAGGCTCCCTCGCGCCAGGCTCGGCCGGGCCAGCCGGCCGGAGAAACGGGAGCCGGGAGCCCGAACGTCTGCAGGCGCGCGGGGCGGAAGAAATCTTTCCCCGATTCCCATGAATGCCCCGCTGCTTTTCACCGTTTCCCCCAGGCATTTCATTCTTTTCKCTTTCTCATCAGCGAGAGCACCCTGCTTGTCCTCTGCCGCGGGGAACTGCAGTTCGGAAAGGCCTCGGCTGCCCGTCCCCGGCTGGCRCGCGGGGCAGCCACCCCCTCAGCCTGCTCCGCGGCTAGCGGCAGTAGCGGGGCGCAGCCAGCGGAGAGCCTGCACAGCTCTGCGCAGCGGGCACCGCCGCGCTGGCGCGCGCCTCGCACCGCCTCGGCTCCTGTGCTCTGCCGGGCTTGCTCGCCCGTCAGTCCTTCGACTCCCCATTAACYCTGCTTACGTGGTGTGTATCCAGCGACGGGAGAATACGTCGCTGAAAGGATCAGATGTTAACTGTTTTTTCCAGCTGCAGATTTAGGAAACTTTCTCAAGTCTTGACTTATTTCTTGGTTCTTCAAAATGCAGGGTAAAAATTGTGTGTCTTTTTTTTGGGAGGGAGGAGGGTTGAGGGGAACTGTCTTACCTAGCTGGTGCCTGCAGGGACATCTGTGAAGCTCTCTTGTGAACTCAAGGGCCTGGTAAGCCTGTAAACATGTGCTTTTCCGACGAGTGGACAACATGCAATTATATGCGTTTGCTACAGTAATTCAGAATTCTTTGTTCCTCGTCAGGCAACTCAGACAGGTTCCTCACTCTGTGCACACTTGCTTGGTTGCGCTTCCTCCCAGAGCTGGCTGTGCCGTATGGCCATGTGCCCTCTGTATTACTGCGGCTGTTGTGTGATTGGAATTTGGACCATGCTACCACAATTAATTGAAATATCCTGTTCTTAAGATAATTGTTTACAGAACTGTGTTGTATCACTGTGAACATTTTAAATACCATTTTTAGGATGTAATTTTTTTAATGGTTAACAATACACGACCCTTTATTTTCCATATATTAGAGATGYATTTTACTGCAACATTTTCAGACATCTTGTGCAGTGTGCCTTTAGGATCCAAATCCTGTATGCAAGTTTGTTTTACTCTACTCTTTGATGTGTACAGAAGTCACATTACCTATTTGGTTTCCCTGCACTGTTATATAAACAACTGTTTTTAGGAGAATACTTCTGTGGATTTAACCCAGTTGAAGAATACAGTGCCTTCACCTGCACAATGCACAGACGCATATTTTCGGAGAGACTGGTGTACATTTATCTACCTGAGTTGGGATTGTCTTATTATAAAACCCCAGACTGAAGAAGCAATTTGCATGCTTTCATTTTTCTTTTAGTGCATGGAACATCTATTTTTTCATTCAAAGAGTCAAAAAGACACAGATGAAACTTAAGTGTTTCAGCAGAGTCTAGAAGAGAGCTTGAGATTTAAGAGTTTTACTTCTGTGGCCCAAGAATAATTGTGAGGCTGATAATACTGATACCACTGTAACCTGCAACAAGACTATAACAGTAACAGATACTAAAGCACTAGCACTGAAGTGTAAGTATGGGATTTGATTACTGATAGTGAAGTAACATGAACCTGCCCCAGGAAGCTGAGAACAAAGCCATCTGGTACTGTGTTTGAGAAGTCTTTCTGTGGGACTGTACAACATCGAGAGGCACATCAGTTTGATAGAATTTCAAGCCTCACTTTCCTCTTCARCTTGTTGTTCCCAAATGTATAAACTCTGCAAAAACGAATAAAAATGCATTAGGGCTCTATCTGTTTTCAGAGAGTTCCTCCAAAGCATTTCTCCTTAAGTTTCCACCAGAAATGAGAGTTATTCTACAAGTTAAGCTAGAAAGAATAATCATCTATTATCAGAGGCCATCAAGGATAGCTGTAAGAAGAATTTAAGGAACATTCTTTTTCCATACTTACTTTATGCACTRAATAATGTAGTAAACGGTTGGACTCGTAACAGAGGGTATCCTTTGCACAGTAATTCCTGAAATATGAAACCTTCCCACYTCCCCCAAAGAATTTCTGTTCCTACAGCCTACCTCACTTGAGTTTTAGGTGCCTACATCCATCATTTTCATCCTCAGGACTCCCACTCAGCAGCTGCCTATTTTGGCAGCCTTTGTCCATCCGTTACCATCCCAGGTTTTTACATTAAGGATCTGTACAGGCCCAAAATTGCACTTCAGAGACTGCTCAGAAGCTGCATTGGCTTAACAGAGTGAAGCACCTTGCAAGGCAGGTTTGCCTAAAGGGCAGGTGGTAGTGAACACCTGCCTGCTAACAAAAAGTTAGAGCTGGCAAAAAAGTCAATGTGCCAGCAAGAAACATTTATTATTCATTGGCAGTAATTGTTTTCTATTTTTAAAAAATTCAGAATTTATTTAATTTTTCCTCTTATTTTATTGGGTCATTAGAAAGTTAATAGGACAGGTCAGCAAAGGCAATTCTGCTTATGCTGAAAGGGAGGGCAAAATGCAGAGCTGTCCATGGAAGTCTTCAAAGTACAAGGTGGCAGGCTACTGCTTTGAGCACTCACCTGAGGGAGAACAGGATGCTTCTTTCACCAAGGGTTGTTTCTATTTCCTACTTACAACGGTAAGATGAAATACAGAAAGGATCTTGAATGGCAAGGCTGGAACACATTTTTTTTTTCTCTCTGAAAAGAAAATCTCTAGAAGAGATCTCTAATCTCTAGCCAGCAGAGTTATTTGTTTGTGTTTTCAGTTGGTCCCTTTCTTCTTCATGCTCTGCTTCCTGCTCACAGCTTCCCAATTCTTGAATCATTTTCTGCATAGTGACATGGCTTCAACAAGAGCACCCCCTTCCTAATACCTTGCAGGAGCTTTTAGTCCCAGGGGGTGATTGTGTGGGAGGCAAAAGATACGGGTTTTATTAAATTGAAAGGCAGTGGTGCTTGAAGTAAGGTAAACAGTCCCTATCTGTCATTTCTAGTCCGTTATCCAAGAGAGAGGGGCATCATCTTCTCTGGCACATATTTTAAAGGAAACTGAGGACAGTGAGTGAAGAGTTGCAGATGTGGAGAGCAGTTCATGGAGGTGGAGAGTGGAAGGTGCCCTCGTTACAGCCAGTCCTGAGGACCATGAGAGCAGAACTCACAGGGGAAAAGCACTAACTGTTTTGTGGTGCAAGAGAGAGGGTTTTGGCCCTGAAGTTAAAAAAAAAAAAAAAAAAAAAAAAGCACCTTTGCCCAGCTCTTTCAATATTCTCAGAGCTAACTGTAGCAGTTGTACTTACATATCAGATGGGGTTATAGTTGGAAAGACAAAGAAAAAGAAGAAGGTAAGGCAATTGCTGGACTACCACTTCAATATAGCCCTTTCAAGACCTTTCTACTATTCAGGTATAGGCCCCTTGCTATTCGAGATATGAGATGGAGTCTAACAGATTATTTGATTTGCATTCAGTTATGAAACATTTGTCTGTGCCTGGAGTCAGTGATGACAAGCCCTAAAAATACTGCCGTTCAGTTTGCATGTACATCTAGCACTAGAAGTATTTTCCAGCTTTCAGTCTCATATCCGCTGGTCTTTCTACTCTGTGCCCTAAAGTTCACATCATATTACTATGATCTATAGTTAAGAAGCATAAAATCTGCATTTTCTKTGTAGAAGTAAAGTTACAGTTATCATAGTTTGGATACCAATTTGAAGCAAGAGGCCAGTGCTTACTGAAGGGGGTCCACGTGAGCGAATCTATAAACCTGCCTTGCTCATTAAAGGACTGGAGTGTTTGTTTCTTAATACGGTGGATCTTTATATATGCAAGTCCTGGTCMTTTGTAAATGGCTTTGCAATATAACAGAAGATGATACATATAAATGTAAGATCATTACGCATCTTAATTGTCATTCATTATCTAAACCTCCTTATTCTCCAAATGTGATAGAAAGTTCACCTAAGAGTATTTTAGTATTAAACATAAAAATGTGCTAGATTTGTATTAACAATTCTTTGGTTTGAAGTGGTGCATTCATCTATTACTAGATTTATTTTCCTTTTTCTTGAGGTTGCTGTTTTAATACTGAACTAATTAGGATTTTTCATTGTCTTTGTGGGTAAATAGGAGATGGGGGAGTTTTGAGTCATGAATCATTGGTGTTACTTTGTAGGTGTTTTCATTGATATTGTTTGCAGTCCTGTAGAAGTGTGCAGCAGAAAGCAAAGAGTGGGCTAGGTGTTGGAGGGAGTTGTATGGGTGCAGACAGAACATTGCACRTGAAGGACTATCACCAGGTCATAGGACCTCCCTTCTTAAGACACCACCTCTTCGCATGTGATAGACACCCAGAGGTATCAATAAAAGTGTTTAGGCAGATCTCCCCTTTTAGAAATAAAAGGAAGGGTATTTGGAAAATGTTTAGTAGGAAGCTAGAACCTTCTTCTTCCTATCATATGTACTTTGCTCATCTGGTTGTGTTGCAAGAGCAACATTAGATGAGGCTTTTGGTAAGAAAAGCRGAAGAATATAATGTTGAATTTCACTTGGGAGGAGATTGCCTTCTGTTGTCAAAAACTATGATAAAATTATTATTTTCCCTTTGTTATTTAAGATTACTGACTGGTAGAATTTACTTCATACATAATATTTATCATGCAGGATGACTGTTAATTTAGTACGATTATCATGAGAATAGACAGGAATTTTTGGGGGGCATTGCTTTCAATAGTAATTAGAGGGAAATAAGTCCTGAAAAAGAAGTGCTGGAAAAGAGGGTTTTTTTGATCCTTGGGCCAAATTCTCTAATACCTAATCAATCTGTGGAAAGAACATCTCTGTCCATGTTATAAATCCTTAAAATAAGTTTTGATGGGAAGTCTGGAGAAGTTTCCCTGTAGAGTCCCCTGAGCCAGGTGCTGAGGAGCATCGTTACTGCCTCTGGGAGGCGGGTGCCCTCTCCAGCCAGCCACAGTCTGCTTGATGCCAAGGGTGGCCTTTTGCTTCAGAGCAGGAAGTAGATCAACAAAGTAAGGATGTTTTTATTAAAAAAAWTAATGATTTCTAGTCAGGTCTAAATCCGTAGATTTTTTTTTCCTGTTCTTATATATTGCAGTGATCTTCGGTGAGCCACAAAAGAAGGCTGTGCAAATTCAGTTCATTTTTCCTTTTCCAGGAGTCTTAACTTATCCCACTACRAATTTGTTTATTAAAGTGAATGTAGGACTAGTCATGAAACTTATCCTAGTAGTGACAAGACATGCATGAGACAGGAGAYATATGCAAGTTTGGAGTAAATGGTGTCTCAGCCAGGGCAGTGGAAAGGCACCTGTAGTATGGAGGGAGATCATTGCTGTCCCATTTACCCAGAAAAGCAGACCTACGTCTTTCGTCTGCCCACTTCCTCCTTCGGACAGGCATGAATGCTCCTACCCAGATAACCTGTTTCTTCCAAAGAAGATGTCTTCGGGCAGGACCTGTTATAAGCACCCATGGTTCTCACGCTTTGGGTGGGCTTGGATAATGTAAAAGTGTGTGCGCTTATAGGAGAAATAGGAAACTGCGTGTGTTTCACCTTGTTCATTCGTGTCAGAGCAATCCTGACACCGAACCAGCAGCTAGATGTGCACCGGGAGCTGAGAGGTCACCTGGACGAGCCCTAGCTTCGTTGGGCGCCTGATGCCCACTGGGGGAGCAGGTTTGGGGCACTTTTGAAGCACATCTTGCAGTTTAGTTTCATCCAAAGGGGAACTTGCTCCTGAGCTCTGAGAGCTTGCTGCCAGGCATCAGACATGCACTCTTATCTGCACTAAAATGCTAAAACAGTTTAACCCATAAAGATGAATTTCTAGGTTTAGCACTTATGCCAAGCAGGGAATCTAGGTCTTCCCCACTGAGATACTGGCTAGAGTCAGTGCTTTTTACAAAAGCTGGATTGAATAATGGACCCTATTTTTCATAGAACTGCTACTAAAAGATTGTTGAAAAGTAGTTCGAAGTTGCAATGTAAGATGTACAAGCAAATACATGGCACATTTATAAAAAAAAGGCTCAAGACTGGCTGTTTTAGAGGTTCTCATTGTGTGGCACTTAGTACTGTCTCCTGTTAATTCAGGAAGCTCAAGGCCAATATTAATATCTGTGGAGTATTTGCTGCCTTACCAGATATCCCTTTGCAGTAATACAAGTCTGTAGGGAACCAGCTGTCTGGCTGGTTACTCTGCAGCAGCAGCATGAATATCTGGCTCCTTCCTGTGGTGCTTTATTGCTATTGCACAAAATTTAAGAGTATCTGCAATAAGCCCAATAGACATAGCAATATAGTTAAAGTCTAAAGCAAATCAGTGTCATTCTCTGGATGAACAGGTAATTTCATTCTATGAAGAGTAGTTGTTTTTTTATAATTGGGCAATGTTCACATCACTTAGCAAAGCCACACAGACACACACACACAGAGTTCTTTGCTGTTACTTTTCATCTGGCACAGATACATGAAAAGTCTTGCCCTTGATGCTATTGRTAAAGGCTGGCCTCAAGCACATGTTAAATTAATTCTGAGTTGGGATTTGGTAAGACATGAGAAAAGAGAAAACAGTAAGTCAGTACAAATGTTATTTGGATGATCAGATCACAAGCTGCACGTGAAACTTGGAAATATAAAAGGGCCCCAGAAAAGTTGGATAAGTCATCTAAAGATTGCCAGTGATTGTTGAACAACATATTGTTTCCATTCAATTTCTTAGCTGGCATTAGTGAACTTTTATTTAATTCRATTGTATTTTTATCTGAAAATTACTGAATAGTGTTGATAGATACATGCTGCTATTTACAAAATAGAATTGTGCTGTGGGGATTCTGACATCTCATTTAATTTGTATGTATCACTTGAGATGGTTTCTATTCCTTGACTTGTAATTGTTCTCATTTGCWCAGTGGGATTCAGAAATGGGGTTTGTGGAATGTCATTTAATACTCATTTCATTTTGTTAAATGAAATGCATTGGCTTCCATCTTGCCTATAAATTAAATCATTCTAGTTTCATTGTCTGGCCATATATTTTTAGTTGTGTAAATATTTTTCCTTGCCATGTCATTTGCTTTATGTTACAAAGTGCTTTTTTTCCACCCCTTCATCTTGTAGCAAACAGGAGTTGGAAAGTGTGTTTTCTGTGGTAAATTAAATCCTCACATAAGCTGTGTATTCTGCCTTTTACAGCAGTCTGAAGGTGTATCCTTGTTTACTAAGCTAATGCTTTTCCATGTTGCAAGGATGACTGAGATTAATAAAAAGTATCTGAGGGTAATAATCTTCGGTAAGAAAATATTTAGAAGGTCAGGACCCACATCCTGGTTAAGTTTTCCTCGGTAAAGGAACAGTGGGAAGGATAAAAGCATCTCTTAGCAGTCTGTTTTCCTCGCCCTGCTGGGGTGCTAGTCCACATGTTGCYCAGCTTCTCTTTCGAAGCTCCAGGAGCTTCAGGGACTCTCCAGCATGGGTTTTCCTACCCAAAATTCATTAGCCCAGAACAGTGACRTCGACACGCAGTTGTGATCGTGCCTTCTCCCTTGGCCCGTGCCCCTCACTGGGGACTCTGGGACTGCTCAGTCGGCCCACTTGGGTATTCAACATGCAGTTTAGGCCATGTGCTGGAAAGTAGCCCAGGAAATAGATATACAGACTTYACAGCCCAATTTGTAGTGTACTGGAGAACCGTAGAAAAAAAGCCATCAACCTCTTCTCATACATGCATGATTTGAATGAGTGTCTACAGGAGAAAAGCTTGAAGTACCATCTATAGATCAGATTGTCTCTAAGGGCAGTATTTTATGCTGGATAAATATTTTACACTATTAAGTAACATAACCCTTTTATTAAGTATATGTACACACACACACACATATATATATACACATAAACATACACATACATACATGCATATATATATATATATATACACACATATATATACACACATATAAAACCAGTGCCATGTTTCCACTTTGACTGACTGTTAAAATTCTTGTGTTCCAGCTTTTTAATAGTTTTGCTTTCATTTATTTGTAAATTYGTGAATTATTTTAAAAGAAAAGCTTATTCCTTCATTTCTGCAACTCCTGTTTGCAACCAGATAAGGCAGGACTCCGAGGTCTTGCTGCTGTCAAGTGATTCCTTTCTGAAGGTGGAATTCTTCAAAGCCCCTGCTGCCCCAGAGATACCAGGGTGGCATCATGCGCAGAAGAGAGTACAAGTATGAGCACTAAGAGYTGGTGTTTCAATTCTTTTGTGCTAACTATTAATGAGGATACATATGTCTTCTAGAGAGCATTTTAAAGGACAGMCGATGAGAAGTGGATACTCTCTGTTGATTCTCAGATATCTAGGAAAGAAACTTTGTCAAATAGTGGACTGATTTCTGTGAACCAGCCTCCTAAATGCCATGGAAATTTTGTCACTAGGCCTTGGCATAACTCGTTTGGCTGCAACTGTTGTTTTCCCTAAGCAGCAGCATTGGCATGTCACTGAGTGACAGTGGAGTACACTAAGCATGGAAAGCTGTCTTCTCAGCAGCAACAGCTAGGAGACCATTTTCAGATCTGAAACTGTATATTCCATATCAAAAAAAAAAAAAAAAAAAAAAAGATGAATCCTGATTCTTGGAATATGCATTTTCCCACCATGCCTATTTAAAAAGTTGCCTGATAAATAAGTTTACAGAAGAAATGAACACAGCTCAGAATATCTGGGTTGTATTCCCAGCTCTGTTTTCTTTTGAGTGAGCCACACAAAAAAACAGAACAAAAAAATCAACCAAGAAACCCTTTATACTTCAATTTTGCCACATCTTACAGAAAATCTAAGGATACTTACATAATAAGGGTGATTTCATTTGTGTCTGGAAAGCATGTTGAGCTAATTTCATGGAGGATGCTAACGAAGTGTCATGCATTATTACTGCATTTTGGCTGACTATACTTGTGAAATCCATTTGACATTTCTCATTTGACATTGATTGCTGGTGGTAACATTTCTGTATTAGTTTCAAAGAGGATGCATTACAGTACTGCCTGATGCATAATTAAATGATTTATGATTAAAGCAGCTTGTAAGAAAGGCAGTAACCTGTGAGATCCTCCCTTTTTTCGCTTTGTGAAACAGATGTTTTGTGAAGCACGTCCTTTCATTACTGATCCTGCCAAGTAGCTCCTCCGTGTTCCTCATTGCAAAAGGTGAAGTATCGAGGTGAAGTCCATAACTGTGTGTGGTATCGAGATTGATTTCCTCTCCTCTCTAGAAGGTCAGTGTCACAAGTGGCTAAGGAATGCTAGGAGAAGCCGTTGTTAACAGGAGCGGGCTGTGCCCAAGCTCACGTTGCCCCGTCGAATTCTGCTTCACATTGCAACTGGTTAAGTCATCGCAGACGTTGGGACGCAGCTCGGACCACACGTGTACAGAATCACTCCTAGGCCGTTATCACGTTGTTGAGACTAGTCCTCTGTGTCACAGATAACAGAGGCTCTCGTGTATGTCGTTAGCTGTTGGAGCCTAATGCTGGAGCTGAGTGCWGCCCCGTAAGACGTGTCTGCAAAGAGCGGTGGTAGGAGAGGAAGCTTGGAGAGGAAATGAGTAAGTCAGCAGCCCATTCCAGCGGGTAGCTATAAGGCCGGGTTACTGGGGTGAGCAACAGCTCGGGGAGGAAGTGTCGCAACGGCTGACTTTCATGTGTGTGTTCTGCTCTGAAACAGCACTCACAGTAGAAAAARAAATCCAAGATAAGAATATTTTGGGAAAGCATAACTGGACAATTAGTGCAAGGCAAAATGGTTTATTGTTATTCAGAAAAGAAGGGGAGCATGCGCAGCTCCTCCACAAAGGTGCTCAGCACCCAACAGAGTGGGAGCACCAAGCAGGCTGCGGTGTGAAGTTACTGATCTTTATCTTCTGCTTCTGCAMGACTTTCCCATGCTTTGCAAACCAAATGCTCTCAGTGAACATGTACAGTGTGAAGGCTATCTCTGTGCGTCTGTCCTGAGTAATTCAAGATGAAATTTAAAAGGATTCTTAGTTACATTGGTATTTATAAACTGTGAAGGTTCTCTGTTTCACGTGATACTTGCATTGGAGAATTTCACTTAAAAAGAACCTAGTAGCGTGTGCGCATTCTTATAATTTCATGTCTGAGTCTGCATGCTTCTCAGCTTTTGCAACTGACTTGTGAGCAGTTGGATCCTTGCWATAATGAGATGACTGAGGAGGGCATTCGAATGGGGAAGGGGGAAAAGGAAGCAAGCGGTGATCCCTACGGAAAGAGAGGAAATTAAATTGTACATTCCACTGCCAACTGGATATCGGCTTGCTCTATTGTCTGTATCAACARCTCTTCACCTTTTGATTTTGAAAACACTTTTGAAGGAAAAAAATTCCTCTGGGACCATTGTCTCATTCAGATAATTTTGTCCACCATTGCGTGACTATCAAAATACAGGTCATCAAGTAAAGTTTCCGGCCACAATGACAAAGTGAATTGTTGACCTTTGTTTACACAGCATCCATATCTCTGACAATTAATTTTCAGCGCTGATGTTTACATTCTTTGTAATTATCAGTTTTAAATTCATGAAAAAAAGAAAATTAGGAAGGAGGGTGGTGGGTGAAGCCATTCCTCGAGTATTAGATTCTTGCAAAGATACTTGCAAAACAGCTGCTAGAATGAAATTTCAGTGGCAGCTTACTGAGAGGATAGTTTGAATTGTAGTCAAAATTAGGATTGGTACACCAGATTATGTGTGGGTATGACACATGAAAACGGAAATGCTTGGTAAAGTATTTTTGTTCGTAATATGAAACTAACCCAAAATAAGATTAGGAGGTGTTAAATTCTGTGTGCCACAGTGGGTCAGTTTCATAGGAGGGCAGAAAATAGTCCAGCCTCTAGAAGTAGCCCAGAGAATATTTCTGAGACATTATTTTAGAGGAATGACTGAAGTTGAAATACTAGTAGCAGCAGATTCATGGTGCTGTGGGTGTGGTATGCATCTTTTATCATCATGAATTCATATTGTTCTAAAAATATGTAAATACAATCTTYGAAAACTTCACATTAGCATTCCTTATATATCTGTATCTATATTGGTTTTTTGCGAGCTGCAGCTAGGTTTAAAAAGTATTGCTATGAAGCTTTCATGCCTTCACCTGGAATCCTGAAAAAAGAATTTCAGTCAGTGAAAACAGAGGTGACTGAAGCAAACTTCTGGGTGCAACAGGGAAACTGAGGGCCCCGTCTAAGCGTAGCGCCCTTTGGATGTGGGAGAGCTGCGTCCACTTCCACAATTTCACGTTACTGAATTACTTAATTTCTAACGCTGTCAAGAAAACTGGCAAACCRGGCGCTGATTTAGCTGCAGGAGTGTGAGACGAAGTAGGATAAATCAAACAAGGTACAGTTGCCTTAGMAAAGAGGAAGAAAACTTTGGCCAAAGATCCCCAGTTAGCTTCCGCAGGGCCCCAGCACCTGAGCGTGGCTGAGCAGGGATGCTTCTGCGGGGTGGGAAGCGCACGTTGTCTTCTGGGGCGCACGCTGGGCTGGGGTGCAGCCGGCCTCTCCCCCTGCCTCCGCCACAGGTTTCCTTGGCGAGCTGAGCAAGCGGGTCATCGCTCCGGCCTCCGTTTTTCTGTTCACCGAAGGGGATAGTGACCCCTTCCTCCCAAGGGTCTGAAGGCTAAATAAAAGGATGTTTGGAAAGYGAGCTCACTCCGGTTTTACGGACGAGCTGCAGTTTCGGCATTTCCAGCCTGAGCAGAGGAAGGACCCGCGATGGTGGGTCTACCTCCTGGCAATGGTGTCGCACGCACGTGGCGATCCCCACGAGCAGCGCGCGGCGAGGGCGGCCCGGTCCTTCCCTCGTGGTGCGGGGAGGGAGGCCGCGGGCAGGGCACGTACGGGGAAAGCTCGGGGCAGCTCCTTCGGGGGCGCACGGTTGCTCCGCGAAGGCGTCGTTTCCTCCGCGTCTCGCTTGAAGTGAACCTGGTGCCTTCCGTACGCACCATACGTGCTACTGAATGCTCTCTTTGTGTATGTATATATACATATATATGTATATATGCACACACACATATATATGTGTGCGTGTGCCTGCACAAGTTGCCTTCTGAGCGGCTCTCCACCGCGCGCTCCCTCCCTCGCCACCCCCCTCTTGGGGTGGACGCACTTGAGCGGCACTTTTTAACCTTTTGCTGRTAAGTGCCATTTTTGCGCCGCCGGTCGCCGCAGTGCTTGGTGCAGCTCAGCCTTCCCCTCCACTCCCCCCYCACCACCACCACCCCTCACCTCCCCTTTGCACGGAGGCGCAGCGCGCGGCCCGCGCAGGGGCCGCAGCGAGCGCGGCGCTTTCCGGCCGCTCCGGCCCGCGGCGGCACCGCGCCGGCCGCGGAGCGGATGAGCTGCCCCTGCGCGGCGGGGAGTCGGCGGGATGGTCGCAGAAAGCGCGGCAGGAGCCGCGGTCACGCGCGGGCCCGCGGCTCGGCCGGGGCCGGCTCTTGGCGGGCCTCGGCGGCGCGGAGCCCGCGCTGGGGCGCGCCGCTAGGTAGAGCCGCGGTGGGAGGTGGAACTGTGGTAGACGTGACTGATTTATGGCAGGAGTTTCCTTTACAGTCATAAGGGGAATTTTGCTTGGTCACAGCAAGTTTGAACCCTCATGAAACAGACTGAATCATTTGAAGTTAAAATAAAACAGAAAATGGCAAGGGGAGGGGGGAAGGACATGGCTGTTAAAAAAAAAAAAAAGTTAAAATTGTTTCCTTTGGTGCTGACTTCTTAAATTGGAATGTGATCCAGAATAGTTCTCGTGTGTAAGCCAACATTTGTTTTAAGAATTTTTATTGTCTTCTTTCTCTCTTCCCTCTCTCCCCCTTGCCCTCCCCCTCCGCTCGGCAGATTTACACTGACTGGGCTAACCACTACCTAGCAAAATCTGGCCACAAGCGGCTGATCAAGGATTTGCAACAGGACATCGCAGACGGAGTTCTGCTAGCAGAAATCATCCAGATCATCGGTAAGACCAGTGCTTAGGGAAGCAGTGCGAGCTGCCTCCTTGCATGGGGGAATATGTAATTCAAGTTGAATGCATTTAACAATAAGATGAACCCTGAATAATACAATTTGACTGGGGCCATATGTCTCTGATATTTGTGTGGTTCATCCTTGTCTTAATTAAAAAATATGTTTATGCAAGCATGTTTGGAAGTGGCTGTTTAACCATACTTTAAATGGCCAGAACTGTATCTTACACACTTTGAATTGTCAGAAACGAATGCTCCATTAAACCATATGTCTCCCATGTGTGCATTTTGTTAGTTGGAGTGGCTCATACTTTCTGGGATGCCTTGAAACTGTATCCTGACCCTGCAAAGACAATTGTGGAAGATTTCATGTCAGCAGTTATTTTGCAGGGGCTGAAGAATTAGCAGCGACCTCCTTCGCACTTCCCCCTTTGCAAGATTTGGCATGTGGAAGCAACTGCTGCTAACAAGAGTGTTGTTACTGTGCGACTGGGCTGTGCTTAGAAAGGAGCTCTGTGTCAACACAACCCCCTGCACTTTATTGCTTCATCTTTTCTGTTCTTTTTCTTTCTTTCTGGGGAAGATTGGAGGGGGGGGATAGGGAGGGCAGTTTTACCTCGTTGTTTGCTCCTGCTTTCTCACCTCACTCTTCTCCTTTAGCAAATGAAAAGGTTGAAGATATCAATGGCTGCCCCCGGAGCCAGTCTCAAATGGTAAGACTGATATATATTTTTAATCTGTGTTGGCACCTCTACACTTTCCTAAAATGCTTTTTAATAATGTTTTATCTAAACTCTGAATACCTTATCCCAGGTTTACCATAGACTTGTAACTCTCATATAGTTTCTCAGTACTTTTTTCCTCCCACATATGCTTAGTGTTTGTTTTTGTGCTAACTTTAGAGTCTTGGGGTAACCAGCAGCAAAACTTCGTGCGTGCTAATTAACCCACAGCTGCTTTAGCAGACCTGTTCTTCTCCTGATTATCCAGATAATTTCATTTAACTTCATTTTTAAGGACAGTAAATCCAAGATAAAAATTTTAAGTGGAGTCTTTGTGTCTGGAGAACAGACTTGATGAACAGAACTTGCCAAATTTTCTGGATGTAAATAGCCTTTTGGATTGTCCACTGTAAAGTCCAGTTAGATGCAGTGGCTCCAAAAGTTTCAGAAGTAGCATTTTAGGCATATAGCTATCTGAGCAATAGCTGCCCTCTCTGAGCTATAGCTGCCAGCTACTTAGATATTTTAATACTCTCAGGCAAGTAGCGTTATGTGACTGTGATTCATATGCATGCTTATTAATCTTCTACTGTCTTTATGGTTAGTAAGCTACATTAATAAGACAGAACCTCATTAGAAGGCTGTATACTTGAAACTGGCAAGTATAAATCTGAGCCTCAGTAACATCACCATGCATTTATTGAATCATTTTCTGTTATGGTTGTGCTCACTGTGAGGACTTTGCCTGTCTGAGCACATCCAAGTAGTACGTGAATAAGGTGCACAGTTTTGTCACTGGCCAAGTTTTTGGAGTACAGTGATTTGGATGAGCTGCATAACAGTAAATAGATGAAGCTGGGCTTGAAGATGGAGCTTAGAAAAAAATTTGCATTTATACCGTGTATTTTTTAAAGAGGGAAGGCAGCTTTTTTCTTCAAAGCTGTGAAAAGTGAAAGGAAAGATACTGAGTACCAATTAAATGAAAAAATAGTTTTTTCTGTTCTTTTAAGAAAAAATGAGGTTTAGAATAAGTTTCTTTTCTGGCTCTTGGGCTCAGTACATGGTAAGACTGTGTGTGACTTCTTTAATAATAGTTATTATTTTAATTACTCATATTACAGCAACACCTAGTGGCTCCAGCTGAGAACTTTGGGAGTAATATTTCGCACACGCAGATCAAGAGATCAAGAAATAATCATTGACTTAGCAACCTGCTATTCCAGATAGACAAGTTAAGCAAGAAGAGGCAAAAGCACAGAAAAGTGATAGTTTCCCAAGGTTATGTAACTGCTTAGCGATCGTCTAGGATTGCTTAGGGACCAGCCACTCTTTGATGTCTTTCTAACTTAATTTCCATGAGAAAGGACTCGGCAGCAGACAGGATTATTCATTCTGGCTGTTTTGTGCTTCTCCAAAACAACAAAATTTGGGTATGCTTCCTGTCGATGGGTAAATCTTCATGTGGCATAGGGATTCTGGATTTCCTCTCTTCTCTCCACTGCAGTTATGGGGCAGCCTGGGCAACGCACTGCTGTGCTGCAGCAGGACCCATGCCAATCTCTTTGTGTCCTTCTACTCCTCTTCCTCCTGCAAACACTTCTCTTAGCTCAGCCAGACCYGAGAAGATGTCTGAGATGCTCCAGTTCTCGGACGTGGACGTGGTGCCTTGAACTTTCCCATAYATCGGCAAACATTGGTGTTTGGACAGTGCAAAGGAGTGAGGCTTAGCCACTTTACCTTGATGGAAACAAAATACACTTTTTCATCATTCTTTGATTCAGTCTCTTTACTGTATTGTTTTATCTCTAAGTCTGATCAGATTATTTCCCTCCCTTTTGACATACCAATTTTATMCTGATTTTTTCGACTGAGCTAGGAAATCTAAAATGTACTGAATTCAGTTGTTCAACCTTGCCAGGTTTCCTTTTAAATCATCCCAGAGACCCCAGGTATGACTCTGCTTTCCGTTTGTCTCCTTTGRCTTGTGCACTCGTGTGGCCAAGGTGAAAGTACCATCCTACCACATTTTCAGCTAGTCTCCTTGAGCAATGCTTGGTTTTGTTAGACCACTTGGTAGACCAGTTCTCTCTTTCTGCCTGTAGCAGTGGACTCCTGGGTATTTGTAATATGCCAAAAAAGATGTAACAGTGGTTGAAGCTGTTTTACTTTTCTAGAAAATATAAAATAATAACAGATTTAAGGTATTTGACAGGTTTTTGTCGTAACAAAATTGGTTATTATTGTAATAATAACCAATGTGTTGGTGTTTTGGTGATCCTTACTCTCATCACTTGTAATTAAGGAGAAGAGKTTTTTGTATGCACCTGCTATTTGATACTGTATACCTGGGCCAATATGCGACAATATGCCTCATCATCAGCCATCTCATCAGCAATAATCATCGTATTTCTACACTATACATATTAATACATCTAGATTTCTTTTTTGACTGATAGCTAACATCCTATGTAGGAGTCTCTTTAATACAACCAAAATAACTGGAGAATTAATGAGAATAGCCCTAGAAAGATCTTCAAAATACAATCCACCCCATTTTTTGCCTCATTCTGTTATCAGCACTAGGAATTCCTGACCCAAAAACAGAGTTCATCCTGTCAGTCTGCTCTTTTGGATCCAGCAAGTATTTAGTATTTTGCGGTTCAGATCTTCCCTTAACAATTCTAGCAATGGCAGACAAAGTAAAGTTGCTTACTTGAAATCTTTTAAAATCAAGGGGAGATTAAAGCATTTCCCATTCTTCTCATAGACAAGCCTTCTGCTTTGAAACATTTTCSATGTCAGACAAAAGATGCAGTTTGTTAAATCCAAAGCCTTTTTTCTCTCTTCCTTTAACATAAATTAGTTTCTGTGTAACAAAAAACCACATCCTGAGTAACTAACTATCTGTGTTCCAACCTTTTAACATCATTTTGCGTTTATAATCCAAGATTCAGGGTAGAAATGATATGCCATGATTAATTCAGTGCCTTCATTTTAACCTTTTTATTTTATAAACCTCAAGAATTCCCACCGCTGTTTTCTTTCACATATGTTTTGGTGATCCTTACTCTCATAACTTGTAATTAAGGAGAAGAGTTTTTTGTATACACCTGCTATTTGATACTTTCCCCAGAAAGTGGTATCAGAGAATTCTTGATAGCTTGAGAGAAGTTAGAGAACACTGACATAYGTTGTTTGCTGCTGGGAATACTTGATATCCTCTGTAGGTGATATCAATTCATAGTTAATCACTACCAGTATTTCCAAGTTCTGTTCCATACACCATTTGGTTTTCTTCTGGTCATTGGCTTCATCATATTCAAGTGATTTTTAAGGCATCTCAATTCAGCCATTATTGTAATTCCTAAAACATTTTATTTTAAAAATGCTTTAAATGCTTCTCTCTCAGTTTTCTTTTAGGTAGGTCTCTTGCAATGATGTCTTGCACTTCATGGTCATATTGGCAACGATACAGAAGAAACTTGTAGACAAGTTGAACTGGTTCCACAGGTCTTAGTTCATAAAAATTAAAACCTATAAACCCCGGCAGCATCCAGTTTCTGCATTGTTAGCTTTACCAGGATCCTCCTGGCTGTCATTACACTTGTTCGTATGATTTCGCACATAGAATTTGAGAACCTGAGATTTACTGGGGAATAAATTATTTCGTATTCAAATTTCAGAAACTTTAGCTAAATGAAACTTTCAAGAGAATAGGAGAGATTTACTTATCTCCTGGGTAAATCTACTGTGGTAAAAAGATTTTGGCATTTCCTATGATTAGTTTTAGTAAAGATAACAAGGATTTAAAGCTTCATGTATTACAATATACATTGTCTGTCTACAATATCTTACAGAATCTTTTCCTTGCATCACTCTTCTTCTTTTCCTCACAGATATCCCTTTCAAGTAGAAATAAGGCATTTAAGCTTTCTTTTCATCATCTCTTTCAAGCTCTTCAGTGGGAAAAATACCGCATTCATTTCTATCTTTTCCTTGTATCAATTATTCCGTAATTCTATCAATTAAGGAAGTTTAGAATTGTTTTTATTTTAAAAGATAATATTTTCTCAAGGATTTACCTTTTGATACAACTAGAAGTTAATGCTCTTCTGCTTACATAGAAGTTGTTCTGCTGTAAGTCTTGTCATCACTAGAAAAAGCAGGTCATAAACTGGGTAGATAATATGTTAGAAAGCTTTTCTATAGTGGTCCAAGGAAAAAGAATTTAGAATCTTTTTCTTTATTTCTGAACATACTGAAAAAGTACTGGAAGACCTCCTATGTTTTGTCTCTTGATAGATCATACCGAACATTTAGTAAGAGTACAAAGGATCAAATTTAATGCATCCTAGGGATACCAGAGAAAATGCAAGAGAATCCCTTAAGTCTTGGACTGAAAATCTTTTTATGGAGACATTTGCAGAATTGTCACTTGAGAATTTTACAGAACTAATGTTTCTATCCTCTCCTCATTCAGCCTATGGTGCCTTCAGCTGCATAAATAATTAAATAAAGAGGGGGGAAGAAAGAGTGTATTGTTTTTGTATTGATGTTTCTTTAAGAAATTGATGCTGCATTATTAGCTGTTTTTTCTTCCTTAGGGCTGGCTCTTGCTGCTTCTCATGAGACTTGTCTATACCAGTGCACAAAAGCATCCTTGTATGTAGTTGGTGGTAGGGTTCCTTTTGTATTTAATAAAGAGCTGGAGGGACCATTCTTATTAAAAGCTCCTAATGTATTTGGTAAAGACTATTTTTCATTCTGTCAGTCGTCTTTGGCACAATTTTCTACCAGTTTATATAGCTATGCTTCAAAGGTAATTTTTATAGTTTAGGGTACAGGCATGCTGCAGTCCAACAGAGGGAGCTGAATTCAATAAAAATACAGGTCTTGCTTACCACATCCTGGAAGTCAGTGACTTGAAAAAGGTGTTAGAGTTGTAGCTCATTGCCAGATGACTATGAGCTCTCGGTAAAAAGCTGCAGTTAGCAAAGCTGACACCATCTTTGAGAGGGTAAGTAGGAATGTATCTGATAAAATTATAAAGTTAATACGACTATATACAGCACTAATGAGACCATTTCTACGACACTGTACTTCATTTTGTTAATAAAACCATTAAAAAGACATTAATAAATTAGAAATGTTTCAGAAAAGCGCTATAAGTRTGCCAGGCTTTTTGATTTATTTGACAAGACTGAAGAAAAATTGTGTAGCTTACCAAAAAGAAAGTGAAGTAAGTGAATCATTTCCTGCTTAAGCAGAGAACATTTTTGTGATGCAGAGAACAATCTAGTTCAAGAAGTGTTGTACTGTGTGAAGTCTGAAGCTAAAATAAGGCAAGGAGACCATATCTATACTGGTAGACATTGCCTCATAACGTATTGGGTAGACGTGCTTCTTAGTGTTTTCCTACAGTCCCACAAAAAAGCCCTTTGTGGCTTGTTTTCTGCTTATATGCCATATATATGCTCTTGCACCGCATCCTTCAGTATCCGGGAATGTCAGTATGCAAGGAAGAGAATATTTGCATTAGCATGCTGTCTGTAAAAAAAAATATTTGTAAAGAACAGGATAATTTAGTATAAAACAAGTATGGTAAGTTCTAGCAAAGCCCATACCATTTTTTAATGAAAATATATGGGTTTTTTTAATATGAGGTTGGAAGCCTGAAAATATCATTCCTATTTTCATTTTCAAGTGGGCCTGCATGCRAGCTCTTTCTGTCTGCAGTACTGAACTGCATAAGAATCTTCTGGCTTTGCTAGTGCAAATGTAGCCTTAATTTTGATGGCCTTAAGAATGTTAATGTTAAGAGCATTAAAATTTGCTTTTAAAAGTGTTTTGAGGAGTTTTGACTAAGAATACAAAAGGTCTGATCTGTAAATATCCTAGTGAGATTACTTATAAAGATTCCAGGTATGTTTTCCATGCTTTGGAGCAGCTCTAAGTCAGTCCTTCAGGACAGGAGTGTTACACTTTGAAACAGTTAACACACCAGAAGTAGGCTATATGTAGGAATATGGTCTCTTAAAACAGCTGTCACTGAAAATTCAGTCTGTGTTTTGAAAACCAATCCTAGTTCCTTCTTTCTGCAGGCTAGTTTCTTCTCACAGTGACACCTGCGCAACCTCCTTGTGTTTAAATTCTTCCACCACTGMCTGTCACTCCATGGTTATCAGTAGTTTTTCACAGATTTCAGAACTGGCTGCTGTTAGAGTTTAGCAAAAATAAAAGAGAGTGGGGGAATATAGCTTCATCAACTGTGCGGGTTTGCTGTGCCAATAGAAATGGAACAGAAGATGCTCTTGTTGCTCTCTTTCCAAGCAGCATCATGGCAAACTTTGTTTTCAGAAGTGATTCAAGTGAATAATCTGAAGTGCATTGCTTGGAGAGTATATGCTTCCATGTAATTCTTTCTAAAAGAAGAAAAGTATTTCACTCTAAAAAGGAAAAGGACCATTGGGCTTGTAAAGTTTACRGTCAGTTTTTGAAGCAGGTTGAAATAGCTGCTGTGTAGGATGGAGCTACAGATAAGTGATCTATCGTAAGCTATTTTTTGGAGATCTCCATAAACACCATTAGCAACTCATAAAGAAAGGAAAGCAAGGAATAACTGGTCAGTGTTTGCGAGAAGAGAGGTTATGATTCGCATCTCCCAAGGATCTGTGCTGGTAACTGACTCATTCATTCTGTTCAGAAACAGTCTGGGAAGAGATGAATGGTAAAATCACAAAGTTTGCAAGTAGTTATTTGGGATAATGAAATCTAAAGCTGACAGTGAAGCTGGAGAAAGATCATTAAATTCTGAAWAAAAAGTGCATTGAACTCCTTTTACCCTTTACAAAGTAACAGGTATGTACCGAGTTTCTTTGATGATGAGCCAGTCTCTCTTGTTGGGAAGACGTAGTTTGCATGAGAGATGRGACAAGCCCTGAGACAACAGTTTTAGTCAGTACAAAAATGTTTAAAAATCTAAACAGAAGGCATAGCTTCTCACAGTATGAGCAGGGCAGAGTTAGACACTCATTTCCTTATCATCTGTAGTAGGCAAGAGGGGAGCTGGGRTTTGATTATGGAGTAGCCTTTTAAAGGTGGAAAATTGACATACATTTAGAAAAGGACAACAACCTCATAGCAAGATGTCTAGGAGAGYAGTTTCAGCAGAGGCAGAGAAAAAATGTTAGTAATTAAAATCTGAGATCCTGTGAGAATTTTTGCTGTATTTATAGATAGGAATGCTCACATCTTAGCTGTATTATGAAGAAAGAATCTGTAAGATACAGTTATAGCTTGTGTGTGGCTATCTTAGGGAGAGACGTCTTGAAGACTGTGCCCAGGAGTTAGATGAAGGACAGCACGGAAAGGATCGGAGGCAGATTAAGAGTTTTGCTTTCATTAACAACTAGTCAGAAAGAAGATTTGAATTTGAGTAAGAGTATTCAGATCTGGAGTAAAGAAAGAGATGAGATTCTCTTTCTAATGACCACATACTTGAATTTGTGATATTATGAATTTGCCCGTGTTGTGAATATTCATATTTAYTGTTATTTGTCAGAGAAATTTTCAATGTATCACAGCAAAAATAGCATCTAAAAGCCCTGCACATGGCRTATGTGCAACCATAAAAACACAGATACACATAATTCTTCTCCATTCTGGCAACTTCCTCATAACACAGATGAAAATCTGTATCTTTTTGTCTTTTGTCTTTTTGTGTATACTTAGCACTTCTGGTATCATCTTAAAATTCCCCTCTGCTCTGCAAGGCTTCTGAAATTTCATTTTAGGATTCCTCTCTTACAAAAYGGCTGTAAGACTGTATAATTTCATAGTTTTTTAAATTCTAATGGGATTCAGGAGATGAACTACTGAAAAYGTTGATCATCTCTGAGGACTATTCCGTCATATCCACATTTTAAGGTAAAAACAGCTCCAAAGGATTTTGAAAACCCTGGATGTGAGGATTCCCAGTCTTATTTCCACCTACAGTGAGAGTGACAGCCATAGCTCTAGGGYTATCTGTTGCCTAAATGCACAAGTTCTTTAGAACCTGGAAGCATATAGTAGCAAACTGCCCCAAAGATTCACACCAGGACTGATCATTCTCCCTGTATCTTTAGCAAAGACAAAGAAATCGACTGTAGATGAGAAGAGTGGCCACATGTGAGCTGRTTCCATGGCTAGACCCTCTGAAACTAGGAAGCATAACTGTTTTGGTCTCCATACCATGTGAACCTTCAGACTTCTTTTGCCTGGTAAAACTCACTGGAGCCATCAGACAGTCATGCCAGTGCTGGCTACAGTGTTTACAACATATATGCACCCGGTTAAACATATGAAGCCATGCAGCTTATCACTTCATCTTGATATATTTGGTGGACTTGACCATTTTCCTTTGGTTCCAGCTGCATCTRCAAGGACTCTTGGATTGACCCCAAGTCTGTCTTCACAGCACTTTATCTTCTTTCTTCTGTTTAGTGGAGAATGACCTGGAGTTTTCAGTTTCCTCTGTTTGTTTTCCATAATGTCTTTACCCTCCCCACTTTCATCTGCCAAATGATCTATAAAGGACTTGGCCACACTTGTGGTCAGCAGTCTTCTTTGTGTTACAGTGGGAATTTATCTCCTCATMAGGTAAAGCAAAAGCCCCTTTTCATATTAGAGACCTGCTACCTCTCAGAGCAAACTTAATTAAAGATGCCTTAATTAAAGATCCATACTTGGATTTCTGTTCCCAKTGATGAAGGCAAAGTCTGGACAAGGAAAAGGATCAAAGGGCTTCCGGATTGAAGCAAGCAAGATCGACACAACTCTGTTGTGAAGAGGTCTGAATAGAAGTTCTTCTGTGCAAGGAACAATACTCCTCAGCTTGTTACATTTCAGATTTCCTATTTTCTGGTGGTAGCATCAAGTAGGTCCATACAATTCTTGACTGGCGATGCTTTCTGAGATTCCTCATTAGATCATTTGCATTAACTTGTATCTTCATTGGATTCCCAGGGGAGTGTGCAAGACTCTCAAACCTCTCCGGCCATACTCCTATCACCCATAAGCATGCCTTGGCTGTCCTTCCAAAGATGTTTTCTTGGACAATTCTCTCATTTCTTAGATAGGTTCAGACTGTGAACCTTGCCTTTGAGGAGAGGTGTGATGCTGAAAGTAATGAGGAATGAGAATCAGGCCTTCCACCTATGTGTTGTTGTTGCCATCTAGAAATAATGGGGGCAGTGTCAGGAACAACYTCTGTATCAACAAATAAGGCAGTATGAGATCTTCTCCCAAGTGTAGGGAGGTGGCCTTCCATGTGCAGRGAATGGACTGTTAAATGAGTGCACTGAACATCAGGTTATGCCTGGCTGGTTTTAATTTGCTCAGGGCTTTGACCATTCTGGAGTCTGAAGTAAGCCATTTCACACTCATGAGTCATCAGTGAGGCAGGACAAAATTACAGAAGTTGATCTTCAAGACTGGAGGTTTGATTCTCACCCTCTTTATTTTAGACATAAAACCCCCTTTTTATAAACTTAGGTATGCCTTACGCAAGGGCCCTGGCTTTTCTGTGCATTCCTGAATGCTACAGAATTAAAAAATTATCTGGCTAGCAGCATTGAATRTAGGTATAGCCACAGTGTAAATATGCAAATAGATAATGCAAATAGGAGAACAGTTGTAGGTAAGTAACCTCTCTTTCATCAGCATTGAAATTGAATTTCAGTTTATGTTTGAAGATGTAATTACCCTGAGATAAAGAACAGAGCAAAAATAAAAAYGAAAGGACCAAAAGTAGAACTTTGTGGTATCGCAAAATGAAAGTGGAATAATGGCCATCCATCTAAGGATATATTATAGAAATAATTGTAGTARGAATGGAGGGAATTAAGAAAGAAAAGAGGACAGAATTTCCATAAGGATATGGTCAGTTATGTTAAAGATGGTTGACATTCAAGGAGGAAGATGTTGGAGTTCTGGTTCCAAGTTTTGCTGRAAAGAGATTATTAATGACATTAACATAGCTGGTTTTAAGTAAGATGAGAGGCAAGTTC
>NW_028186801.1:783337-794157 GCF_003343005.1 Rhea americana | reverse complement strand
TTTTTTTTTTTTAGTGGAGAGACCAAACATGTGAGGGGAAGGTGCCAGAGGAGGCTGAGGAAAGGATGGAAGAACTGCTGGAAGAGTTAGATGTAATAGAAGATAAAGGACAGGAAATTCCATGCATCCTACCTTAGGATGTTACAGGTGTGGAAAAGAAGGGGAGGAGAAAGCAACCGTAACATCGCTTTTTTGATGCAATTTGATTCTGATTTGGCTTTTTAGTAGACCTCTTTATTCTGCACTGAAACAAGCAGTTCTCTTTACATCCAGACTAGATCTGMGAACATTAAAAGAGCCACAGGATTTATGACAGTGCCTGTTCATGAAACAGCTCAGAGTTACTCACTCTCACCAGGCAGTGAGTGAGCTGCTTATTCCCAAGTTGCTTGCATTTGACTGTGTGCTGCCATGAAAGAAAATGCCAGCAGGAACACGTCCTGGGTGTTATTTTACTGTGCTGAAAGAAGTACATTATTCATTAAAAATAAATCACATGGAGTTATTAGCCCTTTTGTTTAGGTTTGTGAAGTCCTTGTCRTACTAATGCATAGAATCACATGAGTATAACTCATCTAGATGTTAATGAAATAATCATGTCATGAAAAAYGCTTTTATTATGATGATATCAGTCTCCATGAAAACTACCGAGRAGTAAAGGAAAGTACTTTGAGTTAGGGCTAGGGTCATGCACTTTGTTGCTTCTGTAGGCCAAGATTGCTGAACACAATAGGATCTTTCAATTCCTTAAACCCAACAATTTCCCTTTCCACTTCTGTTCTAGCAGCTCCTTTAAACCCCTCTGCCTTTAATCTGTACTGGGAATATGTCAGCTACTCCATGCCACTGAGGTGTGTACATTTTCACCCTCCTCTTCTCCCTATCCCTCAAATGTATTAACTGAATATAACTGAATATCATTGAATCATGAAATCACAGTGTTTTAAACTGTACTGGGAGGATATGCAAAGATGAAACACTAGAGTAGTTTGTGTTTGAAGAGTAATGGGGGAAACACACTTCAAAGCTTTTTCTGTTGAAGAAATTTAGTTGACAACCTCCCCGTTTCCCCCACCACTGTTTAGCTTCCTCCCTTCTTTGTATTCGGAAGTTTTTTTCTTCCTTCATTCAAGAGGTTCTGTCATGTGAACATTTCCTGAAGTTGTGGAATTGATCAAATACATATTTTTATTACAAATACTTACACAAATAACCTAAGTGAGTATATGGCCTTGAAAGCTCACTCGATGCAAATATGCTGAAAAGTTTTAACACATACGTATTCTTAAAATACATACACACAAATTGAGTATGACAAACATTTTAGAAAGCACCTGTTAGATACAGTCRTGAACACATTTTTCCCAGGATAGCAGCAGCAGGATTACAGTAAATATATCTACTCCATGATAGTGTATTTTTATCATCTTCTATAGGGAGAGTACGTTATAAATACTGAGAATGTCTAGAATGCTTACTCAATTTAAAAATAGAGAAGAAAGTGCATGATATTTAGCTGAACTGCAAAAAATGCATATCCAAGCTTTATAGGAAAATAAACAATGTCTCTGAAGTGGTTTTCTTTTACAGTATATCCAACTATGCATTTTTGGTAATTTTGAGATTTTGTCAGCTTTCTAGATTTTTATCAAATGTCCGATTATTTTGGAATTGTGGCTAAGTGCCAGTTCTGTTATGGTTACAGATGAGAACTTCTATTTCAAGATTTTTAACCACTCCCCATTACAATACTTCTACTTAGATTGTCCTATCATTTTGTACACTTTATGTTATTTAGGAAAGGTTATTGTTCATGTCTGTGAAGCCTTGAATAGGCAGAGGTAGACTTTTCAGAAAAGAACATTTCTTAATTTTGATAGATTCTACTGAAAATAGTATAACTGTACAAACTGAAATAGTATAACTGTACAAGCTGGAGCATAATTGTGGTTTTATTATTTCCCTTCTACTGTATCTCATTATTTCATTACTTATTTCAAAAGAATCAAAAGGAAGAAACAGAAAAGGAAAGCAGAAAATGCAGAGAAGAAAACAAATAAAGGCTTGTTAGGGAGAAGAGATKTAGAGTTGGGATGTGGACTAGTGAAGGCAAGGAGGGTTGTGACAGATAGAAGAAGAGAGGAGAAGGAGGTTGGGAATGGTGGGGAGGGAAGAGGAAAAACTGGAGCATTAGAAATGACAACATGTAGATTATGGCAAGATGAGCAGATGATYTCGAGGATGAGAGGACCAGTTAACCTTCTCTTCTGCTCTCCTGGGTGACTGTGCGGCTCTGCAGGCTCCCCCTAATCTGGTGTCTCTGAAATYTTGGAATGGTTGTATAAGCCTATTCTTTTTGTCCTCCCAATAGACATAAAATCACGGGGGATACTTTRGCTAATGTGTTTTTAAGACATGCCATCCATGGAATCTGAGCAGCGTGCTCTCTTAAAGAAGTGAGCGGTGTCTCCCTCCTTCCCAAATAGCTGTTGGTTTCTTTGGAAACCATCTTTCTTTATGTGAGAAGCTAAGAAGAGGTATTAATAAAACATGAATAATGGGACTACAGACTATGTGAAAGATGACAGTCTCCCAAGACTCCTTCTGGAGATAGGGCTGTAAGGAAGTAGTTTGTATTTCTGTGAGCTGTTGTTTCAAACTGCTATTCACTTCTATTTTTCTGTTCCTTGTCTGCAAGGTGACAACATCCTGAGATGACTTAGAAAAAAATTGAATTTGTTTCAGTGTAAGAGTCAGCTTTTCTAAGTGTTCTGAAAGCCAAGCTTGCAGAGTGGCTTTGGAACCTGCTACAGCATAGGAAATAGTTGCCCGTATTTGGGGTCTTCTGAACCACAGTCTCTCACTCATCTTTCTTCCGAAGACAACAGTCTACTGCCTCTCTTGAAGATGGTGTAAACTTTAGTTTTTTTCTGAAACTTTAGTAACGGGCAAGACTCTCAAGAAATAGTGTGGGTTTTTCTGCGTAGGCACACATGCGTGGGCACACATTCGTATGGAGTGCCTTATGTAGTTCTGTTGAAGCCCCAATAATTACGTTCATGTGAAGTTTATTGAATGGTCCTTAAGCCGCTCTCTGTCTCATTTGTGCATGAGGATTTGTGGGGCCTTTGTCCCTCTGGGAAGTCTGAAACCATCTTTGTGTTTTCTGGGCATCTGTCAAAGTCTGAGATGGCCTGTGTTCTCTAAAGTTGTTAAAGCCACTGCCTCTACTCCCAGGCTGAGTCCAGACTGAGTTGAGAAATGGGGCACTGAAAATAAACCAGAGATTTACCCATCAAAAACAGGAAAAAATAAATGAGTGTCCTCACCAAGTGTGAACATCATAGTCTTATCTAGGAGGGCTGGGAAATCCAACCACTGGGAAGATGTATAACGGAGCTATAGGAAGTGTGCAACCATCCCTAAGTTGCTGTGTGTGGAGTGTGCACAAAGCAGCAGAGGGTGCCTGGGAGCTGCAAGTTGTGGCTTCCATTGAAACTGGTGGAAAAGGAGTAGTAACTTGAGGTGCTGGGGTGGAAGACGGTTTGTACTGTGAATTCTGCTGCAGGAGGAGATGAAGAAGACTCATCAGTCTTCTCTCATGTGCTGCTTAAAATCACTGTAAACACTATTAAGTAAAGTTTCAATTTTTGGGGGGTCTTCTGCGAGGCATCATGCATAGGTAACAGTGCTTTTTGCTGAATTATTTCAGAGCAGCTACATGCATCTAATATTTAAAAGCTTGACAACAACATCTCTTCCATTATAACAAAGAGGCTACTGGACAGGAGGATAAATAAGGTAGCATAGAACATCCTAATATTGTAGGGTGTTAATTACAAACCTACATGATTAAAAAAAAACAAAACAAAAAAAAAAAAAAAAAAAAAAAAAAACTTATCCTTCTGCATTTGTAGTTGTCAAACTTGTGCAAGAAGACCTGACAACCTCCCCCGGCTCTCCTGCTGGAAATTAAAATACCAAAGATGTGATTCCAGAAAGGTTTTTCCAGCAATATTGCATTACCTCCAGATTATAACACAGTTAAAATGTTAGAAAATGAGGGGGAAAAAAMCAGAAGGTAGTTGCATCCTGAAGCTAATATCATCAGAACAGATTGATTTTCTCACTCTGCCCTTGATCTTTGCTTGAACTGGAGCGGTCTACGTCTAGTATAGCTAAGTGCTAGCTTTTTTTCATGAAAAGAATGCTAAGTCTGCTTGATTTTAGTGTCTTTTACAGTCTCACCTTTTTGAAGCACCTTGACTTCTGTGCAGTCTAAGCCATCTAACCTTGCTCTTTTAATTGGCAATAATTATACCCACAGAGTAAACCCATCTTTGCATCATATTTGCCTCCATTTCCACGTACAACTTCCACCCATGCCATGTTGCTGGTACGTACAAATGAACATGCAGTACTACATCAGAGCAGTGGTCCAGCAGGTCAGTGAACCCCCTCTGCAAGTGGCAACGTGAGACTACGTAGAGAGCATGTGTGAACCTGGCCAGTTTCTGTGGTCTGTTCTTCTCTTTCCGCAGTAYCTGCAGTTGTTGCATTGGGGGGTTAGATGGTACTTCTCTGCCTGTTCCTTTAGTATCCACTTATGGATCACTGTTGCAGTCAGCATTCAGTCCATGAAATCTGAAGATGAAGCACACTGGATTTCTCAGAAAAAAATATTCTGACTGTCTCCTATAATCACATTCCCAGCTGTGGGACCTTGCATAGATTAGGCTTATTTTTTCACTGGTGGCAGTCACTGCTGTGTCAGTTTGCTGCACTTAGTCCCTGGTTGTTAGGAGCATGGCGATGTGACCAATCTGGAATACCATGAGCACTGGAACTGCGTTAGTAAAGATTTTGTGATACTGAACTGAATTTAAATACTGATGATAACTCTGAATGTAAATACTGTTACAACTGGTAACCCTGTTATGGGTAATGCTGTTAAGGTTTGCAAAGGTAAATTGGCTTAAACTAGCAGTAGGGTAGGAAAGTTATCACAAAGGCTGCTTATTTCAACAATCTTAATCAATCCCTCTTCATGTAAAGGCTCTTGATCAGGCTAATTAAAATACTGATACAGTCGTCCTACTACTTTTTTAATGTAACTTGTTTACATAAATCGAGGGTGACCTAAAACTGAATACACAAGATCTCGGTTAGAATACACTACAAGCATTTTTGTTTCAGTAGAAATCAGTAGTTAAATACAGTAATCTATTTGCCAGCTTTCTGATGTGCAGGAACTATTTGAAACACTCTTGGTCTGCTGACCGAATGATCTATTGATGATTATATGACATAGATCAGAACTATCCTTATTTTAAGTTGAGCTTATTTTAAGTTGGCCCAGTGTCTGGATCTGAGTTAGGCCAGGCAGGATTCGGTTTCAGAGTCAGTCCAAAATAAGTTTTTTGTTAGGACTTGATTGTGTTCAATCTCACAAACTGATAAGAAATCATCCTTGCATTTTGAAAAGTTGATATTGAGTTAGATCCTGTATTTGCCTATATTGCTGTAGCAATCCTTCCTGGTGTCATCTTGACTAGATCCAAATCTGTAAAGTCCCAGAAGTTGAATCTGAWCAGTCTTCATGAAATACAAATGTGTTTGCATTTTAGGTTCTAGCTTTTGGCCTTCTTTAATTCTACAGTAATTAGAATATGCTTTGTTTAGGCTTGTATTGTTGGCTAATTGGAACCTTATTTGAATTATTCATACCTCCTGATCTTTCAATGTTTATTTGGAATTACAGTGGGAGCTTACTGGTGACATTTTCCTCTAGGGAAAGAAATACCACAAAAATTTTCTTTGTCCCAGGATTTCCACACTTGAGAGTTGAGCCCCATTTGTGTGTGAAGTAAATAATAGTTCATGAAGCTAAACAGCTACAGTTTTGTGTATTCTAACTGCCCACATAGTTAGCTACCCAGTATCCCAGTTTTGCGGGCTGTTTTGCCTGTCCCTCACAGATTTTCTCAGCAATTCCTCCCAATTATGACTCTTACTTAGATTTTGGTAGAAGTTCTCGCTTAATTTGTAGACAGGTTGGCAGTAACAGTTCAGCTATATGCAAGGGCATCTTCACTGTTCTTGTATATATATAATTTATTATTTGGATTGCTAGCCATAAACAGTTTTGGAATATTTATATGGTTACATAGTACGAATTAACGTATCTGAAGATATGTGCCCCCTCAAAAGCCCAATTCACAAAATATGTCTAATATAATAACATATTTAACGATCAGAGCATTTGTAAAATCAAAAGGCCAGGAGCATAGGAAATTGTCAGTCTCCCCTGTACATGCTGCAGCAGTACAGGATTCAGAAAGCATAAAGGACATCTGAATGGTGTCTGCAAAGTTCAAGAGATGCAGTGAAATGCCCCTTAGTTTGTTTGTTTACTTACCTTTTAAAGGATTCATCCTGTCACTGGCTGTGATTGCGTTTACTTCTGAAAGCTACTTTTTCTGATGAGCTAAATGAAGTTGCTATATACCAAATAATGATGAAGGAGAGAACTGGAATACTTTCAAAGGTTTAATTAAATCTAGTAAATGAACACTCTGTGGAAGGCTCTCTTTTGACCTAATGGAGAGAAACTACTCTGTGTCAAAAAGTGTGTATTTTCATGTTGCCCTCCAGATTCCTGAAGTTGCCAAGTTCTGTAAATATTTAGACATTGGTACCTTGCTGACTTAGAAGTGTCACATAACTAAAAAAGTATTGTACACAAGTGATGCATTGCTTTAAAAAACACCATGTTTAAACAGAGTCCCTTTTATCATTGCCCTAAAAAAATGTCCACACAGAGACATTTAGTATTTATCTTCAATTTTGTGTTCTTAGTGCGTATGTAGGGCTCTTTCACAGGGTCAGTGACCACTTGCCTGCGGAGACAGGAGTACCAAGGTTGAGAGTTACTTTGAGACTTCAGAAGAGGATTGTCCCCTTACCTTTACTTTTGATCCAAGCTGCTGTGGAATCATAATTTAGCTGTCTTAAGAAATTCACACAAGATGCTGAAGTACTTTCATGATTCCCTGAATCCAAATCTGTGAGTCTATTCAGGACAAAAATCTAGTATGGTATTCCAATCGAAAATCCAGTACTTTCTTCTTATGATTTATATTAAGGCACAAAAGCACTCCAGAAATTATCATTATTATATTTTCTGCTTTATGATGCTACTGTCTGCTGTAGAGATGTCCCTAAAGAAAATGGTACAGCAGATGAACAGCAAGGAGAATAGTTAAGTAAGGGAGACAAGAGAAGCAACAACACTCTACAGCATAGATGAGCAAAGTAAAACTTTGTATTTTTCTATGATTTTTTTGATTTATATGAACAGCAGATGTTTATAATGATCTGTTTGTCTATCAAAAATAGTTATTATAATTAATACTTTTATTTAAAATACCTGAGTTGCTCATTAATCTGGTAGGCAAACAAACAAACAAAAAAAACCCCCACAAAACACCAAGCAAATAGCATTTGAAGTTGCAGAGATTACCTCCCATTCACCCTAGACCTGCGATGGATCAGGTTTGGGGCTAGGTGAAAAATCTGCAGCACTGGTTGTCACTGCCATCTTCCTGACAGGACTGACAATACTATGTGCCAAAAGGGATCCATTTCTCTCTGTAGCACTTTCTTAAAAACCACACACACCCCAGCTCATGCTCTGACCTTAACAGCGACCTCATACATTCTTGTATCAGCAGGTCAGTACATATGTCTGTTGAATTCTCCAAGCATTTGAGAAGTTGATTCGCTTTAGCATTTCTGAGTTTACTGTTCATATTTCATGTTTGGAGTGCACGTTGGAAGAATTTGTTGTGCATGTTCCTTAATATCTTTTGGAAGAGGAAGTGGAAGGTATTTCAGTTTTGAAAAGCAATGTYGTCTTTTCCTCAAAAAAACCCCTAATAATTAAATAACTCCAGCATCATTTCCTAAAAATTTTTGCCTGGGAGGCCTTCTACATACCAGTAGTTATTATTCTCTAAGGTAAAATTCTCCCCAAATGCCTCCAGTAAATCAACTTTTCATTTGCATATATGGTCTTTTATTGCAGAGTTTGGAACAGTTTTTTTGGACTGATGATACATATTTCACTGATACTTGTTTTCATTAAATACTTCTCAAACTATTCTGTTACACATAATGAGTTTATTAGAAAACAGTTATGTTGAGCATGTGTATGTGTGTGTCAGTGGATTATACTTTAACACCCTGAAATGTATTATAATTTCCACTGAATAATGGAATGTCCCTTGTATCTGGGTGAGGTAACAGGCCACGTGGAACAGCAAGTCAGCAGAACTCACTTAATATCTCCCAGCAGGACCAGTAACACCTGTTTTATCAGGGTGGGTTTTCACATTTTCACCACCCACTGAAACGTGTCTTCCAAGACACTTAAAAAAATGTATTGCAATAAGCAGTTCTTGGGAAATAATAATTAGAGCAAGCAATGGGGTGATTTTAAGTCTGCTGATCTTTGTGTTTTTTCCAGATTTTACTGGAGAGCTTGTTTATCTCCAGATTTTCCATTTCTTCAAGTTTCCCCCTTTTCTGCAAGATAAACRGAGAATTCATGGCAAATTTCATCCAGTTTCACTAGTCTTAGGTGAAGGGAACAGTGCAATGTTCTGCCTGCCATACAGGGCAACTTGCACAGAGATTACGAATTTGGAACTAAAGAGGATTAGTTTAAGTTTTGCATTGCTCTGGGACACATTTATTCCCGTCATATTTCCTTGGAGGATTTGGAAATATTTAGGTGTCTTCTCTCCTCTTCATAGTACCTGGTATTAAATAGTAGTAGTAGAAGGRGAGGAAAAGGAGGAGGAGGAGGAAAAACAATAATGTTTTTATTACATAGTAAAAATATATATGGTTTCTTTACAGGGAATCTTGTTGGAAATGTGAGACTTTCAAAGAGTCTTGCTCAAGAACCAAAATCTTCTAGTAGGAGGGTATTAACACACATAGATGTTAATAAGCATAACACTTTAAATATGCAAGAGAAAAGAAAACAGATGGCTTGCTTTCAGATCTTTCATGTGTGTTTAACTGGTTTAATCTGTGCAATATCAAAAGAAACCAGTCTGCTTTCTGCAGCTCAGCTGAGTACTTCTAAAATAAAGCACAATTTTTCCCTCTGAAATTCTTTAACMTTACTCTTGTTTTCTATATGTAGTAGAGACCAATTTGAGACAAAATGTTTCCTGCAGCAGGAATCCTCCCTTTTGAAATACCTAGGAAACACTTACTGGAGATGACATACAGCAATACAGTGGTAGTGCAAATCCTACAAAAATTGGCATATTTTGTATATTTTGTAAAGAAAATTTCATGAGAAAACAGGTAAATCATCAACAATGTGAATCCAAATGGCATAGAAAGTGTTTCTAGYGTTTCTTATAATTATCTAGGTTACAGATAAGTAATTTTATAAATAATTACAATAAATCGTATGTCATAATAAATCATACTTTCTTATCTTGTATGAACTAAGTACATTTTGTGTCACAAAGTATATGCCATGTAAATGCATTAGAGGAATTTTTTATTTTAGTTGTATTGCTCTTTGCAAATTTTTTTAAAGACATGAGCAGAAGTTCAAATGTGCTGAACATCTATGTTCATGTTAAGAACATCAGGGGGTTCTCAAGACTGGATATTATTTTAGTGGTCACTTACAAATCATCATTGGTGGTCCCATTTGGCCACATCTCAAGTACTGCGTCCAGTTCTGGGCTCCCCACTACMAGACAGACATGGAGCTACTGSAGAGAGTCCAGCGTAGGGCTACGAGGATGATCAGAGRGCTGGAGCACCTSCCCTRTGAGGAACGGCTGCGAGAGCTGGGCCTCTTCAGCCTGGGGAAGAGAAGACTGAGCGGGGATCTGATCAATGTGTACAAGTACCTGAACAGAGGGTGTCGAGGGGACAGGGACAAACTCTTTTCAGTTGTCCCATGTGACAGGACAAGAGGCAATGGGCAGAAACTGAAGCACRGGAAGTTCYGCCTGASCGTGAGGGGGAATTTSTTCMCTRTGAGAGTGACRGAGCACTGGCACAGGTTGCCCAGAGAGGTTGTGGAGTCTCCYTCTCCAGAGATATCCAAAGCCCACCTGGATGCAACCCTGTCTAACATGCTCTAGGTGACCCTGCTTGAGCAGGGGGTAGGACTAGATCATCTCCAGAGGTCCCTTCCAACCTTACTGATTCTGTGATTCTGTGATAKGAATCACCTAGATCCCAAATAATGTTGCATTTAAAGATTATATGGGTCAATGGAGATGAGAGGTACTGGACTGCACAATCTATTCTGGTATGCCAGCTTTAATCTAGAATAATGCTGTTGGCTTCAGTAGAAATGCTGTTGAGTAAACCAGCTATCATAAAGGCAAGCTTTTGGGCCCAGTATTCAACGAGATAAAATCATAATACATACAGATAATTACAATGAAAGCACAATGGTATGTAGAATAGCAGGCAGTATTTGCTGCAAGCATTTCTCTGAATTTGAGACAGTCCTTGAGTCATTTAATTTTATTTTTATTTATTTATTTATTTATTTTATGAAGGAAGTATTGACCTTTGCCTATTTCGTAGCTAGTATAGAAGCTGAATGTCTGCCTGCCTGGTTTATCAMGTCTGGCTTTGTTAAACAAACCTAGTGATAAAACTAGAGATAAAAACATATGTCAGTATAGAATTGCCAATATTTTCTCATTATATCTCTATCTTGTAGTTTTCCAGCCCTGTGCTTAAAGGAGAGGCAGAACAGGAATACAAAT